>NW_015173679.1:1200408-1255372 GCF_001447785.1 Gekko japonicus | reverse complement strand
TGGCCCAATCAGAAAAGAGTGGACTGAAGTGGCCCAGCCGTAGAAGCCCTGTCCCTGCACTCAGTCTGCAGATGGTCCTCACCTGTCAGAGGCCCAGAGCAGACTGAGCCATTGACGTGGGCGGGACTACACAAAGCAGCCAGTCAACCCAGCCAGCGTCTTCTGACTGACAGTTCAAGCTTCAAAACACTGTTGGTGTGCATTTGGAATGTTGGGCCCCACTATGCCTTTATATATAAGGGAGAGATTGTGTGTTGGTTTTACCTTGTTCCTGGATGCTTACGATCTTATGTCCTTGCTCATGGTAGGATCCAAGCGTCATATAGCCTGATTTTTTTTAAGGATTTCACACAGTTGCTTTCATGATAACTTAATAACTGAAGTCATTAACCAAATGGAATGTCCACATGAAGATTCTCAAAAGTCCTTTCTATATGTAAACAATGATCTTCAGATACTTTGTTCCCAAAATTAGAATACACCCAACAGTAATACACATATCTGATGAATTGTTTATCCTGTCTCACATTTCATTAGAAATTAATGAAGCATATGTAATTAAACTAAAGCTTCTTACTCAGTTTTATTGGATTAGTCTTAATGTAATCAAAATTAACGTCACTCATAGTTAATCTTTTTTAAAAAAACACAGATTAGCATTGCAAAATCATTATTTGCTGAATGCCAGACGGAACAGTATACACTTAATTCTCTTTTCTCAGATTAATAAATTTGCAGTTTTTTACAAACACTTTAAATGAGGAGAGACAAAGTCAAAGTTATTTCCGTATAGGATAATAGCCCATGTGTTGTATACAACCAGCTCTTCTGCTAGTGAAAAGGGAGGAGGGGAACCCTTTGAAGACCCAAAAGCACTATGCTGGGGATCACGGGGCCTGCAAGAACAAAAGCCATCTGAGACAGGAACCATAGTTAGGGCTGTCAAGTCCAACTTGGGAAATTCCTGGAGATTTAGGGATGGTGCCTGGGGAGGGCACAGTTGGGAGGGAGAGGGAGCTTAGCAGGGGTGTGTTGCCTTAAAATCTGCCTTCTAAAGCGGCCATTTCTTACAGGGAAATTAATCCCTGTAGTTTGGAGAACAATTGGAATTCTAGGAAAACTCAAGGTCCCACCTTGAGGTTGGCAACCCAAACTGTAGCAAAGAGCTGAATGGGGTGAGACTATATTCAGCCCTGCTTAATGAAGCTGAAAGGTTCAGAAGAGAATCAACAGTGCAGGCACATTGTCATCCCATGGGTTGGGTCCCATGGCTGTATCAGCAGAAAGTACTTGTGGTGGTGGTGGGTCTTTTCCTTTTCCCTTAGCAGCCCTCCATGACCCCTCCCAAAGGCATGGTTGAGGTGTGCCCCTCCTTGGAAAAAAAACACTAGGGCAGGTTTGTGGTGAGGGGGAGATTGGGAAAAAATGTACCCTACCTTGTTCTTGCATCCACAGAAACCTTGGCAGGGGGAGTATTGCAAAGTAAAATGTTCCGTTGACACAAAGAATAAGATTTTATCTGATTTTATCCTTCTCATTGCAGCTCCCACGGCTAGGGGCTATTTGTCTGTGGTGGTCCTGTCACCATTGCCAACGTCTTTTCAGAGTCACAGAAGGCTGCCATAGGAAAGAAAAGACAAGGAAAGATCCTTCACTGTGAGCAACAGCCACTCATGTACCTGTAAGATTTGATCTTTTGTTCGAAGGTGAGTAGAAATTCAGAACTCAACAAGAAAAAATCTAAAAGAATCTGTTCAGTGTCCTTTGTTCCCTTCCAGGTTCTTATCCCCTTGTGCTATGGGAGCTGATGCACAGTAGGAACTGATGCTACAGTTATTTCTCTGGTTCACTATGTCCCCATTGACCCAATTAAGTTCATGGAAGACTTGAGGGCATCTTTATCTATAAATGCTTTGACAAATACTTGTTGCCTCAAGCCTCAGGGGAAGTACTGGAACAAAGATAAAGGCCATCTGGTTGAAACTTTACCGTAAGCTTGGGATATTTATACATAACCACACTGTAGATGCCATACACATCCAGCTATAGTTTCAAGTAATAATTAATACATGAACTAAGAATTGATATAAGAGGAATCTTCACATGAACTGAGTTCTTAATTTACCCAAACTTTCCAGTTATGAGAGTAGGGAAGCCTCTTGACATCCTGCCTCATTGCCCACTGGTGCCTCAGGAGGGATGGTGGGAGAGGAATACTGGTTGTATTTGCAAAGTGGTAGGGCATCCTCTACACAACTTCCAATTTTTACAGGAAATGAAGTAAGCATGCAAGCATGACTGTGCACTTGGCCCTGCCCTGTATTTCCTCCCAGGGATTGTTGGCTGCAACCTGGCAACCATAGAGTAGAATTACAGAGAGGAAATGATAACCTCACATTTAACAAAAGAGGGGGGGGTATTTATAAGGGAGCATACTATCCCCTCTTCCAGAAGAAAGATAAACTCTGCTGCAGCATAGATGCAAAAATTATATTTATGCACATTTTAAAATCATCCCTGTCACCTGGTAGTGAAAATTAAATTTAAAATAAGTTTGTGGAACCAAGTTAAAGAAAATTTGAGAAAAGAATTAAAAAGCTAAGAAGTGTAACGTTTTTTTAAAAAAAATCACATTTAATTCTACCCTAAAACATTTCTGTACTGTCTTTTTAGCCCAACATAAGTTCCAGTTGAAAGCTCCTTTATTAATCATAAATCTTTGTTATGCTAATATGTATAGCCTATAATGCCACTTTAAACACTTTGCTCAGTCAAATGCCCACTGAGCCTCAACAGGCTGATTCTTTCTAAACTCTAGGTTCAGAGACACAATACAGTCAAAATGAGAAATACTCTGAATGACATACCCAGTGATTCTTTCAAGAACTGCTTATCAACCCTTTTCTTCCTTCTCTGCAGGCAATATGGCAACTTTGCACCTAAATTACAGACGGTCTTCAAGTCAATTTTAATTGCTTTAAAAGACAATACGTTAAAACGGCACCATCATGAATCATCTGAATGTCTCCAGTTGTACCCTGCTTTGCTCAAGACAGAAAGCTTTATTTAAAGGCACTAAATATAATTTAGTAAGCTTACAAATCATATGCTGAGACTACTTACATTTGGATATTACATTATTAAATGTGATTATGGCCACACTTTTACATGAAATCTGTTTAATTGCTAATTTCATAAATGTATTATCTTTTTGCGAATCCTCCACTTCTCTTTGGATTTAGATAACAGCACTGGAGCCATTCTGCAAGCGCAGCAAGCAGTCTGCAATAATCTGCTGCCATCTATTGCTTCAAAATGAAAGTGACGCTATAGATAAACCTCAAATCTTAAAACTGTCCCTTGTGTAAACGCCAATTGTTTAAAGGAAGGATACCAATAAACAGACAAACCCAAAACCCTGTGGAAAGGAAGTTTAGATTAAAATTTGCATTACTTTCAACGATGTTTTGTGGTTTTGCCAACTACTTATTACCTAAACTGGACCCAGAGAGGGTGAAATTAACATGTTACAGGGTCTCCAGCCGGATATACAAGGGAGTTTTTGCCCATGTATAGGTAAAGGTAAAGGTTTCCCTTGCTCGAAAGCCAGTCAAATCCAAATCTAGGGTTGCGGTGCTCATCTCCATTTCCAAGCCGAAGAGCCAGTGCTGTCTGTAGACGTTTCCGTCGTCATGTGGCCGGCATGACTAAATGCCAAGGCACATGGAATGCTGTTACCTTCCCACCAAAACGGTACCTATTTATCTACTTGCAATTTCTTGATTTTGAACTGCTAGGTTGGCAGGAGCTGGAACCAGAGATGGGAGCTCACTCTGTCATGCGGCACTCGGGTCTCAAACTGCTGAACTACCGACCTTCCAGCCTGCAGTTCAGCATCTTAACCACTTGAGCCACCGTAGCTCACCGTAGCTCATGTATACAGAGGTTTTATTCCTGCACAATATTCCCAAGAGAAAAAGTAACAGAGACCATCTGATTCAAACTAAATGAAATATTTATTTACTAGCACTCATACAACTAGAAATAGACCAAAATTGCAAACCTGAATAAAACCCAGAATAAAACCACCCTTTCCCTTTCAATAAACACATGCACACTCACAAACCCGAGAATGGGGGAGAGGATGAGGGGGAGGAGACAAGGATAGGGAGGGAAAGAGGTTAATACTACTTGGTTACTGCTGTCCAAATCTGCAGGGAAGGTTAGGAAACAACACCTGACATTCCAAGATGGGTAAGTTTTATCATATCAAGGAAAGAACTAGATATGAAACTGTCTTCTTGATAGCCATCTACCAATGGATGTTAGACTGCTTTGATGTATCAGAAGTGATACTTAAGGGATGTCCATTAACTGGAATTGGTTCATTTTGCTTTGATGAAGTACCCCTTGAAGTAGGGATATAATTGTATGCATGCCTTGAAGCTGGTGGGGGGGGGGGAATGTGTGTTATGAATCCTGCATCCATGATGGGATGTGCTCTGGACATGGCGGGCCAGATGTGCTTTCTGAAACTTGTCCCAGGTATCCCCATTGTACTTTAAGCTTTCAAGGGGGTGCCCTTCAAAACAACTAAGAGAGTGGGGATCAAATTGGAGTGTCTCAGCTGAGGAGAGAACAGAGGCCTTACATACTTACTGATCAGGCTTAGAAATATTTTAATAAATAACCCCGCATTGCAATACAGTTTTTGAGACCTCTGTTGTGAAAAGCTGTATGATCTCCGGTTTCAATATATAGAAATGTGACCTTCTGATGACTGGTCCCCTTACTGAAGCAATATGAAATGTTCATGAACAGTCCCAATTGCTCATAAATTTAAAAATGTGAAATAGGCATAAAGACTGTGTGCGGAAAGGAAACAGGCTACTCCCCTCTCTTTGAATGGACATGGCTTGCCACGTAGAGCATAGGTGCCATTTTGTACTAGATGGAGGGAGTGGAAATGTTTGCTTCATGCCCATTAAAAGCAGTTTTGGAATTTAGTCACGACTAACTCAGTTTGTCCTCTTGCAGGATCTTGTGATTTCTATGAGCACACATTCAAAGCTACAATTGCTAAATTCCCAGAGGATGCTCTTTGTGTAGTGTATTGTAGCTGCATCCTCATTGCATGTTCCTAACAATACCTGGGTAGAAATCCATTCCGCACTTCTGTGAAACCAGCAATATTTCTTTATGTACAATTCTGAGAGCTAAATAGATATTTGCGCATACCTGTATGGAAGGGATTATATGTTTACTTTGCACTTTCTTCAAACTAGGGTTTTTTTACAATTGACAAAATGAGCATTTGTGAGGAAACACAGGGGAAGGGAAACAATCTGAAAAATCCCTACTCACCCCCTCAAAATATCCCACTCAGATTCTCAAAGGGACTTAAAATAGCATAGCCCCCCCCCCCAGGCCCTTCAACGGAGACTTAGCTATTCTCAACATTTTGGCTCTTCTGGAACATTTTCAGCCCACAGGCCAGGTTTTGTGTGTTTCTTTAATTTATAAGTCATATTTTTCTGCATGTGGGAAGTCTCTCAAGAAAGAGCACTGTACCTTGTCTGTGTGTGGCCTGAAGTGAAGAATCTACATACAAACAGATATTTTGTTCCCAATCTGAAGCCTGATAGATATATAGCTGGCAGCATTCTCTGGAGATACAACAGTGGCATTAGTCCATTCCAAATGTAAGATTACTTAGGCCTTATTTTCAAGAATGGAATATTGCTATTTTTCTGGGTAATTAGAAGAAGAAGAAGAAGAAGAGATTGGATTTATACCCCGCCCTTCACGGAGTCTCAGAGCGGCTTACAAACTCCTTTCCCTTCCCCTCCCCACAACAGACACCCTGTGAGGTGGGTGGGGCTGAGAGAACTCTGACACAAACTGCTCTTTTTCAAGGACAGCTGTGCCAGAGCTTGTGACTGACCCAAGGTCACATCAGCAGGTGCAAGTGGAGGAGTGGGAATCAACCCCGGTTCTCCCAGATTAGAGTCCGCACACTTAACCACTACACCAAACCACTACGCTACACTACTACCACAAAAGTTGTGAGGCAGACTGATAGGGACATCTTAAAGAATTTTTATTGCATGTGTACAGAGAAAATATTTTGGTATATAAGGCCAAAGGCTTGGATCCTAACCTCCATTAGCAGAAGATACTTCTACTTTGGGAATGGTGTGGTTTTGGGCAATTCCACCATCTCATTACTGACTTCCATGCTTTTCACAGTGGTCTGATAATCCCAGGTGCATGGTTGTAGAAGGTACCACAGGCTGAAATAGGGAGAGGATAGGAAACTCTTTAAGCTCTTTGAGGTGCAGGAAAAATCCTAAAAATCCTAAAGACTCCATCCAAACAACAAAATGCTATTTGTAATATTAACCCTAAGAAAATGAGGTCTCTTAACAACTCATTCCATAACCTGGTACTGTCTTTGGGTTTCTACGTGGAACAAAAAGAAAAAGAAACAATCTCCCCCCAAAAAAACCCTTTAACTTGGTGCTCTATACAGCTAAATCACTTCTTAGTGCTCTTATCCATCTACAAATCTCAAAGCTGTAAAAGAAACCCAAACCAGAACAGAACAAAAATGCTTAGGTGTTCTCTAGACAATCAGATTCTGGGCTGTGCAACATTAGTCATGTCACAGCTTGTATTGTAAGTTCTATGCAAATCAGGGAGGGGGGAGTGGGTAGTACTGCACTGTCAGCACCATGTAAAGACCCATATGAACTGTCATTTAAATTATTTCAGTTCTACAGTCTGACTCCTAGGCCTTTAAAATTTAAACATCTTTTAGAAGCTACACCTAGTCACTTTGTCTGTGAGAACAACATCCATCATTTTCAATGGGAATCAGCAGAACTATACCTTGATGCTGTAAGAGCTTTAGAATTGCTGGTAGCTATGCAAAACAAGCTCATCCATCTCTCTTCTTTTAGTGGGCTCTTTTTGACAATCCTATGGTTATTTACAATAAAATTTACAATAAAATTTTAAATAATTATAAATTGTAAAAAAAGGTATACAAACTTATTCTGGCAGAGAAAGACATTTTTGAAGGAAATTATCTAACAGTCCTATCTTAAGAAATAAACACACATGGTAAATTCTGTTAATTTAATTCACTCATCATTATAGGCAGGGAAAAGATACTGATATTTGGTCACACAGACACAAACCTCTGACAGTAATTAAAAACATTACTCACACCACAAAAAATTACAGATTCATTTTGTCACCTTACAATCGACATCAAAAGATTTGTGCATATTGTAATTTAAGATATAAGATATAAGATTAAGACTGGTTAAAAAGCATCTGATTCTTTAATGTATATTCAAAAGAACAGGATGTCTCAAACTGGGTCGAGAAGTCCACGAGACCTTTTTAAGGACAGAGAGAGAGAACCCTTTTCATGCTGTCCAGCTATGGTAGAAATGGGACTGTATAGGATTCTGCCTCCACGCCTGTCCAGGAATGAGGGGGAAACCTACACTTTACAATAACTTAAACAATAATCCAGAAAGGTATGCTATCCTCTCTGGATTTCAGAACAAAGGCCACCAGAACCTTTTTAAACTAGAGTCCCCTTCCAGCCCAAGAGCAAGGTTCAGACTCTTAACTGGCCTCTGGGACTTAACACATTAGCAACTCTAGCTCAGAGATGCACTTAATCTTACATAGGTAGCATGTGGCCAGCTAAGCATAGGAGTTTAGCCTTGAGATCCAGTTACAACATCGGACAAGTTAGAAACCAGGATAAGTTTATTCAGCACAGAACTTAGCAATTAGTCTACAAGGATTTCAAAACAAGAAAACTTATGGCTCTTGGCCCTCACTAAACATTGAAGAGATATGCATAGTTACCAGGATGATCCATAGTCAAGAATGTCCAAGTATGTAGTCCATCTTTGTACAAGCATGCAGCCATGTGCTCAGCCTCATAAAGGAGTTCTTTGTCTCTCCCAGAGACAGCATGGCAAGACAAGGCAAGATCTCACAAACAGGAACAGAGAGAGAACTCTCCTCCAAGGGATCAGACAGTTAAAAACCCCAATCTAGTCGCAAATTAGCCCTGGCCAGGAGCCAATTGGAGTAGACATAGGAGTGTCCAATTGTTGAGTTGCCATGGGTACAACATCTGGATGGCTAGAGCTCTGAAGGCCACACCTGCAGTCATGTGACCCCCAAATTCCAGCTAGTCCATGGGCTACGTGCCTTCTGACGTGAGCTTCTGACATGGTTGGCAGAGGCCATCTGGTCTCTGTCAGCATGGAAGTGTGAAGAATGTGGGGTTATATGGCAGGGCTATTGAGGCCATTTGGCTTCAACAGGAACAAGGCACAGCATGGTATCAGCAAGACATTCCAGGGGAAGGCAGGAAACCTTTAGAAATCAATATTTCTATACAGGGACCCTCTCCGTTTTTTAGGAAAGGCTGGGAGAAGTTCATTTAGTCATCACCACCTGCAGTTACCCACCTCAGAGCACTAGCCAGGCTACAATAGCTCAGCTCTAGATACTCTAATTGGTTGAGTTTATCAAAAAAATCTACTGATCATTCCAGCAAGGGAGGAATGTGTGCTGACAAGTCAAGGATGAAAATGGAAAACTGGTATGTGATAAACAGGACAAAGATGCCTCTCTTTCATCTCTCAGTTTCTTCTGGCCCTTTTTATTTAGGTTTATATTATGAAGATAAGTTCCCTTTGCCTCATTCCAAGGCTATATTGATCATATACTTATTAACCCAGTCATTTAGAAGGCGCAAAAAGACAAGGCCTGCATATTCAGTTCTCTGAAAGGGGTGTGTCCAAGCCCTACTCTATTGTCATTTTTTGTTCATTGTTTTTGAACATATTGTCAAACAGATCCAGCTGAACAAAGATTCTGGTTAATTTATGGTAAAATGTAGCTGTTTTTTAAAAATGGAATCCCCCCCCCCATGGTTTTATATTCTCTATGACCTTCAGTTTTGTTAATGTAATAATATCCCTGATGTAGGATTATATGTACTGGGATGTATCGACTGATTAACTTTTTGCACTTGTTACTGTTCTGTTCTAACAATAGCGATAACAATAATAATAATGGTCTGGCTTTTGATAAAGTTCCTCATCCTCCTAAGTAAGCTCAATAGTCATGGGATAAAAGGACAAGTCCTTTTGTGGATCAAAACTGGCTAATAGGAAACAGAGAATGAGTAAGTTTTCTCAGTGGAGGGTGGTAAGCAGTGGAGTACCACAGGGATCAGTACTTGGTCCAATGCTTTTTAACTTGTTTATTAATGATTTAGAGTTGGGAGTAAGCAGTGAAGTGGCTAAATTTGCGGATGACATGAAGTTGTTCAGGGTGGTGAGAACCAGGGAGGATTGTGAGGCACTCCAAAAGGATCTGTCAAGGGTGAGTGAGTGGGTGTCAACATGGCAAATGGGGTTCAATGTGGCCAAGTGCAAAGTGATGCACATTGGAGCCAAAAATCCTAAGTATAAATACACATTGATGGGGTCCGAACTGGCAGAGACTGACCAAGAGAGAGATCTTGGAGTTATAGTAGATAACTCAATGAAAATGGAGAGACAGTGTGCGACTGCAATAAAAAAGGCCAACGCTATGCTGGGGATTATTAGGAAGGCAATTGAAAACAAATCAGCCAGTATCATAATGCCCCTGTATAAATCAATGGTGCGACCTCATTTGGAGTACTGTGTACAGTTCTGGTCACCACACCTCAAAAAGGATCGCACTGATCATTGGATCGCGGGCACTGCTGGCAGTTAGAGGGGAAGGAGATCGTGGATTCCAGCAGCTCATCACCCATACTTGGACGCTCTGCAGGAGATTGCCCATGCAGACAACTTGAGTGACAGTTGGCTGTGTACACGAAGTCACCATGCTGTACTGCAGATACCTAGCCATACCCATGAGCCCCAAAACCCTGAAGAGAAACCATAAAGTCCAATGGACTCCCTTCAGGAGGAACCAGGCTAGGACCATTGAGATAAAAACTGGGAAGGACTGCTGGTGCTCCATCTTGATTAAGGAAGGTTTCCCAGAATATAAGGTTCAACATCTGGTGAAATATCCTGTGTGCTTGGAAATCAAGAGGATCTGGGGAAAATCCATAGGTAAAATAAAAAAAGGGAAATGTCATTCAATTTTAACATATAATTACACCACTGTTGAATGGGAAGGAGACTGGATGCACAAATATAATGTCACCCTCTATAGTATTAGAAGCAGTTCCTTTTATTTGGACCAAACCAGTAAGGTACTAAATCTGACAGCAACATTCATTAACTCAACTGCTATGTTGGCTTTTTTGGCAGTGTCCCTGATGGATTAAAGTACCCTGGTCCTGCTCCTACACCTGACAGACATCAGGGAGGCTGGGCCAGCAGCAGGGCTAAGGCAATCCTGCTGAGCAAACCTCCCCGGTGGCTGTAAGCATCCCACCTCCTCTCCTACACATGACAGGCAGCTGCTTGTCCTGTTTGGAGGGGGAGGAGTATTAGAAGCCACTGTGGAGGCGGGGCCAGCAGGATCACTAAGGCATTACTGCTGGGGCAGGCTCCCTCATGGCTTTAAGCACCCTGCAACTGCTGCTGCATGTGACAGACAACTGCCTGTCAAGTGTAGGAGGGGGGAGCATGTTTGAAGCCATAGGGAGGCTAGGCCAGCAGTTTTGCTTCACCTCACAGGCGGTTAGCCACTCCTGATTTCCTCAACTGTCATTAGCTCTCTGCAGTCCCCTGTAACTGTGTTTTTTTAACCTGTGAACACTGAGCTTTGAGCTGACCAATCAGAAAGTGGGGGGTGGGGTGCAAAGAGGCAGCAGCCTGGCAGCCACACAGGAATCAATGGGGGAGCACATGTTATCCCTTTTGACCCCCCTTAGGGGTCGAATTTTTTAAAATCCCTTCTTAGAGAGCATCTACGTCATGGTAGAAGTGCTCTCCCCGAATTTGGTGTTTCTAGGTCCAGCGGTTTGGCCTGGGCATTGATTTTACGGTGAGGGGACTTTCTTTTATGTATATAGATGTGGGAATAAGGCTGTAAAGGAACTACCCACAGGTTGGAAAGGATGGCGTGTGATTGCTTACTTGATACCAACTGTAGAAAAATATAATGAGATCAATGCTTCAGATATTCTGAATATGGGCAGTTTTAGGCACCAAAACTAAGAGAGGTTGCTGAAAATCCCCTAAATAAAATGACCCACTGGATTCCATGCTTTCACAAGAGCATTCCTGTCTGCCTTGGCTGTGGGTCAGTAAACTAGAAAAGGCTGCTGTAAATATATCAATATAATTAGAATTAGGGTTAAATGTCACAGTATATGCCATACAAGCTATACAGAAGGAGTTAAATTCTCTGTCCCAGGTTGTATTGCAGAACTGAAGGCCAACAGATATATTAACCACACAACAAGGAGATACTTGTGCGCTACTGGGAGAGAAATGTTTTTATATAGATCATAGTGGTAATATAACTGAAGATGTGAAGAATATTAAGAAAACTTTCCAAGTGTTCTATCAAGTTGGTGAGGATGCCACTTGGGACAGGTGGAGTTTGTTACCAAATATGTCTCAGTGGCTGAGATTTATTGAAATGTGGAATATATCTTGTATTATGTCTTGTAGAAATAGGATTATGTTTTTGCTGTATGATTAAAAAATCACTGAGATGAAAGAACAACTGAAGGCCTAACAAGTGAGGATGAACTAGGATGGCAGAAATATGGCAGGGCATCTTGTACTAATTACGAAGGCATGTGTGCTGACAAGTCAAGGATGTACAAACAGAAAACTAGTATGTGATAAGCAGGACAGAGATGCCTAAATGATTGATGAGGCAAGGCCATTATGAAAGTATTTTAGATAGTTGCAAACAATGTTTTGAGGCTTTTCCAGCCTGAGAGCTGGGGGGGACCTCTGCTGTAGTAGAACAAGCCACTTTTTCTTTCTGAACGATTTTGTATGAGTCTTTACTACTGGCAGGAGTCAAACAGGTCTCCTACAACAGATTCTAGTAGTCTATGTAAGATTGTCCTGGAATAAAAATATTAAATCCTTTTTTAAAAGTTTATTTTAACTTTATTACTTCACAAAAGAAACGAGCATACAAAACAAGTTCAAATAATATTAATGTATTTAACCTGAATATGATTCATAACTCTCAGCCAATTGGACCACAAAGTTCTTTTGTTGTTGTTGTTCAGTAGCTCAGTTGAGTCCGACTCTTTGCGACCCCATGGACCACATCACGCCAGGCCCTCCTATTTTCCGCCGTCCTCCGGAGTTTGCTCAATTTTATGTTCATTGCATTGGTAACACTATCTAACCATCTCATCCTTTGCCATCCCCTTCTTCTGTTACCGTCAGTCTTTCCCAGCATCAGGGTCTTCTCCAGTGAGTGCTCCCTTCTCATTTGGTGGCCAAAATATTTGAGCTTCAGCTTCAGTATCTGGCCTTCCAGGGAACAGTCAGGGTTGGTTTCCTTTAGGATTGACTGATCTGATCTCCTTGCAGTCCAAGGGACTCTCAAGAGTCTTCTCCAGCACAATTCAAAAACATCTATTCTTTGGTGCTCGGCCTTCCTTATGGTCCAGCTCTGACAGCCATACATTACTACTGGGAATACCATCACTTTGACGATACGACTTTTGTTGGCAGCAATGTTTCCTCTAAGCTGTGGAGTCTTGTGAGCAAAAATTCTACTTTGTGAGCTACTGGCATGAAAGTTGTGAGCGGACAATCTGGCTACGGCATAAATTAGTCTGCTCTGGAGCCATCCTTCCTGAGTTAAGACAAAAAATGTGTGAGCCGGAGGCTAAAAACCTGTGAGCTGGCTCACACTAACTCAGCTTAGAGGGAACACTTTGTTGGCAGTGTAATGTCTCTTTTTATTATGCTGTCTAGGTTTGCCATAGCTTTCCTCCTAAGGAGCAGGTGTCTTTTAATTTCATGGCTGCAGTCATGGTCTGCAGTGATCTTGCATCCCAGGAACGTGAAGTCTGTCACTGCTTCCATGACTTCCCCTTCTATTTGCCAAGGAGGAATGGGGCCAGATGCCATGATCTTAGTTTTTTTTGATGTTGAGTTTCAAGTTCTTACTGTTCACTAAAAATGTAAGTTTAACCATCTGGTAAGTATCATTCAATTTATCTAGCCATGCCTATATACTTGGAGGCTCATTAGATTTCTAACATCATGCAAAATATAATCTAGCTGTTGTAATTGAATTTAACAATATGATTTGTGAGTTGCCCATAAATGAAGCTACATAATAAAAAAGTAATGTTTCAGCTGTTTTTGGAATATTCTTGTTTAGTCCACAGCTTAGCAAATCAGCATCTTTAGTGCAATAGTTCACAACTCATGGGTAGAGCTACCACATGTAAAGAAGTCTGCTGTTGTGGTTGACAATACCAACAATTGCCAACACAGGAATTACATATCTTTGTGATCAATTTTGGTGTAAGATATAACTGATAGTTTTAAAGATGTTTTCATTGAAGTTTAGACAGCCAGAAAATGAAGAGCTTCTAGACAAAGCAAATGTCCAGACTTCATTTTCTATTTCAATGCCTAAACTCTGAGCCCACTTATGAGCAGTAGTTACGATATTAATAATCAGATTATAGAACTTTGAAATAAAATGTTTTTTAAGCTGCAAAATTGTTTTCCAATTTATTCATTTGCCTTAAGGATATATCAGATGTAAGTCATTTTGCTCACCCCCAAAGCTTCCATCTGCGAGCACTTTAACAATGCTATATGACCATCACCACTTTTCCTCACACTGCACTGAATTATATCCTTCTGACACAAGTTCTTATAAAAATCTAGACTGAATCTTTCCCATTTGCTCAAGGAAGGAAGCTGAAACTTTTGATGTTTATCTAAGTCTCTGGCTGCTGATAATGGGGAAATAACTGGAAAAAGTTTTGTATTTATCCCATACTACTAAAAGTTTATTAATTATAAGATTATCATTATTGTAAACTCTCATCTTTTTGTCAGCCCAATGCAGTTTTAAGTGGCATTTCAACTTCAGTTTGTTCAATTACCAGTTCTGATGACCTGCTGTCTATATTCAACCACCTACAATCTCAAAGTAGATTAGCAGCATCATGATAGGCTTTAGTATTGGGGATAGCAAAACCACCTGAGGACCGTTTAGCTTGTTGTCCAACTTACTTTGAGTTTCTTAGATCTCCAAATATATTTGTTAAAGTTTCCTTGCCACTCTTTTAAGATTTTGTCATGAACAACATAAGGGATATTCAATAACAGATAAATCAATTTTGGTATTAACATAATCTTAATGGCATTAATACACCTCCAGATGGGTAGGCTATTTCAATGATTCTTGGTTTTGTTAAAGTGGGGGAGGCCTGTCTAGTTCCTGATGCACCAGCCAACAGAGCAACTGCCTTCTGTCCTACTAATTTATTAGAATGCAACATGCAGTCTGCAGAAGTGGGGGAGACTAAATCTGTGGCAGCCGTTACAGCTGTGCTTAGAGCATATGATATCTGGCTGGCTCCTACACCTTTGCTTTGGCAACTCTTTTCTGAAACACCTCACATTTGTGAAGAAGCCCATTAATCACCCAGACCTGGGTTTTTTCCTCCTGCTGCACCAACTGACTGCCTTCTGGCCCACTAATTAAACTGCAGCTGGCAAGGGCCTCAGGCTTTGGCCAGGAACTCTGCCTATCTTTTTTTTTTAAGGGATCTTTATGGAGGTTAGGTAAGGTGCTAGCAGAAGTTTGCAATATCTTTTTGTAAAGCTTAGCTTGTAATTAAGTAGTAATAGTTTGTTAAATAACTGTGTTAAGATAATGTAGTTAGAAAATTGAGATGCCTAAAAAGAAATTCAACAAAACACCTGAAGCAATTTCTTAACTTACTGATGTTCCTTTCTTTTTGTTAGACATTAAGGAATTATTGGTTAGTGAATTTAAAATTTTTGAAGCTGCTTTAATGGAGACCTTTGATTTTAAAAAAGAAAATTTTAGATAAGAGTTTAGATATAAATGGGGGGAAATGGAAGAGATACTTATGAATCTCTGTGAGGTTAAGGATCAACAATTTTAAACTAGTTAAAATCAAAAGTTGAAACACCAGATTCTAAATGTATTATTAAGGTCTTTCTCATTGAAATGATAAGATCTTGGAGTTGGAAAACAGCGTAGATGAGCTAGATAATAATCTTAGGTGGTCTTCATTAAAATTACATGGAATTAGAGAAAATAAGGAGTCTCAGTAAGACTTTTCCACATTTAGCGAGGGCCTTGTTTAAGCAATTCAGTCTAGTGGATACTAGACAAATGAATCCTGTATTATGAAATTATACCTTCGATTCATACTCTTGCATTAACCAGTTTTTAGTGTCAAAACAATTATTAGTCCTTGTGGGAAAGGTAGAAATTCAGCCAGTGACTTATGTGGATCACGCACCTATGATAATGAAATTATTTTTTATCAAATTAAATCCTGTGCATGGCATTATGATATACTCTTGAATGATGAAGTAAAATCAAAATTATACATGGACCTGCAGGAATTTTTCCCTTTAAACAATTCTGCATCTGCAGCTTCAATATGTGAAGCATGTAAAGTATCCATGAGGGACCTAGCAATTAATTCTGCTGCATATCTTGCAAAGAGGAAAGAACAAAGGAGAATTTAGAGCAATTAAAGCTTCTTGAACAAAAACATAAATAAGGACCATGAGGTCTGAAACCTTAAAAGCAGTAAAAAAGGTGAAAAAAGCTTCAGAAGATTTAAACTGAGAGAATAAAGATTTTATGAATACAGCAAGTAAGTTTCTTAGTTATACATTAAATGAGTGTCATGCTTTTTACAATTAAAAAATAAAAATTGTCATATTATAACATGAATTGAGGAAATTATGAAAAAAATGATTTTATTTGAACCTGTATACCTCAAGAAATCCCAAGCTAGAATGATTTCTTGTTAGAAAGTTTCCCAAACTTTCTGACGAGCATAAGGATTTAGTAGATCAAGAAACTACAAAATAAGATGTAATTATTGCCATAAAGAACCTTTCAAAACAAAAGTCCCCCTGGACTCAATGGTTTTGCACCAGAGTTTTATCAACAATTTTAAGTTGTGGTGGTAAACACTATGTGCAGCGATAAGGCAAATATTTATGAACCCATCTGCCTAAGACATGGAGGGAATCAAAAACGGTACTTAAAAAACTGGAAAAGACTAAGTTCTTATAGACCAATTAGCTTATTAAACTATGATTACAAAAATCCTTACTTCTATTTTGGTAAATAGGCTGAAGTCTACTACTCAAATACATAAACACCAATCAAATAGGATTTATTCCTGGAGGCCCACCCATGATAAACATCAGGAAACTCATTAATTTTCTCATTATGTGAATAAAGAAAATCTAAACCCATTTTTTTTAAATTAGACACTGAAAAAGCATTTGACTCTGTAGCATCCCTTTTCATTAAAATGTTAAGAAGCTTCTGGTTTTGTAAAGGCATTTAGGGCATGGGCTAACATTCTATACTCAACAGCAAATCCTCACTTAAACAGCAAATGCTCACTTAAGCATTCATAATTATCAGAGCCAATACTCATTAATTGAGGGGTTAAACAGACGTCCTTTGCCAGCCCTATTATTTATTTATAGAGATATGAGCTATAGCAGTGAGGGCGTCAAAAATAATTAGTGGTATGATGTTAGGAACGACTAACTTTTAAGCTAATGCTTTATACAAATGACATTGTAATTTTTAAAACTAACGTTAAAGGAATCTAGTCTGGCTTTTGAGTTGCTTTTTAACTCCTTTTCATTAATTTTTAGATGCACATCAAATGTAGGGGAAATTGGTTATATTACCCTTCGACAATGCCTTGACTGACACTGATATACCAAACTGTATACTAAAGATAAATATAGCCTACAAATATATTACTTATCTGGGTATAAAGATAAGTCAAAATAATATTATTGAGGATAACTTTAAGCCCTTAGTACAGTTCTTGTAATTACTACAGGTGTAAAATTGAACCAATTTTCCCTTTGTTTTCCCAAAACAGACAAATGCTAGTCTGCATCCACAGACAACAGCCAATGGCAATTTTCACTGAATACCAAAATTGAGATTGATACTGATCTTTTTTTCTATTGCTATGAACGGCTCTGAAGTGTTTCTGATGCCCTTTCCTATCCCTGTTCAGCTAAATGTTATTAACCAATAAGGAAATTTCTTGCAGTCTCCAGCAATGACACTTATTTTTCTAAGACAATAAACAACACATGCAACATTTGAAACAGAGCTTAAGAGTTTTATTCAATTCAGTAATATGTGCTGCTTTAATATATTATATAAACTTATAAATAATGTTATTTCCAGAGTTCAGCTTTAGTAGTACTAAATTAATCAGTAAGCATCAATTATACAATGCCAAAATTTTACAAAAAGTGAAGACCTTAGAAAGTATAGTGGGTTTATTGCATTAGAAAACACTGGATTAGGAAAGATACAAAATCAATTGTAATTGAGACAGGGCTTTTTCTTTTAGAATGCCTAACATTCTGCGCAATATATTTCACACAATTGTGAACATACCTTGATGCATGAATTTTACAAGTTCAAAAATGAAAGCTGTTAGCTGAAATTTAAAAATGTTTACCTGAGATTGTGTGTATCAAAAGTTACCATTGATGTTCATTCTGAATATTTGCAAGTTGATGATCTTATCTTTCAGTGTTTGCATGCAACCTGAAACATTACTGGGCAAGCTATTCTGCAAGTAGTTGGTTAGGCTTTAAATAGCCTCAGTTTCTTATTTCTTTTTCTAATTAGGTATTAGAAAGTGAGCATATTTAATGACTCACTTTTAAAAAAATCTGAATTGAACCAATGTTCCAATTAACAGATACTGAATCCATTATTAACAAATGCTAATAATGTAGTTTGTCCCACTCTTCCCTTAGAAAATGGTAATTTTCCTCATTCTGAGTTTGAGTTTAAAGACACCTAGCCCACACTTTTTAGCCTCAACCACTAGCCATAACACAGAAAATTAGAAAACTAGAGTCCCCTACAGATACACAGTCTGTATCAATATTAACTTCCTTTAAAAACAGAATTTGCATTTTTTATACAGATTTTACATTATTCGCCCTAACATTTGGCACTGCTAACTGATTTGTCATAAAAGTACAGGACTGATCAGAAAGTTAGCAAATTCCACAAAAAGAAATTATACATGTTCTAACAGCAAGTGCCTTATAAAAGGCATGCCACACTCCAAAAAACTGCTTACTTAATGCTTACTGAAAACTTTCCCCAAATTATCACTAGAGAAATAAACACACACAAAAAAGAAACCATGCAAAACTTGTATAGGAACTTCCACAATGAAGTCAAGTCTGTAAGGTGTGTAAATCATAATGCTATAATTTGTGACAAGCATGTGTTGAATCTTTGCAGCTCAGAATGACCTTGAAATCAGCTTATGAGGTAGTGTAGGTTTTTGTAATACATGCTGGTTATTAGAAGTACTGTTCAGATGATGTATTTGGCCAAATGTTCACCATGTGTTTACATTTCAGTATCAATGCAACATAACACTTCTATAGAGGCTAAATTATCACTAATCTAAACAATGCTTTAACATGTCAGGAGCGTACGTAGACTTAACTATTCTAGGACCCTGCAAAGCAAATAGGCATTACACAAAGATGATCATATTCCAAACATAGATATAAAAATGTCTGTTCTGAGGTAGGAAATGAAGAATTCCATTGGCTTTTACATTCTGTAAACCAGCAAAAAACGTTTGAGGTTCAGTAGGTAAACTTTGTTACCTACAGCAGTTATGCTATTACAGTGCAGAACAGTCTACAGTAAAGAATTGGTTTTTTACTTCAATAGTTAAAATTCAGTTGGTTCATTTCTGATAACTGAAGCATAAGCCATTGAAAACTGAATATGAATGGCTACAGTTAGTTTCACCCATGAAAGTATCTATTTAAAAGAATAATTTTCAAATGCATCTGAACTGGTCCCAGTAGTAATAGTGAAAGTTGAAATTCTTCCAGAATACTTGATCATTTTATTTTCCAATATAATCACAAACAATTAAAGTTTAAGCAGGAAGCACAGACTGTGGTATGTTAAATCAGGTAGAACCTGAAATATTTAGAGAGCAGGGGAGGGCCACAAGGTATTGAAAACTGGGTAGGTCTCTGGAGCAGTGACATCACATTCTGAAAGATATAAATTCTTGAGGTTTACTTGTAGTTGGAACTGTAAGAGAATTTACTATGTGAAACATTTGTTCCAGTTATTTTGTTTTTCATGACACTGAAGTACCCAAACTGCAGGAAATCTTTTTTGTTACTAAGAAAGACAGCATCTCCTTTCCATGTCAGAGGAGGCAAGCCCCAAAATATATTTAGGTTTGATTCTGGATGGTTAAGTACCAGCTAATGCTCTGCTCCATAGAGAAAGTTCATTCTTCCTACCTACGTTTCAAATCCTGCAAGGCTGTTTGACAGAAAGATTACTCCGTAGTGCATTTGTCAGTCATTTGTTGACAAAAATCTGTGATACCACCACTACTCTGCACACACTGCTCCAAACATAATGTTTTCTCCAATATCCTTACAGGAACCGGACATAATTCCTGTGCTTGAGTATATCCTGTATCACATGAGCTTTTTACATGCTGATAGCTAGAACTCTGCACGCCAGGAGATTCAACACAATCTTTAGAAAGTTCTATACATAATGGTACTGCAGACATCACATCAGAAGGTGCAGGCTGTTCCTTCTCTGGGATCAAAAATGAAAGAGGGCAATCAGAGGTGGAATATTTTGCAAGTATTTGTATTTGCTCATGACTTAATGCCGCTTCTTTACACATCTGTTGACAAAGGCCTGTCAGGTTCTGCTTTGTCTCACTGAGCGTTGACAAAATGTGGTCTTTCTCCTTTAGCAAGCTTTCTTTTTCACTTTGCTGTCAGGAAAAAAAACAGTTGTAAGCTATAAATTCTGTTGTATTCTGAAATATAGTGTAGTTTTTTATAACTGAGCTTTATTTCATGGTATATTTGTTTTAGAAATAGCAACAAAGGGTAGCAACTACAAAGCAATAGTGTGTCATACAGCTGCACATATCATGCAAGATCCACCATCCCTTCTTTCACGTATAAGCTCCTAAATTAACCCTGTAGGCATCTATGTAAAATTTTACAATTAGCTCCTAATTTAGATAATGAATGCAGTGTGAAGTAAAACGTGGAGGGAGGGCAGATGGGTAAAACACAATGAACCACTTGGCTTAAAACACACATGAGGAAGAAAAGGAGGATTGGATTTATCCCCTGCCCTTCACTACCCGAAGGAGTCTCAGAGTGGCTTACAATCCCTTCCCCTCCCCACAATAGACACCCTGTGAGGTAGGTGGGGCTGAGAGAGCATTCTCGAGAACTGCCCCCGAGAGGACAGCTCTGAAAAAACTTATAACTGACCAAGGTTACACCAGCAGCTGCATGTGAAAGAGTGGGGAATCAGACTCGGTTCTCCCAGATTACAGTCCTCACACCTTACCACTACACCAAACTAGCTCTTGATAGGAGATCAGGAAATCAAAGGCATGTTTTAGTTTAGTACTAGACACTGACTTGCATTTCTCATTAAATCCATAAAATACAGCGATACAATGAGGAAAAGATGGAGCAGGGGAAAACAGAACTACACAAATCTCAAATCCACTATATCAGGGGTTCTCAACATTTTTTGAGCCTGCAGGCACCTTTAGAATTCTGACAAAGGAATTCTTTGTGTGCAGCCACAAAAATGCCTGCCATAGCTTACCTTCAGTCACACAGTGAATATCCTTGTGCTCTGGGGATAGCTGCTGTCAAAGCAACATGTTTAAAAATCTACACAGCCAATCAAATCTCCAGTAGTGTATCAGAAGCCCCGCTGGGCAAAAGACCCACCTGGCCCCACCCACTTTCTAAAAACACTTGGGGGGTACCAGGAAAGGTGTCTGTGGGCACCATGTCAGGGACCCCCACTCTATATTAATTGCAGATAACTAGAGCAGCTACTGTGCTGTTGAATCTGCAACAAATTCACCTCCCTTCTTCCTGGCTCACAGCTCTCCCTCTTCAAAGTGATGGGCCTTCCAAACATAGTAGCTGCCAAATCAAGTGACAGTCCCTGCTCCTAAAGCTGGCCTCCCCGATTATACGTGGGCTCTAAACATACAGGAACCTAACAGAAAGGGAAACATCTCTAAAAATCCTGTAAAAATATTAAAGGCAAAGCCTATAAGATATGGAAACCATGAGAAATTTTTTCCAACTTATTTCGATGTAGTGTTTAAAACAGGGGTGTCAAACGTAAGGCCTGGGGGCCGGAACTGGCCTGTCCAGGGCTCCAGTGCAGCCCATGAGCAGCTAGTGCAAGAGAGTGAACAGGAGACTGCTCAGGAGGTGTGAGCAGAGCCACTCCGACTGTGGCTTCAGCATGGCGGAACAACCTCGTCTGCAGCAGTCAAGCAGCATGGGAGCATCTGCCCAGTGCTGCACCGCTGGCTCTCCAGTCTGCCCACGTGGATTTTCCTCTGCACTCCCCTCCCAGCCCATGTGGCCTTGCAGTGAGGATACAACAATTCGGAGCTTACCAGCTGCTGTCCTTAATACAACTTATATCTCTGGTACCTGGCATTATGTTTTATGGCACACATGCCCTGACCCGACAAAGTGACATTTACATCAGATCCGGCTGCAACAAACTATATCACACTACAGAGCAAGAAAAAAGGGGAAATCCTAATAAAAAACTAAGTTACAGTTAAAACAAATAAATTCACTCAGACCAGACCTCAGTGTCTGCTGACTCTCCAAGTACCTGCTATTAGTCCACTTTGGCTGGGGAAAAAGTAGGTTGCTGCCATGACAAAAGAACTCACAGTCCAGATAGTTTGCTCCTATAGTTCTTTCCTCCTCAACAATAATGCAATCAGCCCTGGCTACTTTAGATCTGCCTTGTAATATGCACTCCCAGTTGAGATGACCACCTGAAGAGGGGCAGGCTCAGTGGCACAGCATCTGCTTAGCATGCAGGAGGTCCCAGGTTCAATCCCCAGCATCTCGTTTAAAAGATCAATTAGTAAGTGCTGTGAAAGACCTCCACCTAAGATCCTGGGGAGATAATGACCTTGATGAACCAGTGGCCTGATTCATTGTAGGAGTTTCATGTGAAATGTATGTGAATTGCATCCCTTTCAAGAATGCACAATTTTGTATTTCCATTGCCATCTTGCAAAGCTATGCCTGGCCAAGTGGTCAACACCCTTACAACAACTTTTCTAGTTGCAGGGAAATGGGGAAGGAAATCTGAGCATGGTGAGAAGTTGTGAACAGCTACCCCTGAAAATGTAGCACCATAGTTTAAAAGAACTTAGGATTGTAGAAAGGTTAGGTTTTAGTTCTCAAGCAAAGATCCCACACATACCAATTTCTCTATTTCCGATTCCAGGTTTTGTATGCAGTCTAATTTTCGCTTGCGACAGCGCTGTGCTGCAATTCGATTTTTACTTCGCCTTCTAATATCGTGGATACAATCCAGCTGTTCAGCTGTTAATTTGTGCATTTTCAGACATGACTGAAAGTCATTTCTAGAAAGAGAAATGATCTTCTCTGCATCAAACGGCAGCTTTACCTAAAATGTAAATTAAAACAAAACCATGCATTACATTGTTTTTAAAAACTGGACCTCATATCACTGGTTACAAGTTCAAAGCACAGGCTTGGATCCAAGGACTCTGTTCCCCTCATGGTTCTCTCTGGCCACTGTGAAAGCTGTCCTCCACTGTGGCTCACAGTCAGAGGAGCTTTGGGGGCAGTTTGTGTGTCTCTATTATCTGATCAGAGAGGGTGGTAAATAAGGAAGAATTGAAGGATCCACGAAAAGGAAGAGGTTGTATGAGAAGCGAAATGCCATTCTAAGTAAAAGCTAGGCCAGTCCTGCATGTAGCAGGTGAAAAAAGGAAGGAGGAAAGGTGTGTATGTATACATTCTAAAAAGAAATTGTATGTAATACAATACAATAGTACAATGTATTAACTCTCATGCATTACTACTTTAATAGGGAATTAACCTTACTTTAAACAATTGTATTAACGATCTCTTGCTACTTGTAGTTTTAGATTGTTCCCATCCCCAAACCCTATAGGTGTGTAGTTTAGAAAAGCAATTAAAATGTTTTGTAAAAAGACGAAGAAATTGTATGTAATTATGCAAGATATTAGCCAAAAAGCCCAGCAAATATAGCCACCTAGGTAGAGCTTAGTAACATAAGCAGCACATCTTGCAGGGAAAGGGTTGCATTCATATCCAAGTTAAGTGTCAATTGCATGGGATCTAAATCTTTCAAATGAAACTCTACTAAAACAAGGAAACTAGGAATGCGTCTCTTTTGATCTGTGGGAAGAGGTTTAGGGTAGTGAAGAGACTTATCTAGAATCACCATTCATAGAAGGGAAACATGCAAATATACCCATGGAAGCTATGAATGTGGTTTTCTACCCCTTTCCATAGTTAGTATAGTCTCTGGATAGATATTTTATGTGAACACTTTGGGGGAAAATATTCAAAGGCAGCTCAATGGATTTCAACAGAACTCATCAAGAGTGCTTAGCACAACAGACTGGCTAGTATTCTAGTTACCTAACTCAGATATATTGCTTATTTTAGAAAAGAAATATATTTCTTTAACTTTCTTAGATGGAAATAAGGTTTGATGTAAGATATTCAGGAACAGAATGGGATTCTGTATACATTCTTACCTCACATTCCTGTTCTCTTGCAGAACAGGATTCACTATCACCTTCTGTATCAGTTTCAGAATCTTCTTCTAAACTTATCACACAGGAATAAGGACACTGTTCTTGCTGCTGTTCCTGTATACAATCACCACTACTAATTTCCGTGCTGTTTCCAGTACTGAGGTTATTTATGAAAGGGCAGTTAACAGAGCTCAAAGTTGTGAAAGTTCTTTGAGAACAGTGCTCAGGACTGTCACTGATCCTGATGCCTAACCAAGGACACTCTGCCTTTTTTTCTGAATAGACCTGATCTGATGCAGAAGACAAGCTGACTTGACATGTTGTATCTGTATTGTAAATGTCACTCCAAAACCCCTTTGCTAAATGTTCTGCTACCTCTCTTTCCACACTGCTGCGGTTGCTAGGTGAAGTATCATTCACATTTTCTCTTTCACACAAGTCAGACTTCAAAGGCAGGCTCTCATCAGGACTTCCACTGACTGGTTTGCAGTTTCCTGGTTCTGTAACAATGCTGCATTTTTCAGTGACCTTTTCAGTGACCTCTGTATTGCTCTGCATACCACTCAATGTCAAGTGACAATATTGATCGCATGTGTTCAAGAAAGCAGTGGAATAAAGGCCATGAGTAGCAACAGAGGAATTATGAGGAGAAAAAGTAACTGACTTCTCCACAGAACATTCAGTACTCTGGAACACAGAAGTTGTCTGTTTCAAGAACTCTTCTTTCCCATCTTCTTCCATTTCTACCTGAGCATCTTCACATTTTGTGTCTGGAGGCACAGCTGCATATTCAAAAGATTTTTCTGTAGCACCATTAGTATATGATTCAATCCGATGAACAGATGCAGCAGATGTTACCTGAACTTCTTTAATGTTGGAGCTGGACTCCAAAGTAGGGGCTTTATCACTCCCCACAGCTTTTTGGAACTTCCTGTATTTGGGGCAAAGGGAGGCAAAATCAAGTCCCTGGTCCCTTTCTGATTCAGACTCAAATGTCTGACTGGTGTTGTCCTGTAGAAGAGATACGTCTGAATTTTTTTCACTTTTGTAGTTCTTCAAGTGAGGATGAATGCATTCATTTTGCAAGATTTCATTCACATCGTCTATTTCCAGACAGCTATCGGCAGCAACATCTACTTTATGCTCCTCTTTCTGACAGCGTGATTTACAACACTTTTTTCTCTGATATTCACGCCAGCCTAGTTTATGGTCCAGAAATTTGAATTTTAGAAACTGAAAGCATGATTCCTCAATGTCATGTATTCCCAAGAATTCTGCACACTTGCAAACTTCAGCTACATTATCTTTATCTAAAATAAGTTTAGAAGTATATGCAAATTGAAGCAAAGGATCAAAGCCTTTTAGTGTAACCTATTTAAGAAAGAGGGATGAGACAAAGAAAATATATTAACTTTCTACCCCAAGATGGCAAAAATTAAAGAGGTGAATACATAAACATGTAAATACATTGTTCCTTATTAGCAATCAGTGATTATAACCTTTGACTTGATTTTGGCTTGTTTGGGCTGTAGCAGAGCTCCCCAATGTGGGCTTGTGGGCACCATGGTACCTGTCAACACCTTTCCTGGTGCCTGCCAAATGTTGTTAGAAAGTGGGCAGGGTTTCTGATTGGCTGCAGACATGGAACATGCCACGCAGCAAGGGGGGCACAGAAAGGAGAAATTCTTGCAACTGCCCTCCTAACTGTTGTTTTCCAACTGTCTCTCCCCAACGTTCTGTCAGCTCTCACTGGACACTCTTAGGGAAAGGCAGAACCTACCCTGTCTATCACAGACCATATATGAAGAGGCAGTTCAGCTGTGTAGGTCCTAGACTGTAAAGGGCTTTAAAGGTCCAGTACTTTTAATTAAACCTGGAAGCAAATCAGTAACTAGAGCAGTTGATTTGTGTAATTGGAGCCACGTCTATTAAAAGGTCAGTGGCTTCATTCTGCACTAGTAGAAGCTTCCAAGTTGACTTTAATGGAAGCCCTATGTACACTATGTTAAAGTAGTCCAGTCCAGAAATTACAGATCAGTAAGTCAGCCAGGGCTGGAATTTTCAATTTTCAAAACAAAGGTAGATGAAAAAAGCACTCTTGATCACAGAGCCAAACTGCCTTTCTAATAACAAGCTGGATAGAGGAGCTCTCCCAAACTCTTAACATAATCTGCCAATGATCATCCTGTGTTGGTAAATCAGTTTCCTCAAAAACACTTTTTTGCAAACATCACCCCCACTTTATCTGGCTTTGATTTGCTGCTCCTCATTTATTTCACCTCTGCATCAAGGAACAACTTCAAGATTTGACTGAAACACCCTCATTCATTTATATGGGATATATTCCTTGTAATGAGGGGTGGCAAAAAAGAAGGGGGAGATAGGCAAAGATTCCATAACATGTCTGCTCCTGATTCAGTTGGACTGTGCGTTTCCCATACTGAAGTGTGTGTGTTTGTTTTTTTATTTTTACTGCACCTGTAGCATTTTACAAATGCTGTGTGCTGATTTGGGGACCCCAGTTTAAAAACAGGATGCAAACCCAATAAATAAATCAATACAAGAAAGCATGACCAGCTTGGTTCACAGGCTATTTGAGTAATATCTAAGAAGAAAATAAACACATCTGAACAGCAGAGCACATTCTGCTATAGAATCTAATAGAGATTCAAGCAAGCTATAAATCTATAAAGCAAGAAATTCAAGCCTTTTGTTGTAGCATTTATATGTATACTAAAGCTTTTCTTCCTTTCAAAGTAAGAGGAAGAAAATTTACATTGAAGGATAACTAAAATGAACATCAGTGTACCAGAAATTAGAGGAAGTGCATGGAGAAGGATAACAGATGTTCTTTCTTTCATTTTTAGAATGAGTGTCACTGTGGTTATTCTAGAGAACAAATTATGCAGCGAGTCCGGGATCACAGACGTTTGATTTGGTTCTTACTCCTGAATGCACACCTGAAAGGCACATCACTATTAATTTCATGTGTATAAATTTCTGTATCAAGTGCTAAATTAGTATTTTTCTTCAATGGGTCTTCCTATTAAGAACCCAGGGATAAACTGCAGCAAAACTGAATAAGGGCTTCAAGTAGAAATGATGGTCTATATGGAAAGCATGTAAACTGCAGTGGCACTTACCTCTTCAGGTAAAATAATGATAAGATCAAGTTCCAACTGACCCACAATTCTTGAACGAAAATAGCTGCTACAAGCAGCAAGCACAGAGCGATGAGCCCGAAATCGCTGATCTTCCACTAAGATGGTAACATCACAAAAAAGATCTTGCTTTCTCTGCTCATCAAGACTGAGCAGAACATTGATACTGTGTACTGAAGACTCATACGCAAAAACCACAGTATTCCTTTCGCTTAAAGACATGCTGTATCACAAATGTTAGTGAAAGTCTCAGAGGGGAGCATGTTCTGTTCTTCAGACCTGAGAGTAAATGCAAACAAAAACTAAATTAAATACACACCACAAAGCATCTGCACCACAATATTAACAAAAGATACTATTAATATGAAACCAAATGTTAAAATAGATAAGGCACATGTTACTTTCAGCCACTGAGTAGAAGATATTACGAAATGCACCACAGATCAGCTTCAGTGGTTGGACATTTCTGGTTTCAGAGTGCATCCTGCTCACATATGCTGATGTGTAATATTGCATGAATTATCTCCATCTACATTAAAATGTTAACACAGTTAACCAATCTTGCAAGTAGACTACATGTACTTCTCAACAGCTGCAGCTGAAAGCAATGGGAAAATAGGGGAAACTGCAAAACCCATTTCTTAGACTGGGCAAAAATAATCTAATAATGCAGTATTTAAGTTTAACATGGAAAATCCAAACTAACTCTGTTTTAATAAATTATTTTTCTGTCTATTCCAATTATGATATTAAGACACCTTACTAAATTATGATATTAAGACATCTTACTACTGTTTACAGAACTTGACTGGAGTTCAGCTCAGGAAAGATGGACTCCAAGTGGGCTAACAATTCCAAATTTGGCCTTTTATCACTTGAACAAGGCTATTCTGGTTATCAGAATGGTTTAGTACTGATTTAAACCTGAGATTTAAAAAGATTTTTTAAATGCTGTTGTATGAAAAGATTTGAAAAAGTAGTAATGGTCACATTCAACACTTTTAAGAATTACAAAGGAAAAGCTTTATCTTTCAAAAGCTCTGTAAAGGTGAGATGCTGGAGGAAATGGGTAAATTGAAAGCTGCTTTATTAAAGAAGGAGACTATGATATTGTTAATATTCTATTCTATGTTATTAGAGGCTAATCATAGTATAAACTAGAGATTTGAATGGAAATGGAGGAAAGCCCTGGGCCATGACGTTAGCCATTCTGTTTGGTCTTTTTTGTAAGCCCGGGGGAATCCACATTTTCAGTTTAGTGTACTTTTCAGAGAAAATATACGCAAGATACTCCACCAATGGTATTTAAGTCCCTTTAGCACAGCCAGGATTTAGCAAAAATATTCAAGATGATGTTGGTCCTGTGGAGAGGACAAAGCTGACTTTATACAAATGTGATGGAGCTGCGTAAGAGCCAAGAGGTCTGGGGAAATGGTAACCAACCTGCTGTCTTTAGTGTTTGGTGTTAATTTGCAAAGCACAGGTGAATTAATTCTTAGCTATATACTTTCAGTTCCTTGTGAGTATCAAACATATTGCTCTTTATCTGATAACTACTGCTAGACCTACAATTTCCTAGAGTTTAAAAATCTAGGCTACTTCCTAAGAAACAAGACTGGATTGGTAGTGCAAAAGAAATGTTCATATGGGTCAAACTAACTACTTTACAAGAAGCCCAGGATGTACAAGAGATAACAAAGAAATGGGTTTTTGTACTTAAAAACAGAGTCTTCAAGAAGTCTAATGTGTTATCTGACATGAGGAGCTCTCTTCTATGTCCTCTGTTGTTTACCGTGATTGTAAATATAGGTTGATATTGATTTACTGTGCTTAATTTTAAATTTTATTCTTAAATTTATTCTCAAATCTTTTAAAAATAATTTTTAATGCACAAAGTTTAACACAACACTCTTCATAGTGATCTAAGCAAACATCAGCTTAGAATTTGTAAAAAAAACCCTCTGGATACAACATACAGAAACTGAAAAAAGGAAGCTTTAAGCCACAAAAACATTAATCTGCCCACACTGCATACAGAGCTGGCATTTAGTTTACAGTGTAACTTGTGCAAGTTCAGTCGTAAAAATACTGCTATAGTCACTAGTTTTCTACCACCTTCTGTTCAGGCTATAGCTGGGTGTTTTTAAAAAAAAAATGACTAAGAGCAGTTTAAGAAGGTTTCAGGAAAGGCAGCATATGCATTTTCTAAAATAAATAAATATAGGAACAGAATTTTCAGCCCAGATTGTTGGCAGGATTGTTCACCAACTCCAGTTAGTATGTGCAATAATAATCTATTTCCAATTCACAGCTGATGATAACCCTTCATATCTTTTTAGATTCAAGACTACATTACTCTAATATGACTGACAAGGAATTCATCTTGATTAGTGCTTGAAAGCATCATGTAATTTGTAGCAGGTCACAGAGAGAACAAGGCCTTGAATATCTAGCACAGGTTTCCCTTTACTTTCTGTGCATAATTTATGGTGCTGATCTTGACCTATAAAATACTAAAGTTTGCATCTTCTCCCTTGTTCTACTTGTATTTACAATGATTCAAGAATATCCTTAGGTGTACACCAATCTACATCAAGTCTTAAGTACAAAAGCTTAACCTCAGTGGATGATTGCAAGCAACTGCCTATCCAGTGTAGCTCCTAGTGGAGTTTTGTTGAAGTCAAAAGCTATGTATTTTTCAGAAGCAATGGGATATACTCTTGTTTGGCCTAAACGTATGTCAAACACATGGCCCTGGGGCTGGAATCGGCCCATTCAGGTCTGTTATCTGGTCCACGAGCAAGGAAGAGGAGGATGGTGGCGGCAGTGGGGGCTGTGGCAAGAGCAGTGAAAAGGCCTGTGTCAGGTTGTCTGGTTGAAAGGTCCATCGCCCCTCCCCCTCTATCTTGGTTGGGCCAGGCTGCACACACGAGGCCACTGTTCCCTCTCCTCCTCCCATCACAGGCTGGGGATCACTGCCTCCATGTCAGTTCATGTGCACACTGGGCCACCTCCTTTGCCACCACATTCTTCTTCTCTGCCCGCCTCTCTTGCTTTTTCTCCACTGTGATACTAGATAAGCAGCCCTTTGGGAGTAGGGGGAAGAAACCCTGATTCCAGAGTTGCAGAGAAAAAAGTTGCTGATCTGGTGTAGTGGGGAAGTATATTTTCAGAGAGGAAGGAGGACCCCTGGGATTACTTGTGCTGGGGAGAGGAGGACAGACAGGAAATGTTTCTCTCAAGGTGGATTACACTTCTCCCCACCTACCAATGAAAAGATGTCACAAATCTCAGGTAGGTGGGGGAGCAGTGTGATGCTGAAGGATAAGCTTTCTGAAGTTTGCATTAGCAAATGTTACCAGTTTTTGGGTCTGAATTACCCCCAACTTAAGGCATTTGCTTCTAAAATTCTGCCTATGTTAGGGACAACGTTCATTGGTGAACAGCTCTTTTCTGTAATAAATGTAAATAAAAGTACATTGTCAGCTTACTGATAAGCACCTAAATAGCATATTCAAGATTGCTACAGCACAGACACTGACTCTTTTGCTGCAATAATTCAGACCAACAGGTGTCAGTAATTAAAGAGTGTTAAATAAAGGAAATACTATAAGAGTGTTAATGTTTTAAGCATGTTTGTAGTTTGATTAAAATAATGTTGTTAATTAGGCTTGCCTGTGTCCTTTATAAAGTTTATATCTCTGGTACCTGACATTCCATTTTATGGCACACATGGCCCAGCCCAACAAAGTGACATTTATGTCAGATCTGGCCCTCACAGAAATTAGTTCAGCACCTCTGGCCTAAGAAGAAACTGAAGTGGACATACACTCATCTTTGTACTTTACGGATTTCATTACACTGTATAATCCCTAGGGACGTATTATGATTTACAAAATTTCTAAGACCATATAGTTATTAATTTTGTTGTATTTATGGAGGAAGCATAGATGATTTTGTAATCCAAAAATAACAATTTTGCAAAGCCTCTCGCAGGGACAGAATTTCTTCTTAGGGTCACATAGAGTGCATGAATTAATTTAGCTGCAATACAGAAGAGATGTGTACACCTTTTTGTTTTTTGTATATAACTTTATTTTTATTAAATATCAAAATATTACATTTCCTCAGATAACCATTTCAACAATAAACAATATAACTTTTAATATTTCAATAAAATGCAAAATTAACATACTTTGCAGGTAAGGCACTACCTGTATCATTTGTTTTGTTAATATAATCAAAAAAATCTAAACTACTTTTTTGTAAAATTTTCTCTAAATTTTGTATTCTCCTTTTCTCTTATTTGTGTTGGTGTTTTATCTATAGCAATTATATCCCATACTTTCAAAACCCACTGTCTAATAGTTGGTATTTTATCTGTTTTCCAGACTTGTGCCAAAATTATTTTTGCTGCAATTAATAATAAATCAAAAGTTCCTTCATAGTACATGTAAAGTGACCCTTATCCCAGCCTTTTAAAAGAATTCCCAATGGGGATTTAGGAATTTGAATACCCACAATCTCTTCCATCTTTGAAATTATTTTTGACCAATATTCCTGTATTCTTGGACATGACCACCAACAATGAAACAACAATCCAATTTGCCCACAACCCTTCCAACACATAGTTGTCCTCCGATATTTTTGAATGAAACAATTTAAGCGGAGTCATATACCATCTTGAAAAAATCTTATAATTTTGATAACGTAAATTTAAAGCTGCAGTGGTATATAATCCCAAATTCCATATTTTATTCCATTGTTCCAAAGCAAGGTTCATCTCAAGATCTTTATGCCAGGTCTGTTGTTGTGCTGAGATCTTTGACCATTGCAAAAATGCCAAGGACTTATATAAAATAGATATAATTCCCTTTTGTTCCGTCAATTTTTTATGAATTAAAGTCTCAAAAGCTGTCAATAGGCGATTTGAGTTTTCTATTATGCCATTTGCGGCGATCATATGAGATAATTGTTGCTCTTGAAACCATGGAATTTCCATATTATATTTTTCTGCCATTTGTTCTCTAGTCCATTTCCCCCCTTGAAAACATAAATCTCTAATTCTAAATTTCCCCGCATTTCTTCAATTTTTATATGTGTTTAACCTCCTGTCCAGGGGGAAACCACACCTGACCTAAGAAAGCTGCTTCTGGTGAAATACCCGGAGCTAATACTCTATTTCTATCCCACACCTCTAAAGTGGTTCTCAAAAATTGTTTTTCCCTTAATGATTTAGGTCTATTACTAGGTGAGGCCCAAAAGACTTCATGTATCAAACCAGGGGAAATATAACTTTTCTCTATTTGGACCCAGGCTTTACCAGATTCTAAATGGGTATACAATAATGCATTTTTTAATAATGCTGCTTCATAATATAATTTTAAATTAGGCACTCCCTGCTCTCCCTCTTTCAGGGGTCGTGTAAGTAATCTAAAATTATAGGAGGATTTTTCTTTTGCCACAAAAATTGAACCAACATTCTCTGCCAATCTTGGGAAACTGTACTTTTTATATTAATAGGTAGATTTTGAAATAAAAACAAAAATTTAGGTAATATTATTTTTATCAATTCTGTTTTTTTCAAGAAAAGATAAAATTATCTTTGACCATGAATTTAACATATTTATTAAATTTATTAATGGTTTATAATTATTATCAAATAAATCATTCAAATCTAATGGGACATATATCCCCAAATGTCTCCAGGTTTTCATTACCCATTTAAAAGGGAATTTATTTATAATTTCCTGTCTTTCTACCTCATTAAGATGTGTTGGGAATAATTCTGTTTTTAAATAGTAAATCCCGAAACTTCATGAAAACCATTAAGTTCTTTTTCTATATTGCTCAAAGACTCAATTGGATTGCTGAAATATATCACCGTATCATCTGCAAAAAGACTAATTTTGTGTATTTCTGTAGATATTTTTATGCCTTTGATAAGAGGGTTATTTCTAATTGCATAAGCTAAAGGTTCCAATGATATTGCAAATAAAATGGGTGACAACAGACAACCTTGACGTGTAGCTCTATTAATTTTTACCTCCTCTGATCTATATCCATTTATATTTAATTGGGCTGTAGGAGAATTATATAACAAGTCTATTGATCTTTAAAAAATTTGTCCGAATTCCATATGAGCAAGTATTGTTTTCAAATAATTAATTTCCAATTTATCGAATGCCTTTTCGGCATCCAAAGCCAATATGGCCGAATTTATTTTATTTTGTTTACAATACTGTATTATATTTAATGATCTTCTAATATTATCTAATAAGGTACGTCCCTTTATAAATCCTGCTTGATCGGAGTGTATATAACTAGGCATTATATTATTTAAACGATGGGCCATTACAGATGAAAAAAAATTAAAATCATGATTAAGAATAGAAATGGGGCGATAAGAGTCAGGTTTTATTTATTTTATTTATTTACAGGTGATTTATATACCGCCCTTAACCCCTAGCGGGTCTCAGGGCGGTTTACAATGTGCTACTGTATAGTAGCTAATACCTATCTAGGGCCACATATGGTGCGGGGGGGGGGGAGACAACCTACCAGCACCCCTAATACGGCACGGTTCCTTAGGCAATGCAATTATTCTAGCCTCTTTCCATGTATTAGGCATGGTATTGTTGATAAGTGATTGCAAGTAGCTGTAATTTGCTCTATAATAAACTGTTTGAATTTTTTATAGAATTCTATAGGGAATCCATCCCTTCCTGGTGCTTTATTATTTTTTATTCTAGCCATAGCTTCTGCAATTATCTTCAGATCTTATAATTTGATCTAAATAGCTTTGATGTTCTTTTGTAAGTTTAAAATTATACCCTATAGATTTAACATAATTTAATACCTTATCTTGATCAATATTATCTGATTTATATAAATTGTGATAAAAAATCAACAAATCTTTGTATAATATTTTTTGTAGTAAAAATAAATTCCCCTTTGGGTCCTTTCAAATTATATATTTGAGATGCTAAATGTTGTTGCTGTACTTTGTTTTTCAACCATTTAAATGATGTAGGGCTTTTTGTAACATATCTTTGTTTTAAAAACATCAGGTTTTTCTGCACTGCTAATACTTCAATTACTTCTAATTTCTTTCTTTCCAATTCTTTAAGATATTCCCCCCCCCATACCTCATATGTTTTTTTCTCTAAAAATGTAATTTTTTCTTTTAAATCTTCTATTAACTTATTTCTTTCTTTTTATAAGAAGTTGCTAAAGATATTAATTTTCCTCTCCTCACTGCCTGGAACGCATCCCACACCACTTCCCCATTTGAGTTAATTTTAAAATATTCTTCTATATCTTTTGCAATTATTTCCTGTATAGATTCTTTTTGTAATAACATCTTATTAAGTGTCCATTTTGGATCCTTATTGCCATATTCAGTATCTTTTATCTTACATGTTACCCATGCATGATCTGAAATTATGCAGTTTCCTACTTCTGCTGAAGTTATACTATGCAATAACGTTTTTGAAACAAAAATAAAATCAATTCTTGTATACACATCATGTACAGTTGAATAATATGTAAAGTCTTTTAAACCTGGGTTTACAATTCTCCATACATCTGCCATATGATAACTCTCCATTATTTCCATAAATTCCTTATATACTTTAGAACTCTGTTAGGGGGTATCTTAAAGGTTCTGTCCAATTTATAATCAGCAATAAGATTGAAGTCCCCTCCTAATATGATTTCTCCTTGTTTAAAATTATCTAACTCACTCATAGTTGCCTCTATAAACTCCAATTGTTCTACATTTGGAGCATATAATGATGCTATAGTCACTAATTTTCCTTCTAATAAGCCTTTTATAACAATATATCTACTCCTGCTATCACTTTTTGTTGCTTCCCATTTAAAAGGTATATTTTTTTAAAGTAATATTGCTACCACTCTTGCCTTTGAGCTACCCGGGGACTGAAATGATTGTTGAAACCAAGGTGTTTTTAAAACAGCTTTCATATGATTTTTAAAATGTGTTTCCTGCAAACACACTATTTGGGTTTCTCCTTCACAATTCTAATAGACAGTCGTCTCACCTTAACAGGATTATTTAGGCCTCTGCAATTCCAGGTAAGTACTTTATATTTGTCCATCTATACTTCAAATAACGTGCCACAAAACTTATCTTGGAGCCTCGGCTCCCAACCTTTTCTTTTTTAAACACACTCACAATAAAATAATACTTGTTGGCACTTCTATAGACTTCCAAAAATAAAACTTCCAAGCCCTTCTAAAGGCTACCTTTACAGAGGACCCATTTACAAAGAAGTGGGTCAGGGGGCTTTACCTAGCTCCCAATCTGTTAGTTTTGTTTTTCTTTTTTCCAATAACTTAATTTCAAAACCCCCCCCCCCAGGCTATAGTCTTTAAATTAGGCTTACTTTTCCTTGTATTATTTCGATCTAAAATAACCAAAGCAATATATTTTGCAAAACAATATTTTTTATCTTCATTACATTTTTTCATGCAACCATAATTCCATATCTGATACTTATCAACCAATATTTTTAACAAATTACTTTACTTATAACAATAATGACATATATTTTACTTATCAACCCTCTATTTTTTAAACTTATTACCAATAAACTTTCCAACATTTTCCAAATTGTTTGCAATTAACTTCTCTGTTGTATAGATAATCGTTGTATAGTATTTTTTCTTTTTCTGAAATATTTATCAGCTAATTTTAGTTCCTGTTGTTTCTCAGTCCTCTGAGTTTGGTTCATGTTGATACGATGGATGAGTTAGTATCTCTTCTTCCTCTTCTGGAGTGATCTTTACCTTTAGGGCTTTTTATAAATGTAGTCCAGTTTTGAGGTCAGAAGCTTGATAAAGAGTTCCCTCTCTGTAAACTGAAATGTTGGATGATGGACTCCATTTGAACTTTACTTTAGAGTTGAAAAGCTTTGATGAAAAAGGTTTTAATAGCTTCCTTTTTTCCAGGACCTCTGATGGAAAGTCTAGCAAGACTATTATTTTTTTCCTATTCATTGTAAGTGCTTGAGATTGCCTCGCTGCCTTTAATATTCTGTCTCTGGTTCTTGTAAGCTGTCTCTGGTTCTTGTAAGCAATTGAGCAGGTACATCCCTTGGCCAGTTTTGCTGGGCTGAAGCTAAAGGGCCTAATCTTTGTGCTTTAGAAATTGTTGGTGTATCTCCAGCCTCAAAGTTTAAAGTTTTTGCCAGTCATTCTGAGAGAAATAATGCCAAGTCCTTATTCCCTTCAATGCCCTCCTCCAGCCCACGAAATTTAAGATTAGATTGATGCCATTTATTTTCTAATAGTAGTATTTTTGATTTCATCTATTTTTTATTATTGCGCAGTTCTTTTACCTCCTTTTGTACTGCCTCTGCTGCCTCCAGCGCTGATTCGGCCTCTTTGAAAGCATTTCCCAAGCCTTCTGTGAGCTCGTTTAGTTGATTTTGCACCGGGTGCAGAAGTTCCTTCATGGATGTGGACAAATAAAGTTGTAGGTTTTCACAGAGGTCCATGAGGTCTTTTTTACAAAGCGGTGCTGTTTCTGAGTTCTCTGAAGTCATCACGGCTGCCATTTTGGAGGTCGGCGTGTCCTGTTCTTTCTGGCCCTTTTCGTTTGGAAAATAAGCTGTTACTGTTTGTGAAGATTTTGGAGTGTTTTTGCCTCTCGAACCTCCTGCTTTTACCATTACTTTGGTTTCTTTTTAATCCATCTTTTTGTGAGTTTTTAGCCTGGAGGGGAAGGCGCGATGTGGAGCGGCTCCTCTATGCGTCCACCATGTCAGTGTCGCCACGCATGCTCCCACCTTTTTGTTTTTTACAGTGATACATACCGGAACTTTTAGTGACTTTGCATTTTTTGCTTCTTTTACAGAGAAAGGTAATCTTTTTTTTTTTTAAAGTTCAGTTCAGTGGCATCTTATTTCCTGCACAAAAGTAGGTAGGGTGCCCCCCACTCCTAAAAGTGGGTACCCATTTATCTACTTGCCTTAAGGGCTTTCGAACTGCTGGGTGGGCGGGAGCTGGGACAAGGGCCGGGAGCTCACCCCGGCCGTGGTGGGACTCGAACAGCCTTATGGCTGTTTGGAGATAGATTACTTTTTGCAGGCTTTTACAGCCTGCGCCACCGCTCCCTTTAAGTCCTGTTTGGTGTGCGAGCATAGCAGCTAATCAAGATCCCTGAAAGGGCTGGAGGAACCATGTGGGAGGGCAGAGAGAAAGGGGAAATAAAGCTGTTACACTGTCAGCGCAGATCAGATAGGATCTGACCTTCAGAAAGAGAGCGAGAGAGCCTGCCGGCATCCAGTGTAGAGATAGGGTTTGTATCTCCAGAGTGTTAGCTGGAGAGAACCTGTCTCAGGAGACTCTGGAACCCCCAGAACCTGTCTTTTGTGATGAAGTAGAGTAGGCTGTGATGAAGTAGAGTAGGTTGAGTTGTCTCAAAGCTCCAGTTTCTGTGGGAAAATAGTGTAAGATTTTGGGTTTCTAAGAGGAGTTCAGATTTAGACTGCGAGAATCCTGAAGTTGAGGGAAGGCCAATATTCACCTCAAGAATACAAACTTGGCAAACTTGGCTGCTAACTGCTTTCTACTCTCCTAAATTATCAACTGTAACCTTAGGAATGAATGGGCCCAGCAAGACTGTGTTATATCTGTAAATGGTTTCTATCCCCTTTTCTAAACCACATTATTACCTTACCCCTGGAAGTAAATAAAAGTTACGATTCTTCTTCTGTTTCCCTCATGGGTGCTGAACAGAAACCACTTAGATTAGATCTGTCACATGGAGAGCCAGGGTAGAGACCACACTGATGGAGCTTTATATCTGTTTCAACATCATTTTAAGATGCCGACCTTCACAGCTATTGTCCTTTCCAGAGGTTCCAAGAAGAAGGAAAGTACTCCACTACTGCAGTAAAGGGATTAAGATCTAGTGAACACTCTAGAGTAAAATTAGTCTTTTAATTTCTAACCAACATGGCATGATAATTGGACGTACCCATAACAAATGTGTCAAGTTTGGTCTCGGCTGTTCACATCTGTAATACTTATCAGGGTCTCTGATAGCCCCAATTTAAGGAATTTATTGTGTTCCAATTTATAACCCTATTTCGTATTAAAGGAATTTTTACTACATTGTTTATTTGATGTATTAGACTGTTTTCATTGCTTTTTCCTAGTTTTGCAATCCAGTTTTTTTACTTGTTTGTTGTGTATACTAGCCCCCTTTTCATTGCTAATGAAGACATGCAGCAGGGGAAGGGAACAATGGCAGAGAAGAGCAAGGAATGCTCCAGGTCCAGCCCTGCCCCAAAACAAGAAGATGCAATTACATCACAAATAGTTCTCTCCCCAAAGTGGCTAAGACTGTGGGCAATGACACAACTCTACAGAGAACAGAGTTCTGATGGAAATGGTCGGGGTTAGCCTAGTCAATATAACCTCAGTCAGTTACTGCAACAAGTCTCTAAGGTAAGGTAAGTAACCAACTAAGAGACAACATTACAGTGACATCCTAAACTGATCTCCTCAGAATCCTGCTCAGAATCCTGCTCATTCAATGGAACTTACTCCCAAGGAATGTGTTCTTCAGATTGCACTGTAAAATTCTAAAGACACTAGTATTAAATAAAAAGCATTCAGAGAATTCAATGGCAATAAATCTATTGCGCCCCTTCCTTCAAAGAAAACTGCAGAATATAGTCCTTAATGCATTTTTTAAAATTACTCCAAGGTTAACTGATCTTTAGGTTTACCAACTCATGAAATAAAAACGTTTGATTCCTGGTTGCCACCTAGGAGCAGTGCCCTCTGCATTAACATACAAAGCTTGGCAGAACCTGGGGCAAAAGCCAGCAGAAAAACTAACTACTTACCACAAATGTGTAAATATTTAAAAGAGCAAATCTCAGGAACAGGCCTGCCCTTTCTTCTGGTAGTAAAGCCCCCAAACAACCACCTAAATAAATGGCTTGGTGGCATTCTCAGTTTCAGTTGTTTTAGGTATAATTATGGAAGATGTCCAGTGTTTTCCTATTACCCATCTCCATCAAAATATGCTTCATTTACCAGACATGAGTAAAAACTGAAGGTCTAAAAAACCCAAATTGAATTTTCAGTCATTCATCCTGCTAGAAAAACAGTTTGTCTCTACAGGATAAGTTGTGCAACCCTTTTTGCTTGAGTGATTTGTACAAATGTAACTTGAACCTTTAACAAACAAGCCTACTGAAGAAACAAGCGTAAAGCATACTTGTTTAAGTGCATTTCTTCCAACGTCTGATTGTAGTGGAGAGACAGAATCAGAAATAAGAAAACCAAGATGCTGATCGCTGCTAATTCAAGAACCAAACAAAAATTCAGAAAGAACAACTAGAGTTCAACAGGGCACCAATTTATTAGGGGGAACCAGAATAATAAAGCCAGAATAAAACCCCTTAAAAAGTAATCACATCTAGTATGACAACCTGAATGCTCAAGGGCTGTGAATGTCTAGTTTTCTATCCCATTACAAAACTCATAACTCTTTATGTATTCTGTTTTTCATGCACGCCCACCACAAAGTTCTATGTCGCTACAATATAGAACACAGGGAGCAGTGCCTCTCATAGGTCTTCTAACAAGGTAGGGCATTTTGTGATTGTTATGGCACCCCACTTTGGACTAAAGAATGGCTAAAGTCCCTTCTGCACCTGATTGTTTTTGCTAAACCTCAAATTCTTTGAAGGTTTCCCACATTTTCTTTGTATTTTAACACTACTCTACTTTGTATTATAACACTACTTTGTATTTTAACACTACTCTTGCCAAGTCTGAGAAAAATTATACCACATCTTAACATAGGTTAAGAACATTTCACAACCAGTGTGAGGGTTCCAACTATTTAGTGACTGTTATAACTAAAAGGCACATTGCAAATATTAAACCAATACGCATCAAAAAGGTAAGCAACATCTGAGTATAACACATGGCACTGCCTTCCTTCAGAATATATTTCTGAAACTTAAAATTAGAATGTTTGCTGTTTTGAAAGCAAGCATCCAGCACCAAAAGAACATGGTCAATCAGATGTCAGATAAATTCTGGAACAAGGAATAAGAGCAGGATTGTGAGATTGGAACGATGATAATTACAGATTGGCTGATCTATTGATCAGAACCATATTTTTAAAATAACCTGGGCAATATCAATTTAAAGAAACCAATGGGAAAATACATAAAGGAATATATATGCTTTTATGGATTCCAATTCAGACCAGAGACAGCTACAATTTAGCTGAATAAAGCTGACCATTCTGATAAAAATTATATATGGATTGCCACAGAATCAAGACATTCTGCAACATTTACACTTCAGGATGGTAGGGCTACTTACAAACCACAAAAATTACAAAGAACATGCCAAAAACAGTAGTTAATTTTTTATAACACCAACAGTGCCATCCTAAGAAAAGCTACAGCCTTCTAAATCCGCTGAAGCCAGGGACATAATATTACCTTAAGGCTGCAAACCTCCACCATGAAATTCTATTGCAGAAAAACATTTTACAAAGCTACTAAATATAGTAGTCCCTTTACAATGTTTATACCTAGTACCTTAATTATTGCTGTTGAAGAAAACTTGCACTTAGAAGTTCAGATAAATAATCAGCAGTAGCTTTAAATGACGGTTGTATAACTAACCCCACCCCAACCACCTCTCCTTTTATGGAGGAAAAGATATGTTTCACATGAGTGCTCGCAATAGTTAAGAGCTGCTGATTCATTAGGTTGTACTGACAGGGCATGATACAGCATTTTACTGAAAGTGTTCACTTATACTAGTTACCAGATATTCCAGTGATTAACTTTCTTTAAAGTAACCAGGTTTTTTGTACTAAGATATCCAATGCACAAGCACTTGATTAAACATTCAACATCTCAACTACAGTCGCTTTATTCTCCTAGATGTGAAAAACATTTAGAGCATAAATTTAAATCTATCAAACACAGGTTATTAAAAATAGCTACTATATGAACACAGAAGCTAGATTTTAAAACACAGAAATTGTTTTGGTTCTTATTAAGCTATGCTCATGCCTCAGGCCAATATAATTCTCTTCCCAAAGAAGAGAAGAGAACTGTCTGATCAGGCTAATTTTTCTTACTGGAAATCTCTGTATAAATTTCTGAGGATATAACAGAAAACAAGTTAATACGGGCCAGTTCAGAAATTGCTAAAAGAGCCAACTAGTATTTCTGCTGCATTTCTACATTTCTAGGACTACACTCCAACCCCTTATTTGTTAAATGTGGTATTTGGATAGCTTCTCTAAATAAATCATTTGTAAGCATACTTGAATCTTTGCTTTTTTGTACAAAAGTTTTATATAAAAGTTACAGGAGTGCTCCTGCAAGTCATTCAAGTGGCTAAAGTCATTCCTGCCTACATTTGTATGACAGGCCTAAGTAAAATAGGAATTTGAATACACTGTAGATTACTCCTATCTTTACCTCCTATCTTTATTTAGAAGCTTTTCCCAATCTTACAATTCTGAATTTGAAAGCAATAGTGTGCAGTTGCACTCCAGTCACTGGAAAACAAAACCTTTAAACGGGTGTTGAGAGAGCCATGCAGCTCAGCTGACAGCTTAGTATTACAAATAATGCAATAAATATTCTTAGAAGCGCATTCACTAAATCAACAATAACTTCATCCTGAATGTAAAAACACAAATGAGTACTTATTACATTAGCCAGCTTCAATAATATTCAACTGAAATGAGACTCTTGTGAGTTTTGACTGTTACAACTGAAATTTTAAGAATTAATCCTTAAATTAACATTATCCAAATACTCTTAATTCAAAGAGTTTGTACTGTCTTAGGACAAACATTTCCTAAATACAGCTCAGTCTAATGAAGATATTCTAACAAGTTTATCAAGATCTGACTCTCAAAACTTATTGAATTTCCTGTCTAGTGCACCTTAAACATAATGGGTTCCGCATGTGAAATGTGAAGAATCTTATGCACAGCATGTATGGAATGAAGCAGCAGACCAATCAGGCCTTCAAACAGGACCAGAATAAGAAATCTGTGACCTCACTGAAAACTACACAGACAGTGCTTTCTTAGAACCAAGTAGCAGTTCTCCCTGTGCTGCTTTTCCCCCAAATCAGATTGGAATGGGGTGGTGGAGGGGAGAAAATAAAGCCCAATTTGGGCATGCTCAATTAGAAGTGTTCAACAAGACTTATTCCCAGGTAGGTGGGCACAGGATTGTAGGTTGTGGTCACTTAAACTCAGGGATCTTTAAATTTTAGCCAATCTTTGTGGACAGCAGAAATTTGTGTTACCACTCACATCATTGCACCTGCGGAGTAGGATCTTGTCAACAAGTGTAATGTTAAGCTTTGGAGGTGTTTCTAAACACCACCAAAACACCACCAATCACCATCCCCTGCTTGCACACGGAACCTTAACGATGCTTGGACCATCATCAAAGTTCACTGTTATGGCATGGAGAAGAAGAAGACGAGATTGGATTTATACCCCACCCTTCACTACCCAAAGGTGTCTCAGAGCGGCTTACAAACTCCTTTCCCCTCCCCTCCCCACAACAGACACCAGTGCTCCCTCTAAGCTGTGGAGTCTTGTGAGCAAAAATTCTACTTGGTGAGCTACTGGCATTAAAGTTGTGAGCGAGCGATTTGGCTACTGCATAAATTAGTTTGCTCTGGAGCCATCCTTCCTGAGCTAAGACAAAAATATATGAGCCGGAGGCTAAACAACTGTGAGCTAGCTCACACTAACTCAGCTTAGAGGGAACACTGACAGACACCCTGTGAGGTAGGTGGGGCTGAGAGAGCTCTTAACAGAAACTGCTCTTTTTCAAGAACAGCTCTTATCAGAACTATGGCTTGCCCAAGGTCATCCAGCCAGGTGCAAGTGGAGGAGTGGGGAATCAAACCCGGTTCTCCCAGATTAGAGTCCGCGCACTTAACCACCACACCAAACTGGAAAGAGCCAAGAAGAGCAAAAGCTAGAACAATAGACAAGCTATAGATGTGTGCAACTGTATATCACTGCTTAAGTTCATGTTACACTGATGGCCTTATTTCCAAAACTCTTGCTTAGGGCTAAGCATTAAGATATACCATAAGCATCCCCTTGAAAAACACCAAGTACTGACCAAGTTGGAAGATCACTGAACTCCTTTATTTACTTACTGTATTTTTACACCACCTTTCCATAAAGTTCACACCACCTTTCCATAAAGTTCACAGCTGAATTCAAATAAGAATAAAACAGTAATAAACACAGCTGAACACCAAAACAAAGCAATACCATCATAATAAATATCAAAAATTGGCAACTATGCTGTAAAGTCTTCATGAACAGAGAAATTTTCATCTGCCTCCAAAAGCCAGACTTAGGCAGGTCTCAACTGTTGACACTTTTTTGTTTTGACCATTGTCCTGAATTTAAAATGGATAGTTTGTTTTAAGTCTATTATTACTTGCCTTGATACAAGAAGAGTGAATTATAGCTTATACATTTGGAGGTATCACTGTGCATCCACAGAGGCACACGTCCAAGCAAAATAAAAAATATATGAACGATATTCAGCACAAAATGTATCAGATGTATCTTTCAGCTACTATAGCTAAGTTAGAGATCTGTCACAATGCCAAAAACCCCTAAAAACGATGAGGAGAAACAGAGCCCTGCTTACTGTTTACCTCATTCTGGCAACTTTTCATGTCCCTTGGAAAATGTATTGAAAATTGTCAGTTTGTTCAAGATACACTGCTGGTATAACAAAGCTAGAAGATGGCTCTCTACCCTGACTCAGCCAATCTGGATTGTGGATACATACTACTGCAACCTCAAGGCTAGACTACTATAATGTTCTTTATGAGGGTCTGCCCTTAAAGTCAACTCAGAAATCCCAATTGGTATAGAACGGTGCAGCATATTTGCTATAAGGAGTTGGTGCAGCATGCATATCACACCCATTCTACAGTTAATCCACTGGTTATTGATCAGTTACCAGGTCCAAATCAAGGTACTGATTATCATCTATAAAGCCCTTCATGGCTTTGGACCCTCATAAATGCAGGAGTGCTTCTCCTACTATTCTCTGGTGCATGAGCTTCACTCATCTGAGCTAAGCTTCCTGAGCGTGTGACCATGCAAATAGCTAAGATCAGCTACAGCCCACAAGTGAATTCTCCACTGTGGCTACCACCTCATGGAACGACTTACTGAGATGAGGCAGGCTCCCATTTTCCTATCAAAACAGAACAGCTCACGAAGGCATTTAAAAAACTGTATTACAACTGAACAGCTCAGGAAGATGCTTTTATAAGGGAATAAGATTACTGTCTATCGCAACGTTTATTGTATATCTCACTTCGGTTTTACTGCATTGTTACCTGTCTTTGTAATCTACTTTCTTCATTATAGTATGTCACATTTAGACAAGGGTTTTTGTTTGAATAGTTTTCTGATTCAGTAATCTTAGCCCCCTTGCATTGCAGTCTTATGGTGACTGATTTAATAGTTTTTATATTACACAATCAGTGAAAAAGGCAAGCTATACATGAAGCAAATAAAGTTACACTGCATCTTCACAAAGTACAACAAAAAAGGCAGATCCAGATTGCTCCCAACAATCAAATGCAGCCACTTGCCAGGTATATCAGCTGACCCTACTATATCTTGCCAATTTTTTTAAAGTACAAACACCTTTCACAACTTTCATATTCAAGTTCCTTCTCATCACACTAGAGCAACTCAACACCTTGACCGACCCCCCCATCAAGGAGACCATGTCCAGAATTACCTTGCATTGCTGTCTGTCATGGTACTTATCACCCTAATGCATTTACTCAGAAGCAAGTCTAGTAAACTCTTAATATGAGTCTAATAGCACGTTAGACACCAGCAAAATTTACAGGATATGAGCTTTCAAGAGTCAAAGCTATTGGTGCCATCAGACAAAGGGAGCTTTGACCCTCAAAAGCTCCTACCCCATAAATTTGTTAGTATCTAAGGTGCTCCTGATGCTGGGAAAGATTGAAGATGAAAGAAGACGGGGACGGCAAAGGATGAGATGGTTAGACAGTGTCATAGATGCAATGAACATGAAATTGAGCCAACTTCAGAGGACGGCGGAAGACAGGAAGGCAGCCCCGTAGCTAGGGAATTCTTTGGGAGGGGGCCTTGGGGGGGCCCACCAGCTAATTAAATGGAAGTACAGTGCAGGTGGTAAGTTGGAGCACTTTGGGGGCAGCCCTGGAGGGAGGGGGCCCAGAAGAAACACAAGGGGACTGGGCCCCGTGGGCCCCATGTTAGCTATGGGCCTGCAGGAAGGCCTGGCGTGATCTGGTCCATGGGGTCGCAGAGAGTCGGACTCGACTGTGCGACTGAACAACGACAAAAAGGTGCTCCTGGACTTGAATCTAGCTGTTCTATTATGAGGACTTTGTATTACAGCCTTAAAGGCAAGTTCATTCAAAATTAAATTCAATTGGGTTTTAATAGGCCACTAAGAGCGCCTAATTTCAGATGTCCATTTGTCTGTGCTTGTGGTTACAGGGCGATAGGGTTTGAACGTAGGCTTACTAGTTGGTCCTGTTAGCTGCATACAGAGCCCAATTTCTGCCGTTCAGTCGCACAGTCGAGTCCGACTCTTCGCATAACTCTCTCCACACTTTATGGGTCTCCGCAGGCAATAGGTCTTCGTGCCCGTTCCCAGTGCGGTTGGCAGCACAAGGCCCAGATTCGCCGTGGTACTCAGATCGGCCAGGTCGCTAGAGAGATGATCTCTGCCCAGAACGGACCGCTTGCCCCCGCCCCCTTCCAGGCCGGGGACTCACCCTCGCCAGGCTTCAACATCCCGGCGAGGAGACTTGGCCGAACTCCTATCCCCCCCGTCCCAAGAAGGCACAACCGGCTTACCTCCTCCTCTCCCTCAGCATTACCCACTCCGTCGGAAAGAGCCGAGAAATGCCAAACAAACACGCACGCGCAGCTCCCAAGGCGGCCTCCGATATTCCTCCTGCTGCCCCCCCCCCCCCCCCGAGGAGGGAAAAAAAATAGGGAACACAGAGACGCCGAAGAGTCTCCGGAAGAGTCTCCTGCGTGGTCTGTTTTCCTCTCACCTCGTTCCGTAAACCACTGAGTCTTCACGAGAAGACACCTTTTACTTACCTAGCTCTGCTTCCTGCAGCCCTTTCGAGCCAGCAATAGCCCTCTGACCGCCCCCATTCCTCACTCAGGGCCAGCTCCGACGGACGTTCTTCAGGCGCTGCGCCGGACGACCACAAGTCAGGTGACAACATCACAGCCTTTTCCACTTGCTCCTTCCTGATTGGACGATGGTCCCAGCTGACACCTACTGCTTCCACATCCCTCTTGTAGCCTCTGTTCAGGCACGCATGCGTATATTTCTCCTTTTAGAGCTCTGCTCCTTGTCAGCCCACGGTGGTCGAGCTCATCTGGTACTTACGCAAGAGCACGTCTAGCGCTGTGTGTATACTAAAACGAATGACAGGCGTGCTCTCAACAATGGGAGAGGCTTGAAGGTCCATGGGAGATAATTGGAGCCAGGAATTCCAATTGACTTGTATGGGCTCCATTGAAATACGTTGGTGGTGGAAAGTGTCCTCAAGGGCCCAGCAGATTTATGGCGACCCCGTGGGATTTTCAAGGCAAGAGACGTTCAGAGATGGTTTGCCATTGTCTGGTGCTGTCTCACCACCCTGCTGTTCCTTGGTAGTTTCTCATCCAAATACTAACCAGGGATGACCCTGCTTACCTTCCAAGATCTGATGAGATAGGACTAGCCTGGGCTATCCAGGTCAGGATACATTACAGGACAGAAAGGTTACAATGAAAATGCAGAAGGGGGTTAGAGAAACCTATTATGGGTGTGGAATGGCAGCTCCCAGAATGGAATGATAATCCCTGGGAGCAGTGTAAATGTTGTGGGACTAGAATGATGGTCCCTGGGACTGGAATCAATGCCCTAGTTGGAATGACAGCCCTGAGATTGGAATGAGGGTCCTTATGAGAACATCATGTTTTGAGAGCAACAGCCCCTGCCAATGGAAAGTTGGTCCCAAGGTTCAGATAAACTGCGTTGGGGCTGGAATGACACCCCTCCCCGAGCAATGACCCCAGATAAATTGCTCTGGGGCTGGAATGACAGTCTCCATAGTGGAATAATGTTGCTCTGTCACTAGAGTCACAAACCCACTGCATAGTCTCTCTGTGAAAAATCCCACCCCATGCTCTAGGTAATATGTACTTTCATATATAAAGATTCCAATATCTTAGTAATTATAGCATACCAGTCCATTTGTCCATCTTGGAAATCCAAAAACAACATCCGTGACAAAAATAATGTAGAGTCAATAAAGATCTGTTGCAAAATCATTTACTGTAGTAATTCTGTAGGAAATTCTCTTCTATTATTGCTCACACACTAAGGAATGCGGCACAATGTAAACAATTCATTTCACAATATTTGCTTTATCTGAGCGTGGAGCAATCACAATTCTTATCACTAGAAGGAAGAAGATACACATTCAATTATAAATGTAGCTAAAAAATCATAATAAACCATTACACTCAAAACTGTCTCTAATAACAGAACCAAAGGTCTTCACAATGTATTAGCTGGATTCTAGAAGCCGAACATAAAGTCTCCACTACTAATTGCTACCAGCCACGGTCTGCCTATGCAAACAGCATTTAAAGTGCTAGTGTATCCATGTATGCTTTTTTCTATTTATAAAAACCCAACTGTAATTTGCCATCTATATTATTACTTTCACATATTAAGAGTCTATATAAATATCAAAACCTTTTTTATTCAGTGTCAAAGCAGCCGTGGCTGGACATTATAACCATGTTTAAAATGACAGGGTGTGATTTTCAAAAGACACTCTGTGGGAACAATACCAGACGTGAGGAGATTTACATTCTATGCCAAAGTTCTGAACTTACAACTAGCATAATACAGGTATGAATGTAGAAAACAACTAAGATCAAGTTCTGAGTTTAGCCCATGAGGTAATAGTGAATTCAACCAGTATACCCATCTAGCCTCTTCTTGCAGCAACACCTTTCTTATGTTGACAGTAGTATTAGCAACTAATAAAACTGAATAACAAAAATCATCACAAGCATGATGGTTTTGAACAAAATGCTCAGTTAAAGCAGCATCTAAATTGTTATTCCTAATGCAGAAAATGTGTTCAAACACCCGAACTTTGATAGGACGCTCAGTTTTTCCCACATACACCCATGGACATGAATTGCCATATGGCAATTTTTTGCTATGTCCACAGTGGTGGTTGCCAGGGGGTAGACCAGTGGGGAACCTGGATTCCCTCAAATTCAAGCATACCACATAATCTTTGATGCTCTTTGTTTCACTTGACAAGTACTCTGACTTTCATCTGAACTGATCTAAGCAGAAATCGAGCTGATGTTTGGGTTCAGGGGAACAGGAACAATATATATATATGCTTCACCTTCCTTTGGTAGCACAGGTGTTCTTGAACTGGAATAATGGCCCCCAGAGTGGAATGACAGTCCCTGGGACTGGAATCAGTGCTCTGGGACTCGAATGACAGCTCCTAGAATGGGTTTAGCATCAGTGCTCTGTCACTGCAGTCACAAACCCACTGCATAGTCCCTCTGTGAAAACTCCCATCCTATGCTCTAGGTAATGTGTAGCCAATCCAACATTCTGGCCATTCTGGCTCCCCCAGCTCTCGATAAGAGCTCTTTAAAAAGTTATGGCCGCGCCCACGGGGGGAGGGTGGGGCGAAACATTCCCTTGCCTCCATGAGCCCCGGGTGGTGGCCTTGGCCTCGTAGGGGCAAATTCCACCTCTCGCATGTGATGTCCGAGTGGCATTGTGCTAGAATGCCAGGCCTGAAAAAGGGCCAGATGAATGTCAGTTTCGGCCCCATTATATCCTATGGGCCATTGAAGTCAATGGCAAAAATATAGGGTATATTCTGGGGGCTGGAGGGGAGGGAGTTTGAGGGAGAGGCTCCAAACTCGCAGGGTACCTGCTGGAGCCTCTCCCCAAGATACCAACCACGTTTGACCAGGGGGTCCAATTCTACGGTCCCCCAAACAGGTTGCCCCCATCCTCTCCATTGTTCTCTGTGGTGGGAAATGCTTAATACATTGTCTGGTTTGCTTATGAACCATTTTGACCTAGTTACTGTGATAGATGTTGAGATGATCCTAGGATCTGTAAGCAGTGACTTGGGCATTGGAGCCTTGCCCATCGTGGTTGCTAAAACCAGGGGTCATTTCGTAGAAAAAGAGCTGCAGGAGCTCATTAATATAACTTATTAGCATATGCCACACACCCTGACATCACCGGAAGTGTGCACCAGCCCCTTTGACAGGCAGAAGCACCTGGGACCTCCTGCAGAACCTCCTGCACAATGCAGGAAATTCACCAATATCCCCCACACACCCCAGTGACCCCTGTTCCATGCCCAGAATATGATTTTTTAAAAAAAACCTCCAGGATCACTGGGGGCCAAACTGGCCTGGAGAAAAATTGCTTCCTGGCCCCAAAGTGGCGATTGGCATTTCCCTGGGCATGTAAGAAAGGGCCACAAGAACTAAGCACTGATGCAACCCTTCCTGCTCTACCTCTTGTGATTTGCCTAAGTTCACACAATCAGCATTATGATCCTTTTAAAGTTGAAAGCATGATATAAATGCAAAAGATTATTTGTAAGATTATCTGTAAGACACAAGACCAGGACGCATCTCACTTCTGGCAATCACTTGGAGAGACCCTATCACCCTGCTTCCATTGCCCCACACACACCCCACACTGGAATAAGAACATAATATCAGGCCATACCACATTGCTAGTCCTATCTCATCAGATTGTGGAAGGTAAGCACACTTCCAGTGATGTCAGGGTGTGTGGCATATGCTAATAAGTTATGCTAATGAGCTCCTGCAACTCTTTTTCTATGAAATGACCCCTGGTTTTAGCAACCACGATGGGCAAGGCTCCAGTGCCCAAGTCACTGCTTACAGATCCTAGGATCCTCTCAACATCCTCTCAACATCTATCACAGTAACTAGGTCAAAATGGTTCATAAGCAAACCAGACAATGTGTTAAGCATTTCTTCTGCCTGTCCTATATTACAGCCGGCATCTGAATCAGAATGTATTTGTGCTATTTTATCAACACAAAATCTTGCAAAGGTGTCATAACTAATTGCCTGTTCCAGTAAAGGTTCAGATTTAGGAGATGTTAAGACACCTTAAACGATTGGGGGGTTTTTTTTGTCACTGTGAACTGGCTGATGTAATGGTGGCAGAGAAATAATTATTTTCCACAGGCACCACTGCTTCATAAATTTTCTAGTGGGCTCTATAGCACGCTCTGTTGGATTCTATATGACTTTTTCCTCCAGTATCTTTCTAGATGTCTTCTGGCTCTCTTTAGGTTACCCAGCTCTTCTGTAAACCATGGGGCTGGCTTCTGTCCCAGGAACAAGAGAGATCAATGGGGAGCAATTTTGTCAATAACCTTGAGGAGTTTCAGGTTCCAAGCTCTCCCTGCAGCCTCAACAGAGCTTGTGTTTGGAATCCTAAAAATCATTTTGGATTGCCAGTGGAGGGAGCTCCACTGCTATACTGACATCAGCTATAATTGGAAGAAAGGCAAAGAAGAATAATTAACGTGGAGATATACAGATAATTTTTTCCAAGATGCAAATATGGATGCAAATATTCTTGTGTTTGGAATCCTAAAAATCATTTTGGATTGCCAGTGGAGGGAGCTCCACTGCTATACTGACATCAGCTATAATTGGAAGAAAGGCAAAGAAGAATAATTAACGTGGAGATATACAGATAATTTTTTCCAAGATGCAAATATGGATGCAAATATTCTTTTTTTTAAAAAAAAAGAATTTATTTATACTTTTTCCAACAAACAAACAAACAAAAAATAAAAATCCAAGTACATTCCCATTGTACAAATCAGTTTCGGAGTGTTCATTCTACATTTTTTTCAAACCATTTATACACTTTAAACCATCTTTTCTTATAAGCGTTATCATCTCTCTCTGCTAATATCATATTTAATCTGTCCATTTCTGCTATTTCGAATATTTTTTCCATTATTTCTTCTTTTTTAGGTAGTAAATCTGATTTCCATTTTTTCGCTATCAGAATTCTGCTTAACGTGAGGATATATAACACAATACATTTATCATCTGTATTTACTATATCTGGCAAGATATTAAGCAAGTAACTTTCCGGTTTAAGCTGCAGATCTATTCCTACAATTTCTTTTATCAAATATTTTACCATTTTCCAAAATTTTACTATTTTGTCACACCTCCACCAGATATGATAGTATGTTCCTACGTTATTATTACATCTCCAGCATGTATCCGAGACATTTTTATAACATTTTGTTATTTTATCCGGTGACCAGTGCCACCTGTAAAACATTTTTAGGATATTCTCTTTGTATGGTGTGGCTCTTACTAATTTTTTCGTTTCCCACATTTTTTCCCATTCTTGCGTTTTTATTGTGTAGCCTACATTTTGTTCCCAGATTTTCATGCAGGGTTTTATCGTTAAATCTTCCATACTTTCCTTCTGAAAAAGTTTGTATAGCTTTTGTATTTGTTTATCTGCCGAGGACAACCAAATCTTGTCTAGTTCTAACATTGAGTCATTAAATTTTGTTTTTTTGTCCTTAGCAAATCTTGATTGTATTATTGTTCTCTCCCAACTTGTCAAGTTTATATTCATTTCTTGTAGGTTCTCTAATGTTTTTAATTCTTTTTCTTTGGTTAATAACTTTTCATAGGTTGCTTTTTTTCCCTCTGTTAGTAAAGCTGGCAATATAAAGGCTTCGAGTGGTGACACCCACATTGGTACTTCTTTGTACATTTTTTCTTTAATTTTCTTCCAAATCTTAATCAATGCCCCTCTTATAATATGGTTATTGAAGTTTTTATGCACTTTTTCCTTATCGTACCAAATGTAGGCGTGCCAACCCATATACAGATCATGGCCCTCTAGTTGTAGTAGTTTTTTATCTTCTAAGAGTATCCATTCCCGTATCCATCCCATTGCTGCTGCTTGATAGTAAATCTTCCAGTCTGGCATACCGCATCCTCCTCTTTCTTTTCTATCTTTCAAAAATTTCCATCTTATTCGCGCTTTTTTACCTTGCCATACGAATCTTCTTGTCATGCGATCTAGTTCTTCAAAAAAGTTTTCATTTTTCAAGACCGGGATACATTGCGCAAAGAATAAAAATCTCGGGAGGATGCTCATTTTGATAGTAGCTATTCTTCCCAACAATGAGATGTGTAGATCTTGCCATTTTTCAAGATCTTTCTTGATCTCCTCTAGAAGTACTTTGTAGTTATTATCATAGAGGTTCAGATTGTTATTTGTAATGTTAATGCCTAGATATTTTACCTTTTTTACCACTTCTATATTGGATATCCGGTACAGGTTTTCTACCTCTGTTTTATTACAATTTTTTGTTATTATTTTCGTCTTTCCTAAATTTATTTTGAGACCTGCTTTTTCCCCATATATTTTTATAGTATTGAGTAAATGTCCAATCGAAGTTTTGGGGTCCTCCAGAATAAACACCAGATCATCCGCAAATGCTAGAAGTTTATATTGTTCACCTTTTATCTTGAGACCTGTTATTTCTATGTTATCCCTCACCATGTCATTTAAAGTTTCAATACCGAATATGAATAGTAAAGGGGAGAGTGGGCAGCCTTGTCTTGTTCCCTTCTGTATCGGAACATTTTGTGTTAAATCTCCATTCACAATTATCCTTGCCCATTGTTCTTTATATATGGCATTTATCAAAGTCTGGAAATTGTCGCCACACTCCCATTGCTTTAACTTGTTTTTCAAGAAGTCCCAGTTTACGTTGTCAAATGCTTTTTCTGCATCTAGAAAAACCATTGCCATTTGACTTCCTGGGTGTTGTTCATAATACTCTATTATATCCACTATTATTCTCAAATTGTTCTTTATTTGACGTTTTGGTAGGAATCCTGATTGGTCTCTGTTTATTACTTGTGTTAGTACTTTTTTTAACCTTGATGCTAATATTGTTGCAAAGATCTTGTAATCCACGTTTAGGAGTGATATAGGCCTATAGTTTTTTATCTCATTTACTTCTGTCTTTGGTTTGGGAATTAAAGATATTAATGCTTCATTCCATGATGTGGGTAAATCTCCTGTTTTCATCGCATTTTGGATCATATCTTTAAATATTGGGTTTATTTCATGCTCTAATTTTTGATAAACTTCTGCCGGAATGCCATCTGGTCCTGGAGTTTTCTTCTTCTTTTGTTTTTTAATCGCCTCTACAATATCACAGGTTGTGAATGGTTCATTTAGAATTTTTCTTTGTTCTTCGTTGAATTTCTTTGTATTATGATTTTCAAGGAATTCTTTAATTTCCTTCTTGTCTGTCGCTGATTGGCTATAAAGTTTTTTATAGAAGTCTTCGACAATATTTTTCAGATCTTGGTGATTGTGTTTTATTTCTTGGTTTACATTCTTTAAACTCGAGATAGTCCTTTTTTCTTTCTCTTTCCTAAGTTTGTAGGCTAACCAGCGTGTTGGTTTGTTCGCGTTCTCAAAATAATACGCTTTGGTATATTCAATTTGGTTAGCTATTTCCTGTGTTAATATTAAGTTTATTTGGTGTTGGATGTGTTTTATCTTAATTTTTGTTTCCTCCACAACTCCTTTGGTTTTCCCTTTTGCTTCTTCCACTTTCAGCTCTTTTGTCAGTTTTTTGAGATTTTCACGTTTTAGCTTTCCTTTCCATGCTTGGTATCTTATAAATATGCCTCTCACGACTGCTTTCAGAGTGTCCCAAATGATAGATAACGGCATATTTTCTGTTCTATTAGTATTTATAAATTCCTTTATTTCTTTCTTGATTTCTCTTACAAATTTTTTATCTCTTAGCATTCCAGTATTTAATCTCCATCTAGGTTTTTTTTGTGGTTCCTGTAGTGTTAACCACATTGGGTTATGATCTGCAAATGTGTTAGGGAGAATTTCGGTTTCTAGCACATCCTTCGCCATACCTATAGTTATCCACACCATGTCAATTCTAGACCACGAGTCATGTCTTGCAGAAAAGTAGGTGTAATCCCTTTTTCCTGGGTTCCTTGTCCTCCATATATCTATCATGCTTAATTCTTCTGCTGTTAATAAGAAAGTCTTTGGAAGTGTTACTCCTGCTTTAAGCGTTTTTCTGGTTTTCTTTCTATCTTCTATAGGATCAAAGACACCATTAAAGTCTCCTGCAATACATATCTCTTCGGGATTATCTTTGGTTAAGACCTCCTTTAATTCTTTAAAGAAATTTTCTTGATTCTGATTTGGTGCGTATATGTTTGCAATCCATGTAGTTCTTCCATTTCTATTTATCTTTATAACTATTATTCTACCATCTTTAGACTTATAAATTAATTCCGGGAGTAGCTTTCCTTTTGCATAAATTACCACTCCCCTTTTTTTGACTTTATCAGATGCTATAAACGGAATACCTAATTTTTTATATTCTAAATATTTTGTATGGTCTTCCTTTATGTGTGTTTCTTGTAAACACGTAATGTCGGAGCGCATTTTACTAATTTGATATAGCACTCTTCTTCTTTTTTGTGGGCAATTTAATCCATTTACGTTTATAGATATTAGGTTTAATTTTCCCGCCATCTTATTTCTTGTCTTTTGCAACTATTTTTTTTATTTGGAGTCTTGTACGTATTTGTGACTCTGTTTTAAATCTCAACTGCTGTTTCTTTTTCTCTTTTTTTCCATTTTTGTCGTCCTCAATCTCACTAGGCTGT
>NW_015173679.1:1186012-1200062 GCF_001447785.1 Gekko japonicus | reverse complement strand
CACAGGCATCCAAACAAAATGCAGAACTAATCAAAAAAGAGTTAGAACCAATACATAAGGAAATAGGAGAAATCTCAAAGCAAATCAAAACAGACACAGAAGAAATTAAGGCGGAAATAGCAAAAATTATGAACAATACAAATAAACTGGAAGAAAATGTTGATGATCTAGATATGGAGGTACAGGAACTAAATACTAAAGCAGAGAAGCTGGAACAGACCTTAATAATGCTGGAGATGGAAAAATCTGGGGTTATTCTCAGATTTCAAAACATACCAGAACAATTAAATACAAACTTAAAAGAAGAATTAGTACGCAATATAACTGAACAATTTAATATGGGAACAGAAAAAGAACTGGCGGAAGAGATAGAGAATATTTACAGGAGAAACTCAGCGTATGCGAAAAGGCGTAAAATTCCAAGGGAGGTGCAAGTAAAATTCTATAACAAAAAGACAAGAGATCAGATACTGCAAGAAGCAAATACTACACAACTAAAAATAGAAGATGCAGAAATTAGGATTCTAAAAGACACGCCTTGGAGGGTTAGAGAAAAAAGAAGAAATTACACAATGCTAACACAACTACTAAGGGAAAATAAAATAATGTACAGGTGGTTGGTACCAGAAGGGGTGCTGTTCACCTACAAATCGAAAAGACATAGAATCGATTCTCTCTTCAAAGTAGAACACTTCCTAGAAAAAGAAGGAGAAGACCTGGGATGGCAGAAAGGGGAGGAAGGAAGAGAAAGAGAGGAAGAAGAAGAGGAAGAAGAAGAATCACAGTCGGATATAGACACACAGCCTAGTGAGATTGAGGACGACAAAAATGGAAAAAAAGAGAAAAAGAAACAGCAGTTGAGATTTAAAACAGAGTCACAAATACGTACAAGACTCCAAATAAAAAAAATAGTTGCAAAAGACAAGAAATAAGATGGCGGGAAAATTAAACCTAATATCTATAAACGTAAATGGATTAAATTGCCCACAAAAAAGAAGAAGAGTGCTATATCAAATTAGTAAAATGCGCTCCGACATTACGTGTTTACAAGAAACACACATAAAGGAAGACCATACAAAATAAATATGGATGCAAATATTCAAGAGTAGAAAGAACCTGAGTCTGTGTTACCCATAATTTAAAATATTTTACACAGACAATCAAGGAAGTGATATTTTATATCAGATGCATAGAGACAGTCAAAACAATCCAAATTGTTCTATAAGGCAAGCTAGTCAGAAAGCAACTGCCAAAGTAAAAATCTGCTTCAGTTTATCTGTTTATTTATGTATTTCAAATAAAGATGAAACAGTCAAAAACTCACTGGCTGGAACTTAATTGGTTTGTGGGATCCTCGAAGGAGAGATGATCCTTCACAGGGAAGCCATTATATTGCTTTCTCTTGCCTAGGAGAGTGTGATTGATGGCTACGCCTGCCAATGACAAACAGTAAGTTAAAATCTAGGACAAAGCAAATAGGCTCCCACTCAAGTGTGGGAGCTAGCCAATTAGCAGAGTGTTCAAGGTGGCCTGGCACCAGAGCCCTAGAGTTGCCACTCTCCAGACAGGACCTGGAGATGTCCTGGAATTACAAGTGATCCCTAGACAGAGATCAGTTCCCCTGAAGAAAATGGCTGCTTTGAAGGGTGGACTGTATACCAGTGAGGTTCCTCCCTTCTCAAAATCTGGCCCTCTCCAGGTTCCGCCCTGTAAATCTCCAGGTATTTGTCAACCCAAGGTTGGCAACCGACACAGCTCTCTTAACTGAAAGGAAGGAACAGAGCCATAGATGCAAGCAGTGGAAGAAAATGACTCCAAGCTCGATACTGGAGCAGTGCTTTGGGCAGAAAGCAGGCCTTGGTGAAGTTAGTGTGCAGAGTGGGGGAGGCAGTAACATGTGGTGAGGCAGCTGGAGTGTGTCAAGGAGAGCAGGGGCAGAAAGGGCTGTAGCAAGGGAGGGAGGCAGCAATCAGGCAAATTCCATGCTAGAGATCATTGCGGAAGGGACCGAGCATAAAACAGCCAATAGTGCAAATTTGCAGTGCCCTGAGTATATCTGTATGATGGTCGCTTTGGGAATACTGTGTATACTTCTGGCTGATGCATTTCAAAAAAGATATTGAAGAAGCTGGAAAAAGTACAGAAAAGAACCACCAAAATAATCAATTGTGAGGCACTGGATGGATTTTTGAGGGAGGCCTGTACAGGAACAGGAAAGAGGAGGTTTGTCTGGGGCTTCAAGTTGGGAGTGAGGGGGCTCTGCATATTAGAGAGAGAGAGAAGGGCTGTCAAGTTACTTCTCACTTATGGTGACCTTATGAATTAATGTCCTCCGAAACATCCTATAGTTAACAGCCCTGATCTGGTCTTGAAAATTGAGGGTTCCTTTTATGAGTCAATCCATCTCATGTTGGGTTTTTGGTTTTTCCTGCTTCCTGCTGACTTCAACTTCTCCTAGCATTATTGTCTTTTCTAGTGGCTTTTGTCTTCTCATAATGTGGCCAAAGTACAATAGTCTCAGTTTAGTCATTTTAACTTCTAGGGAAGGTTTAGGCTTGATTTCATCTAGAGCCCACTTATTTGTCTTTTTGGAGGTCCACAGTATCTGTAAACCTCTTCTCCAGCACCACATTTCAAATGAATCAACTTTCTTTCTGTCAGCTTTCTTCATTGTCCAGGTGTCATACCCATACAAAGTAATGGGGAATACTGTGGTATGACTTATCTTGAACTTGGTGACCAGTGACACATCTTTACACTTAAAAATCTTTTCTAGCTCCTTCATGGCTGCCCTTTCCAGTCTCAAACTTCTGATTTCTGGGCTGCAGTCTCCCTTTGGTTGACGATGCAGCCAAGGAATAGAAAATCTCAAACAATTTCAATTTCTTCACTGTCAACCTTAAAGTTGTGTAGTTCCCCAGTAGTCATTGCTTTTGTCTTCTTGATGTTCAGCTGTAATCCTGTTTTGGCATTTTCTGATTTAACCTTCATCAGGAGTCGTTTCAAGTCTTCACTATTTTCTGCCAGAAATGTGGTATCTGCATATCTCAAGTGATTAATATTCCTTCCACCAATTTTCACTCCACCATCATCTAAATCTAGTCCAACTTTCATTCTGATATATTTTGCATATAGTTCAAAGAGATAGGGAGAGAAAATACATCTTTGTCTGACACTTTTGCTAATTGGAAGCCATTCTGTTTCTCCATATTCTGTCCTAACAGTAGTCTCTTGTGAGACACCCATTTCTTTTAATACCAACCATAATTTTTTATGATCCACACAGTCAAAAGCTTTGCTGTAATATATGAAACACAAGCTAATTTTCTTCTGAAATTCTCTCATATACTCCAGTAACCAATGAATATTTGCAATATGATCTCTAGTTTCTCTTCCTTTTCTGAATCCAGCTTGAACATCTGGCATTTCTCATTCCATAAATGGTAACAGTCTTTGTTGTAAGATTTTGAGCATCACTTTACTTGCATGAGAAATTAATGCAATGGTTCAGTATTTGCTGCAGTCTTTGACATCTCCTTTTTTGGAATTGGAATGTAGGCTGAACATTTCCAGTCTATGGCCCATTGTTTTGTATTTGTTGGCAAACTCTTGTGATGATTTTGATGGACTCAGTTTCTATGACTTGGTATAGCTCTATTGATATCCAGTCTATTCCTGGTGATTTGCTTCCTCCAATTGCTCTCAGTGCAGCTTTCACTTCACTTTTTTAAACTGTAGGTTCTTCAAGAGATTCTTCTTTGAAGGAATCTGTCATCCTTTCATCTCTTCTGTATAGTTCTTCAGTGTGTTGTTCCCATCTTTTTCTTTCCATTGTCCTGTTTAGTCAATGGATTTTTGGTTTGGTCTTTCAGCATGCCTAACAGTGCTTTAAATTTCCCTTTGATTTCTTGAATCTTGTAGAACAGATCTTGTTCTTCCTTTTTTGGTTTTCTCTTCTATTTCTTTATACTGGTTAATGTAGAGAGAGAATGCACCAGAATAAATCTTTTCTTCAAAGTCAATTGAAGCTGTTTATAGGAGCTTTCAGTGGGGGGGGCAGAGTGGAGGCATGAAGTATAAACCTATGCACAGTGGGGAGAAAATGGACAGACACCCCCCCCCCCAATATGGGAATTTTGGATTACCCTCTGAAACTGATTAGCTGTGTATTCAAGACAGACAAAATGAAACAGTACTTCACACAAATGAGGTTAACTTGTGGTGATCACTGTCACCAGATATGGTGATGGTCACTGGTTCAGAGGAGTTTAAAAGGGGGCTGAACAGTTTTATGGAGAATGTATTTGCCTTAGCCAAGACAGCTGTATGGGACTTTCTAGTTGACGGGAAGAATCTTCTGATTGTCAGATGCTGGGGAGCAGTCAGCAGGGAAGGGCTGTTGTCTGTGAGCCCTGCTTGTGGGCTTCCTGATGACTGGCCACCTTTAGAAACAGGATGCTGGAGTGGATGAATCATTAGTCTGATCCAGTGTGACTTCTCTTAGGAGTTTATTGGAAATGAGAGGTCAGCATGGCCTGTACTACTCATACTGCAGGTGATTACAATTCCAAATGCTCTTTCATTTTAAAATCTCTGTTCAAATAGAAAACAGCAAGGGATGGTAGAATTTTTCTCCTTGCTGTACTGATTGTCTGATTGCCTAAAGTTTATAAAGTGAAGAAGCATTCACAACTGAAATACACCTGCAGTCAGGCATGATTTTAGTCTATTCTGAGCTTCTGCGTTCTACCACCTTATTTTCCTACATGTATTAACCAGTGCCCTCTGTCTTCCTGACAGCAAAGAGGAACTCTGCTGCTCAGCCTCAGAGCTCTCTGACAGTCTGTCAGTGGCTTCCCCTCATCCCTGCAAGCCCCATTGGTCTGCCACACACCTTTGCCTGCAATTTTCAGAATATAAGACGTAATGTAGATTGTAGCCAAGGAACTTTCTATATCATTATATACTAGTCAGCAAATTTTTATCAGGTGTGTCCAGAATTTCTGCTGAAAATATATGGCAATCCTAAATTCAGATTCAGAAGGAGGAGAATTTTTTTTAAACTCTTATAATGTACCTCATTAGACCTTACACCATATTGTACACTTTTGACTTGGGTTGTTATGATACTTCGTGGTTTCACTGATAAGATGCACAGTATGAATAAACAGCTGCCTCAAGAATCATGCAGTAGAAAGACAGAGATCAGTAGTGGGAAGCACACGTTTAAAAACAGTTTCACAATGAGTGTGTTGTTGTGGGATAATAAAGAAAATCTTACTTTTAATCATTAAAATTGCAGTGGCAGATTATAATATTTGTGGTAACTACAGCTTTTGTACATAAATTGGATAATTAATAAACTGCTGCTCCTGAACTTCTAGAGGGGCTCAGGAAGCCAACATGAAGTAAACAGGAAAAGTAGTTCATGCCAAGTGAATTCTGTAGAATATGACTTTCTCGTAGCACCCAAATGTGACTCAAATAACCATTATAAGAGGAAGCCAAATTAAATTTCAGATAGGTAAATGGGAATAATGTACTGCTAGTTCTGTCAATGGAGCTGCGGTGGCTCAAGTGGTTAAGACGTTGAACTGCAGGCTGTGGAAGGTTGGTAGTTCAGCAGTTCGAGACCCGAGTGTGCCGCATGACGGAGTGAGCTCCTGTCTCTAGTTCCAGTTCCTGCCAACCTAGCAGTTCGAAAGCAGGAGTCCAAATCCTCTGTTTCAACTTTCACAAGCCCCACTGGAGTCCTTGGATCTCTCAGAGACCTGTCGTGCATGTTACCCTACAGTGCTCTCCTCTCCTTTTCCTTCTTTTTTTCTCACTTCTTCCTCCTCCTCTCAGGAAAGAAGGCTACTGTTAGTTATGTCAGAGTCGGAGCTATCAGGGAACATAGCCCCTCAGTAATTCTATTACAGGAGGCTAGAGAAAGGGAAACTGGCTATTTGAATTATATTTGGGGGAGAACTAACAGAGAGGCTGCCACTTCCTTTAGTGTAGCTGACACTAAAGCAATTTGAAAATGTATTTGTATAACAAATGTCCATTTAAATAGTCATATCACACTTTTAAATAATCCTTTTTAAAAACCTTAAAGACTACCTTTTCCCATATGAACCTACTTGTTCACTCTGGTCATCTTTAGAGGTCGTGCTTTGGTTGCTCCTGCCATCTGAGGCTAGATGGGTGGTGACCCAAGACAGGACATTCTTGGTTGTAGCTCCAAAACTTTGGAACTCTGTCCCCAGGGAGATTGTCTCCCTTTATCAGTGTCTTCTGCCACTAAACAAAGACTTTTTTGTTTCATTCAGCATACTTCCAAGAACAGTTATTGGCCCTCCTCCTTTGTTTTGATATTGTTTATTATGCTTTTACTGAATTGTTTTATAATCATAAATGTTTTAAATTGTTCAAATATTTTCATGTTTTTATGTCTGCCACCTTTGGGAACCTGATCAAGTGGAAAGGTGGCGTAAAATGTTTTAAATTTTAAAAATATGTAATTTAAATAATTTTAAAATATATTTGGTTCCTGTTATCCTTGATCTCAGTGTCTTTCTATCCTATGCCTCGTATAAACAGTTTAAACACAAGCTTTCAGAGTAGAGGAAGAAGAGAAGAGATTGGATTTATACCTGCCCTTCACTCGGAGTCTGAGAGCGGCTTACAAACTCCTTTCCCTTCCCCTCCCCACAACAGACACCCCGTGAGGTAGGTGGGGCTAAGAGAACTCTGACAGAAACTGCTGTTTTTCAAGAACAGCTGTGCCAGAACTATCTATCATCTATCAGCTGCGAGTGGAGGAGTGGGCAATCAAACCCGGTTCTCCCATATTATAGTCCACGCACTTAACCACAACACCAAACTGGTGTTTTATATAGAATACGTAAGACCCCATTCTCATAATGGTTGTATGGACAAATGGTGGGACAAGAAAAACTAATTTAAAAAAACCAGAACTGCAGTTTCCACAGGCACATACAACAAGGCAGTACTGAGGAGTCTCGAATTCATTGTCATAGCTCTGTGACGTAAACAAGTGCACTGATAGATCACTGTTTTGTTTCTCAGGTGCCTCTGAGGAAAGTGGTAGTTATGGAAAGTCCTTTTTTAAATAGAAAGACAGGGAGATAGCTTCACTTCAATACCAACATATGACTTTCAACTTTCTTTCAAACTTTGCTTGCTTTAGATGCATATTAATGAGTACTCTTAAAATAGGAATGTGCATTAATAGATGAAACATTCCAAACGCTTGCGATCAAACTGAAATAGTCATTTTGTTTGTTCAGCTGTACATCTCATGGCTGGTATGAGCTCACTGCATATCTAGAGTATTTATAAGCCACTCCACTTAAAACTACTTATCTCTCCTAGCCATGGGTTTCTTAGTGCCTCTGAGGAATGGTCTTTCACAACCTCAAATTTGATTTTGTTCAGGAATCCAGCATTACAAAGGAAGTCGTTGAGTTCCTCCTGTAGCATTAAAGAGAACAAAGCAGGATAAATAAATACAAAATTTATTTTCTTGATGTCTTTTATGGCCCCTCCCTTTCTTTTTCCTCTCTTTCTTTCCCCTGTTCTTCATTTGAGCATCTTGGGAAGTATAATTGGATTCAGACTACAAAGCCTTTCAAACTTCCTAATACAAACAAATTACAGCTATTAGTATATTGCAAGCAGGAGATCTGCAAGGACTTGTGGGTGGCACCTCTTTAAACCCTCCTTGACTATTTCCTCTTTTCCTTCCCAGGCATCCCCCATAGCCTCTCCCTTTTCCTGCTTTCTTCTCTATTTCCCACCCACCAGCAAATTTACTTTTATCTGTCCCCCGGTCTTCAGTTTTCCCTCCTTTCCTCCCCCTTCCATCCTCTACATGGGAAAACGATAGCCCAGTTGTGCAACAGTGGCCAGTAGGTGGAGTTGCATTGTAGAGAACTCACAAAGACTTCCAGGGGTCACCTCCCTTTTACCTGTACCCCTTCTTCACACCATTTTCTCTTTCCTCCTGGCACCCCCCCCCTCCAAATCCTCACTTTGTCCCACTTCTTTCTCCCCATCTTACCCATTAACCAACCTAATTTTTATTCCCCCCCCGGCTATATTGATATTTATTTACTTCGTTTGTAGGCTTACCATATGCCTGCTTTAGCAGGAGATTTCCAGCTGCCATTGCCCTCCACTGCTCAGCTGGGTGGCAGGAGGAAACAGGCTGGTGAAAGAGGGAGGTGCGATCATCATTCTCATGAACTGATGTAACATCTAGTGTGATCCAGAAGTGATGTCATCACTCTATGACAGTGATGGTGAACCTTTTAGAGACCAAGTGCCCAAACTGTGACCCAAACCCCACTTATTTATCCCAAAGTGCCAACACGGCAATTTAACCTGAATACTGAGGTTTTATTTTCAAAAAAACAACCCATACATTAACTTAAGGTGATCCAAACAAAGTAAGGAAAGCAATCCCAAATGCTTTCATTTACTTAAAATTATTTGGCAGAGAATACTTTAATGATGGTCTGGGCCTGGCTGGGGTGATAGCACATGTGCCCAGAGAGAGGGCTCTGAGTGCCACATCTGGCACCCGTGCCATAGGTTCGCCACCACTGCTCTATGACATTCTGTGGTTTCCACAGTTTTAGGCAAGTACTAGAGCAGGGGTGGGCAAACTTGCTTAACATAAGAGCCTCCTTGGATTCCAGTGATTTGCTTAAGTACAAAAATTTTTAGTAGGACTGAAGCCTCTAATGATGTGTCCAGGAAATACAGTTTACAGAATACCGTGATAGACCTGACAATCACAATCCCTTTACATAGCAATGGGAAGGATTGCCTGTCTTTTTCCTCTGTTGTGACTAATACCAGCTGGGGGGGGGGTATGATTCCTCCCCTCTTCCTTCTTTAGCCAATGTTGAACTGCCCTCAAAGTTCGATTGTACCTTGAAAGCAATGAGCATGTTCAGTGCTCATTTGGTTGTGCGCTTTTTGTTCTTTCTGAATGTACAAACAATATGTTTTCTGCAAGAGTCTAGGGTTTGTACCTCTGCCCCCACACTTATCTCATAGGTGAGAGCAATCCCTGGGCAGCACCTGTCCAGCAGGCAGAGAGAAGCCTTGGAAGCAGGTCCCAATGCCAAGGAGCAGCTTTCCACCCTGTGACGAAGCCAGGGAGGTCAGTAGGAGTGGTAGCGAAGCAGGGGAGGCCCAGAGAGGAGGCAGCCAGCAGAAGAAGCAAGACCAGGATCAGAGCAGTGACAGAATCATAGCCAGATTCCTGGCCTAGAAGACAGGCACTTCATAGGAAGCAGCAAAGACAGACAAGGGATGGACAAGCCCAGCACAATGGCCAGCCTCCTGCAGGACTCTGAGCTCAGGACTGACCCAATGAAGATGTGGGGGACAGAACAGGCAGCCTTGGTCTTCTTAGGTCTGCATGGGCTGAGAATGCAGTGCTTTAAAGAGGCCCAAGAGGGAGAGACACGAGGGCTGGAGACCCAAGCCTGTGGCCCATTGTCCCTGAAGCCCATCATTTCACTACGTCCATCCCCTGGGCTGAAGGGAGTGGGGAAGCCTGGGGATGTCCACCCCTTTGAAAGGAAAACCGAAAGGAAAGGGCTTCAATCATAGAATAATGAAACAAAGGCCAGGAGGAGAAACAGTACAAGCCATTGTGGGAAAAGCAAACAACCATAGGTGAAGCACTATACAAAACCCATCGTTGACAGATCATTGGATACATTATGATCTATGCTAACTCCTTGCAAAAGAAATCAGCAGTAAACTGTATTTCCTAGACACATCATTAGAGGCTTCAGTCCAACTAAAATTATTTGTGCTTAAATCCTGCTAAAATCAATGGGTTTAAGTTAGTTGCAACTGGGAAACATTTTATAGGTGTCTATATGCCAGTGCTCAAAGTCTCCAATCCAAGATGGGGGAGCTGGAGTGCTTGATGCTAAATGACAATTTAGATATAGCGGTGTATAGAAATATTTAGAAATATTGATTCCTATAGCTTTCATGTATCCCTTGTGTGATTCCTTTAACCTTCTGTATCTCTGTTGATGCTATAAGGTTCCATGTTTCCCCTCTTGGAATGTAATTGCCTCACCCCCTGGTGTTCTAGCTTCCTATGCCTGACCATTTGCTCAATTGCCCTGTCATATAAACACACATGTTTCACACTTCTGGCAGACCTAGCTGCCAGGAGTCACGTACCACATGGAGGGGTGGTTAGAGGGAGTGGTTAGAGTTTGGGATCACATTCTGCAGGTGTGGCTTCAATACTACTGACCACTCAAGACACTTGGACAATCTCAAATCGTGTTCAATTGGCTCCTGGCCAGAGTCATTTGAAACCTGGGATTGCCCTTTATCAGTCTGAAAACAAAGACACGAGCTCAGATTTTCTGCTTGCTGTTCTGTTCCTGTTATCTGCTGTCTGTGGACTTATTCTTGAAATGCTTTGTTTCTGCCATGTGGCTGGCAGACAAAGGATTCTGGGGTGCAGCCCAACACATGGCTGCATATTGGCACAAAGATGAAACTTAACTGGACTTTATTCCCATGGACTATCTTGACTATCGACTACCCTGGTAACTATGAATATCTTTAATGTTTAGTAAGGGCCACAGAGCCATAGTACTCTTGTTTTAATGTCTTTCTGGTCTGATTGCTAAGTTCTGTGATAAATAAACCCTATCTGTTTATAACCTGTGTCTGAGTGATATACCATTGACTCCAAGGCTTTTCCAGTGCCTGAGGTTGCTTGCCCACTTGCTGCTACCCGGCTAAGAATAGTCTGGTGTAAGTCCCAAAAGCCAGTCAAGAGTTTGAACCTTCTCTTGGGCTGGAAGGGGACTATAGTGAAAGGTTCTGGTGGCAAATGTCTTAAATCCAAAGAGAGACTACCTCTCCTGGGTTTTTGTGTAAAATTCATTGTCTCAGTCCATGATCCTTTCCCTTTCCAGTCCTGGATTGGATTGAGAAAGAGAGAGAATCATGACAAGCGGGTATCTCAAAAACATGGGGGAATGGGAAAAATCCCTGGGTAGAAGCTGTATAGACAGGACAGGGAGGGACGGGATGGGGGATGGATTGCATTGTACATTAAAAGGGGCATAGAACAAAATAAGTTAGAAATTAAGGGAATGGACTTCCCAACAGAAGCAATATCTGTAGAAATACTGGGCCCTAAGGGGTATGTAAAAATGGGGGTGTACTATTGCTCACCTGATCAAACCCTTGAGGCTGAAATAAGGGAGAAGACTAAAGTAGGTAATGTTATCATCCTGGGAAACTTCAACTACCCTCACATTGACTACATAAATGTGTGCCTGAGTTATATTGCAGAAATGATATACCTAGACATCATAAATGAATATGCATTAGAACAGTTGGTCACAAAGCTGACCAGAAGGGTAATGATCTTGGACTTGGTTCTGAGTGGGGCTCAAAACTTGGTGAGAAATCTAGAAGTTATTGTACTAGGTGGGAACAGTGATCACAATGCTATCAAGTTTAGAATGCATTCCAAAGTTTAGTAAAGGCACTATCAAATCCAAAAGAATGCCTGCATGGTTAACAATGCTGTCAAGGAAGCTATGAAAAGTAAAGAAGTTTCTTTTAAAAAGTGGAAGGTCTGTCCCAATGAATTGAACAGAAGGGACCACAGGCTCTCCAAAAGAAATATAAGTCAATGATTAGGCATGCAAAAAGATAATTTGAGAGTCAGGTTGCTAAAAGCATCAAGACCAAAAAACAAACAAACATTTCTTTAAATATATCTGGAGTAGGAAACCAGCTAGAGAAGAAGTTGGGCCTTTAGATGACCAAGGAATAAAGGGATTGCTAAAGGAAGATGGTGAGATAGCAGAGAAGCTTAATGAATGTTTTACTTCTGGGTTCATTGTGGAAATTGTGGAGCATGTAACCATGACACAGCCACTATTTTCAGGAAGGGAGTCTGAAGAACTGAGGCAAATTGAGATGACAAGAGATGAAGTTCTAGACCTATTAGGGAAATTAAAAACCAATAAATCTCCAGGTTTTGATGGCATACACCCAAGAGTTCTTAGGGAACTCAGATCTGCCAGGGGCAGATTAACCGTTAAGCAGACTAAGCACATGCTTAGGGCACCAGGGCCAAAGGGGGCACCACAAATTTGGGATGTATCCAGTGAAAAGCTTAGTTTGTACAGTATATTGTGTTATCATATGAATACATTTTTGTATTGCTGCAACCTGTATTGTATATCTGGTCAGACAGGTCAATAACTAAAATGGACTGGGTCAGTGTGGAAAGGAGGGGGGCACCAAGATTGGTCAGTGCTTAGGGCACCAGTGAGCCTTAATCCGCCCCTGTCTGAGACTGTTGATCTACTAAACTGTTGGTACCAGTGCTCGTCAATGTAAGGTAATGCAAATCAGAACAAAAAAATCCCAATATCAAGCGACTTGGGGGTTCAGGCTTCTCTTAGCTCCATAAGGTCCTGCCTCCCTGAAGCCAGCAATAGTGACAAGAGACGTTACCGGACCAGAGCATGCAAGGACCTAAATCACTTTCCCTATCATGAAGATACTCAGTGGCAAAATGTGAGTGAAGAAGTTTCAAAGAGAAAGACAAATGAAAAGCAGGTGTGGGAACCAGCAGAGAGACAGCAAAGCTCCACAGGCAGAAAGGGAGGGGGGACCTCTCTGAGGGGGAGGAGGAACCCTACCCTAGAAATCAGTGTTAAAAGTATCGGAACGAGAAGCTAAGCCCAAACTGTACTGTTAGAAACCCACCCAATTGACTCTGAATGCAGTGGGCTTTACTATACATCACAGAGAAGAATCTTAGAACTTTAAAAAAACTTTTACCTTAATGTAAACAATGACGCAGCAAGGGGGGGAAATGGAGACCAGAGTCAAAATGACAACAGGAACAGGATCAAGATCAAGGAACAGGATCCCAAGATCAGATCAGGAACTACTTTTGATATTGCTGGTATAATTTCTGAAGCCTTTCACCCCCTGCTGGACCAGCTGATGAACCTCAATAAGAAATTTGATGATTTGCATCAAGAACTGAAAGAGACTAACGTAAGATAAAAGAAGACTGTCCAAAAGATAAAAAAGGTTGAATGTAAGTCCAAAGAATTGAACCAAAGAATGAATGTAGCAGATAAAGAAAGAGCTTCTGAAAAGCAACAATTATTACAACTACAAGTGGAAAGATCTCTATATGTTTTGAGATTTCAAGGGGTCCCAGAAAAACAAGACAAGAATCTAAGATAGATCCTCAGTGAAGCACTGGCCCCCTGATCAATAGCAAACCTGAAATATTACAAGCGGATATAGATATGATTTACAGAACATATTCAGAGTTTGTGAAGAAAAATAATCTTTCAAGGAAAATATTTGTTAAATTTGCAAGAAGATCAACAAGAGATCTAATCAAGAATCTAAGATAGATCCTCAGTGAAGCACTGGCCCCCTGATCAATAGCAAACCTGAAATATTACAAGCGGATATAGATATGATTTACAGAACATATTCAGAGTTTGTGAAGAAAAATAATCTTCCAGGAGAAGTATTTGTTAAATTTGCAAGAAGATCAACAAGAGATCTAATACTTAAAGCAACAAACGGAACAATATTAAAAATCCTAGAGGCAGACATAAAAGTGCTGAAAGATGTTCCATTTGAAATACGGAAGAAGAGGCAGCAATACAGAAATATTACAACATTTCTCCAAGGAAACAACATTCGGTATCGATGGATTTTACCAGAAGGACTTATTTTCAATTATAACGGTAAAAGGGAAAAAATTGACTCTCTCACCAAAGCAGATTCATTCTTGAAGCAGCATCCGAGTTCAACAAAGAAAAGGGAGAAAGCAGGGGAAGAGAAGGCCACAGAAGAAAAAAGTGAACAACAGGAGATAGCTAGCAACAGTTCCTCGTCTACCTCTGTGTCTTTGGGCAAAATCTTTGACTCTGAACTGGGAGAGGCTGCCCCCAGATCAGACAAGATTAAAATCCCCTGGGGCTTCCGGTTTATG
>NW_015173679.1:1182991-1185135 GCF_001447785.1 Gekko japonicus | reverse complement strand
TTAGCGGACCAGAGCGTGCAAGGACCTAAATCAAAGTGACTTTCCCTATTATGAAGATACGGAGCAGCAAAACGTGAGTGAAGAAGTTTCGAAAAGAAAGACAAATGAAAAGTGGGTGTGGGAACTGGCAGAGGGACGGCAAAGCTCCACAGGCAGAAAGGGAGGGGGGAACCTCTCGGAGGGGGAGGAGGAACCCTACCCTAGAAATCAGCGTTAAAAGTATCAGAATGAGAAGCTAAGCCAAAACTCTACTGTTAGAAACCCACCCAATTGACTCTGAGCGCAGTGGGCTTTATTATACATCGCAGAGAAGAATCTTAGAACTTTTTAAAACTTTTACTTTAATGTAAACAATTCAGAGTTTGCGGAGAAAAATAATCTTCCAGGGGAAATATTTGTTAAATTTGCAAGAAGACCAACAAGAGATCTAATACTTAAAGCAACAACCGGGGCAATATGAAAAATCCTAGAGGAAGACATAAAAGTGCTGAAAGATGTTCCATTTGAAATACGGAAGAAGAGGAAGCAATACAGAAATATTACAACATTTCTCCAAGGAAACAACATTCAGTATTGATGGATTTTACCAGAAGGGCTTATTTTCAACTATAACGGTAAAAAGGAAAAAATTGACTCTCTCACCAAAGCAGATTCATTCTTGAAGTTCAACAAAGAAAAAGGAGAAAGCAGGGGAAGAGAAGGCCACAGAAGATAACAGGAGATAACTAGCGACAGTTCCTCTTCCACCTCTGTGTCTTTGGGTGAAATCTTCAACTCTGACTCTGATTCTGACTCTGAACTGGGAGTGGCTGCCCCCTGATCATACAAGATTAAAATCCCCTGGCAAAAGAAGAAAAAGCGTAAAGAGAAGAAAACACCTAAATGAAGATCTAAGATTTTTTTTCTATGTTAAGCTTTATAGAACATATATTATTGCTCATATGTGTTATTATAACCAATTAATATTTGTTCTTTTTATTTGAATACTTTATATTTGAAAGGTAAACGATATATTGTAACATAAATATATAGGGAAGTATCTAAAGCGAAAGATAGGTTATTATTGAGCCTTGCTACTCTGAATTTGTAGTGTGTAGTTATAGTATAAAAGCAATTAAAAAGTGTTTTTTTAAGTATATGTTATTGGAGTCTGAACTTGCTGAGACTGAGGGGGAAATCCAGTGTGCCACAGAAGTTAAAAGGGCAACCCTATATTGGGGATTATTAGGAACAGGATTGAAAAGAAAACAGCCAATATTATAACGCTCCCGTATAGATCTATGATGCAGCCTCATTTGGAATACCGAGTACAATTCTGGCCACAGTACTAAAAAAGGACATTACAGAGCGGGGAAAAACACAGAAGAGGGCAACAAAGATGATTAGAGGGTTGGAGCACCTTCCCTATGAGAAAAGGTTGAAGATTCCTGGGACTTTTCAGTTTAGAAAGAGATTACTAAATGGGGATATGATATTTATAACATTATGCACTGGGTGGAGAGAGTTGACAAAGAGAAATTTTTCTCCCTCTCCCAAAATACCAGAACTCTCAAGGGCATCTGGTGAAGCTGATGGGCAGTAGATTCAGGATGGACAAAAGAATATCTTTACACAGCCAGTGATGGGAACAGCAAGGAATTCACTGCCAGAGGATCTAGTGATGTTCACAGGCACAGACAGCTTTAAAAGGAGATTAGACAGATCCATGGAGGTTAGCTACTAGCCATGGTGACTAAGAGGAATTGGCACATTCAGAGGCAGTAAACCTCTGACTACCAGTGCCAGAAGGCAACTTCAGCAGAAGCCCTCAACCTCTATGCCCTATTGTTGGTCTTCCAGGGGAACTGGTTGGCTGCTGTGTGAGATAGGATGCTGGACTAGATGAGCACTGGTCGGATCTAGCAGGACTCTTCTTATGTTCTTATATCCCAATGGACTTTTTAGTGGGGGGCATAGTCTATAAAATCAGTTGTCACCATTCTACAGTAACGTTGCAATCCTAGTAACATTAATTTAACTTAGAACCTATAAATAAAAGAGCAACATTCTAGGCAGGTGAAGGACAGTCAGGAACAAACTCTTTTTTAAATTATGTTTTAATGAAAAAAATACATATGAATAGAAATGGAAGTATAACAAATAGT
>NW_015173679.1:1163050-1182979 GCF_001447785.1 Gekko japonicus | reverse complement strand
CCTGCTGATTCAGGAAACACAGTTATCAGTCAAAGGAGGGGAGAAATCATTGCAGATTATGTATTCTTAAAGTCATATTTTGCCCAGCTGTTTCACCTAGAAGATTAATCAGGATATGGAAATAGTCATATATTTTTACAGCATAAACTTAAATGCATTAACCAGAATCAATATATGTTACAAATTCATTCCAACTTGAGTGCCAAAATGAAGTAACCAATATTGTTCACTGCCAGTTATGGAACTATAATAATTTACCGTTACTTTTTCCCATTTATTGCATGCCAGGAAGATAACAATGTTAACATCCTGATACTAACTATATTTGCTTGGAAATAAGCCCCATTGATTTAGATAGGCCTCACTGAAAAGCAAGTGTGCTCAAAACTGTTTGAATATTCAAGACATAAATTTAAGATACTATTTAGGGATGGAAGGGATGGAGTAACACAAAGTGGTATTTTAAAATTGCTTGAGATGTAGCACATATCACTCTGGTAAGGGTGTTATTAAATTTTGTGGCTATCCTCATGCAGTTTAAAAGTTAGAGTTCCTTTTTGGATTTCTCAGTGTGTAGTAGGAAGTTTTGATAATTCTTTTCCCAACTAAAGTAACAAAATTAATAAAATTGACACCCGTTTTTTGCATCTATAACTGGACTAAAATAGCATTAAATGCTATAAAAGAAGGGAGCACAGTGGGAGAACTAAAAAAGAAAAAGAAAATAGAAAAGACTAAAAAGCTCCCAATGGATATATATGAAAACAAAAAGAAATTAAAAATGGCATGTCTGTAGATTTATAATTTCAGGTCATTATGATATATAAAAGTAATCACAACGAACAGTCATAAGGCACATTGGTTTTGGCAATTTACAGTGCAATCCTATGCAAAGTTAATCCAGGCTAACATGACTGAAATCAATGGGCTTAGACTGGACTAACTATTTAGGATTGCACAGTCGATCTTAAATATGTCCATGCACCCCACACAGAGATACCTCACCCATCCTCAGTCCATCCCCAGTGAAGCATTAGATTGTACCCACTGCATAAACCTCATATTTAGCATTATATAACAATGCAATCTCTCCTTATAATAAAGGAGTTTTTGTGTGAGACGTTCCACACGCCTTCCCAGCCTTTGGGTCCTGGGTCTGTCGCTCAGGAGGAGGGCCAATCCCCTGCCTGCATTGCCTCCCTCCGTTGACTCCGTCCCGCCCACAGACCCACCGGGCAGCGACTCGCCCTCAGTCTCCAGGGAGCTGCTGGGCGGGATGGATGCTCTTGCCACCAACTGCCTCGCCACCCGGCCTATGCCCGCACAGGGACTGGTGCCCCTCTGGCCCATGGAGTGTTCGAGGTGGCCCTGACGCTGCCCAGCTGCCCATGGAGACTGTGCTGACCCCTTCCACCACCCCTCGAGCCGGGGAGCTTGCCAGGGAGCCGACAGCGCGGACCCAGCCCTCGTACCCCACTTGGCTTTCTCACGCTGCAGCTCCCACAAGAACTCCCTTGCTCGCCACCGCTCCAACATGATGTGCGGCACTCAGTCGGAGCTGGCGAGCCATGCATCATGCTGCCACCGCGCAAACGGGACCCACACTGCCTTCCTCCCCCCACCACTCCACCTATGACCACTGCTGTCAGGCAGCCAGCTGCAGCACCACGCCCTCCCTCCCTGATGCACCCACACCACTACATTGAGCGGGCAGTGGGGAGGACAAGGCCGGGCACCTTGACCCGCTGGTCCCTCGAGCAGCCGGGGGAGAGGGACAAGCCCAGTTGCCTTGGCCCGCCGCCGCCTCCATCGCATGGCTGTGGTGGCAGAAACGAGGCCGCCTACCTTGGCCCGGCAGCCCCTCAGGCAGCCGGGGGGGGGGGGTTCTGGCAGCCGTGGCCCGCCAGGGACTCAGGCGGCTGGGAGGGCAGTGGGAAGGGGGGGTGCCAAGCGGCCGAGCTAGCGCCCATTGTCTTCACTGCTACAACGGGCCTGCTTCCTAGTCCTAAATAAAGTTAAATCCTTCTAAGTCCATGAAGTTATTAGGTACAACTGTGTTTAAGATTGCACTGTAAATTGCAGAAAGAGAGAGAGGGAGGGAGGGAGGGAGGGAGGGAGGAGCACCTTCAGAACACAATATGGATATAGTCCCTCTCACCAGGTAAAATTTCCCTCTCACGCTCTGTTCCCTGTTCCCCCACCTTCAGAAATGAGGCTGATGGCAACTAGAGATGAGGCTTTTTCAGTGGTGGCATTTCACCTTTGGAATACCCTCACCTGGAGCCTACCATACAGTCTTTTAGGTGCCACTTAAAACATTTCTTTTTATCTTCTTCTTAAAACATTTTTTTCCTTATCCTTTAGGAAGCGTTTCTTCTTATCGAGCCTTTTAACTAAGTAGTTTTATCTTTTCCACTGTTTTATGGTTGCTTCTGGTCAGAGGCCTGTTTTATTAACATTGTTGTGTAATTTTTAGATTCCTGGCTTGTTTTAATTGTTTGTTTTGTGATGAATAATTGAAGATGATTTTACCATTTTATGGTCTTTTTACTTGAAAGCAGCCTCCTGCAGGACTCCGAAGAAGTGGTATAAATGTGTCCTAAATAAATAATAATAAAATCAATAAAATGTATATGCATGAACTGTTTCTCACAACACTGTTTGCATGTGGCAGCTGTGGGTTGTTTTTTTTACCATATCGGAATGCGGTGATCTTTAATCATGCAGTCATACGTGCAGCTTCTTCAGTCAAGTCAGCCACTATTGTAGCTGAGCATACTGGAAGGCCACAGATGAGATTGCATGTAAAAAAATTAGTCTGTGCATGATACCAACAGTCACACGAATGGCTGACTACATGGAAGCACAGGTAAAAGGCAGCATACACTGACTCAAAACTGAGGGTGCCTCCTTGTACAGAAAGATTTCAGTAGACGTCTGAGCAGACTAATAACACCATGTAAGTCCTACTAATATCAGTAGGAGTTCATCTTCCTTAGGACTGGTATCCCAGATTCTCAACAAGCTCATTAAAATCAATGGGGTTTACTTCCAAGGGTAAATTTAAGATTGGTGTGGGATTAGATGATACAAGGCTATTTTTGCCTTTTCCCATTTTCTTACAGTATTATAGTTGTACAAATCTTCATTGCCAATTTTTCTCGGTCAGTGTATAGTCATTCTGTAGCATATATTGCCAAATAAAGGGTCTAGATTTTCTACCACATTCTGTTCCGGGTTAGAAAAGAACAGGGCAATGATCCAGTGTTCCATGTACAGTACTCCTGCTACATGCTTTAGTGTGGTCCGCTTTCCATCCCAGAGAATATTCATATCAGTTTCTAGTGAATGTGCCTTCTTAAATTGAAAAAAAAAAAATGTAAAAGAAATCTAATCCATTAGAACAAATAATTGGAATAGATAAGCCCCTAATTATTTTTCTCGAAATAATATAACAGATAAAATATCCATTATATTAAGCTAGTGGCTGGCAAGCATTACATCAAATTTAGACATTTGCATATTCTGCAAGTGAAATGTTCCAACATATTGTGGGAACCTTTGGGGGGGGGGGAGACAAATCAATTGCCCAACACTGAAAAGACCCTAGATTTTTATTGATCCAGACAGATCCATTCAGAGTTACGAAGATCCCTGTCTCTTCTGATATTGTATTCTAAGCTTCTCCAGCTGTTCAACACATTGTGTCTGGGCCAACTTCAGTGTCCGGTTCTCTTCTGTAAGGTCTGAATACTCCTTTGCTAGCTGAGCAGCATCCATGCTCTCTTCCTCAGCTTGATCCAACCTAGCAATCAGCTCCTTTCTGGTGACGAAAGAAAAAACCGTGTGTGAGGTTCCAAAGAAATGCCACATGTAAACACAAAAAATAAGCTCATTACTCTTCTTCAGAAGGGCTTCTGCTTAGCGATTTGATGGATGTTAAGTAATGTAGCAAGCTATCAGCTATTTATGTAAGGGAGGAGAGCAGAAGCTATGCTCTAGAAAAGGTACATTTCACACATACACAGCAATAACAGGCTGTTCCTGTGTGTGTGTGTGTGTGTGTGTGTGCGTGTGTGTGTGTGTGAGAGAGAGAGAGAGAGAAGGATTTTTCTTAGAGTTTCTCATTAAACCCAAGAATCTCAAAACCTTGACATAATGTTAGCTTATTTCTTGGGATGTTGCTCTCAGTCCCCTCATAAATCACTATTTCCCAAAGATAAAAGAGTATACTTGCTCTTTTACTGCCTTTAGATAGGCCCCTGAACCATCTGTATATAAACAATGGATGTCTGAGACCTTTTTCTTCACCTGGTGAAGCCTAACTACTTAACTATTCTCCTGGGAGTTCTCCATATTTTTTTGCTTTCCCACACCCTATCTGAAGTAATGACAGAATTTCCTTACCCCCAAGGTTCCACAGTTTCTCATTGACAGATGCTGCTGAGAATCTGTGTATGGCACCTGTAGGCAGGGATTTGCTGTGATACCTAGCGGTCAAAACAAGAGGCTGTCTGTCACAAAGGACCAGTATTTTAAATTTCTTTACCTAGAAACCTGGCCACTATCCTAATGCCATATAGGCATGCAGTCATCAGGTTTCCAGGAAAATAATAAGGAGGTTATACAAGGAGTATAAAATAGCACCTTCATATGTCTCAGTTACAGTCATTCTTTGACTTTGGCCTTCTCTACCATGTAACCAGCCTAATAGTTGATTTTGCCCAGCAATCTAGTTTACTCAGAATCCAAGTATTGCCTCATAGATCTGTCTATAAAATGCAAATCACTAGTCCTGCAGTTTTAAAGCCATACAGAGAAGAGAAAGGGGGTGCCAACTGCTTGGTTTTGCTGTTTGAAACTGGTCTCCTCACTTTGTTATTAACAATTTAAGGAGAAAAGATAGGTTTTTAATTAGGACATATCTTTTCTTCTTTAAAATGAGGTTTTGTGCCACCTCCACAGCAAAATGATCAATGGCATGCATTTTGAAGCCATCTTAGAGTGTTATCTACAAATATCTAATGGATGGCAAGAACAGTTCACTAAAAGCAAACCCATCCAAGAGCCCCCAAGAGTAAGACACTCCACACAACCATGGCTCGATCAGAATGTTTGTCAGCAAACAATTAACACCAAAGGTTACTCAATATAAGCCACAGAATATCTGTATAATTCTTTCTGACTTATATGTTTTAAAACAACAATACAAAAAAATTAATTAAAAAGAAAAAGAGAGAAAAAGCGGTCTGGCTCCAACTTAGCCAGGCCGCCAAATCCAAAGAAGCCTCGCTGTTTTGGATAATTGTTTCAGGTGGATTCCAATCAGATGCCCAAAAACCTTCCTGTGAGATACCCGCAAAAACCTGGGGAACTCATTTTTATGCACTCTATGCCGCAGAGCCTGACAGGCTGTCCCCTCCACCTATTAATACGGAAAACCTCCCACCCTGGCCTCCAATCTCAGCTGCAGAAGCCAAGCGGCTTGGGGCTCAGTTAAGGTTGGGGAAGGCCACAGGATCTGACCCCTCTGGAGCTGATCAAAATGGATATCGAATGGTGAGCACCACTCCTTTCACATACATTGACCAAACTGTACAGATCCCCAGAGATTGGGGTCTGGCCATCATCATTCTGATATATTAAAAAAGGGTGAAATCAGACCCTTTCAATTAATGCCCAATTAGTCTGCTTTGCTGGAAGATTTGGGACTGGCTTGATAGGGAGAACATCTTTGCTGAGGAACAAGAAGGATTCAGAAGCAGTCACTTCACAATGGATCAGTGCTTGATTCTGCATCATCTGGTGGAGAAATATACCATCAGGCCACATGGCACACTTTACACAGCCTTTGTTGATTATAAGATGACATTTGATAATATCTGACACAACAGATTAGTAGAAGCTTCCACAATAGACTGCAGACTGCTTGCCCTTATACACACACTACATGAGAACAATTGTCAGTGAGATGTAACCCACAAGGTCATCTGTCCCACATGGTTCCAATCAGGAGAGTTGTGAAACAAAGATGCATCCTTGCTCCCTTAATTATTTAACTTCTATATAAACTCCATGGTGCAAATTTTATCCAAGCCTGACTTCCATCCACCCAATATGGGAAATCTTCACACTGTTATATGCAGAACTGCTCAGCTGGACCAGAGACGTGAGCTCACTCCATCATGTGGTACTAGGGTCTTGAACTGCCGAACTACAGACCTTCCGGTCTACAGCTCAGTGTCTTAACCTCTGAGCCACCGCAGCCACATTTCTGTACAGAATATCTATTTTCTACACCCAATGTGTATTATGTATTGTTAATATTCTTGACCGCTAATCTCGGATCATCATCATCATAATAATAATAATTATTATTATTTAAAAAAAATCCACTGAGAAAAGGTGTGTTTTTAAGTATGACATTTCTCCTTTAAAATGAGGTTTTAACTAATGAACCCAGTAGTGCTTGACAGGCTAAGTCCCCTCTCCTTTCCCTGCACTACCCCCAAGGCAAATGGAGGCTACACAAGTCTGTAATCAGCACCTGATGGATTGATTGAGAGGTGTGATCTTTGTGTAGCCTGTTTGTGGGCTTAGACACATAAAACAAGAATGCCAAGATTGCACAAGTGATAAACAACTCTTTCCTCAGTCTGCTCAGACATTCATTCTGATAATACATCATAAATCCTATTAAAAAGGATTAAGAGAAGGATTATTACAGATAAACAAGTTTAAATTATACAAAGGAGTATTCAGACCTGAGATATATACTTGCAATCACTGCCTTTAAGACCACCTGCAATTATTCCAAGGAAGACATCAGTGCCTGGTGGAAACTTTGCTGTCAGCCTGGATCCCTCTGATATCTGTGCTACAACTTTTGATATTACTTCTGATGGTATAGTAATCTCAAAATGGGCAGGAGGCAAATTTTATCCAGAATCCTATCTAAATTGTGATAAAACCAAGGATGAGCACTAATTTTTTTTAATCATAGTAGTAAAAGTATATTATTTTTCTTTGTTAGAGTTATTTTATCTGTTCATTTCCCTTATTCTATTCTTTGTTTCCATTCATTTTAAATGAGAAACACATTTTTCTGTGTACTTTTTCTCTAATCCAATTTGAATTACTTTTTCAGGGATCATACCCTCCCTCACCCAAGGAAACCTCCTGCCTGTCAGATTTCAAATTACATTAGAGAAAAATGCCTTATTTTATAGACAATTAACCATCTCATTTGCACAGTAGGCAGAAGACATGCCAACTAATGTACATTTTCTCTCTACTACAGATCCACAAGCGGACATTTAAAAAAATGTGGCCATGAGCAGCCAGAGAATGGAACAGCAAGTGAATAGGATAAATTGCTACTAATATAAAACTGAGAAAGTCCTCCCTAGGCTACTGAGAGACAGCAAGAATTAGAAAAGGAAATGCTGACTATTTTAGAGCCAAACTAGATGTTACAGTAGGTACAGGTCCAACCCATGGCTGCCAACTCTGTTTTAGAAAAGAATTTAGTCATTTAAAAATTGCTGCAGCACCATGTGTGCTTGTTCCTCCCTCCCACCTCTTTTCAAGTGTTGAAACGCACATGGCGGATGTTGTGGCATTTGACTATGTGCGCGAGGGGGTAAGATTCATGGTGCTGTCATGCCGTGGGCCTCTTGCACCAATTTTTAAACAGCTAACTTCTCCTCTAAAATGGCATTGGTGGCCTTGGGTCGGACCAGTGGCTACCATAGAGTCTAGTCTGGTCTTGAATGAACTTCTTTAGCAGGAACATTTGTCAACTTTTTGAGTTGGAGGGGCTGACCCATTTGCTTTGGGGGACCCCCCCCCCCCCCGGTCACTTAGATTATCTACTGAGTCGTGCTTGCTTCTCTTCCCGCTGCTCTCATTTTGTGCAGTGGTGAAAAGTATTACAGTCATTAAAAACAGAGATTACAGATTTAAGGAAAGGACTGATTCAGTTTGGGTTTTGATTAGTTAATTTCCAATTGCTAAAACAGCAGGGGGTTCACATTTACCATATTGCCTTAAATGGCTATGTTCCTCTATGAGGACTTTTATGGTTTTAATTTTAACTTTATGGTTCTAATTTTTTGCCCTACAACCGCAGGTAGTTTAAGGGTGGGTTGCACTGTGACTGATGATGGAGAATAGGTATGGAGAGTGGAGCAAGCAAGAACTAGACATGGAGTCTTCTCTGTTTTTTCAATGACATACAAGATGAAAGCCAAGTGCTCATAAATTTTATGGTGACAGATTAATAGTGTGGTGAACACAGATAGGTCTAGAAAAACTACACAGATGAAGCTGCATTTCTTAATCAACTTTGACAGGTGTCAGCATCATATATAAGAAAACAAAACTAAACATCTATAGCTGTGTCTGTGTGAACTCTGATTAAAGCACAGAGTGCTATACTTTAAGCCAGCTGTACATAAGCAACTGCTACCAAGATATTTGAAATAGCAGAAATTGCTGTAGAATGACAGTCCTGGCCACATTATTATAGTACTCAGTAATAGTGGCTGCTTAATGTGCAGCTTGACAGTGGTGCAGTTTTAGGTCTGTTGTGATTTATTTCATTTTTATCCTACCTAGTGTACATAGTTCCCTCCCCTTTTAGCCTCACAATAACCAAGTGAAGTAAATTATACTCTGTCTCTTGACTTGTCTATACAGCCAGTGAACTGATTGAATACTAGTATCCTAGGTCTCAAGGGCAGATCCCATCAGTCCACCAAGATTTTTTCCGATACCCTTAACTGCCAATTGCCCCTGCCAGGTCCTAATATGACATGCTAACCACTACCATACCACAATTAGTGACACATCCCTAGAGCAAATAACATAGATCTAGTGCATAGAACAGTGAAAATACATTTTAAAAAGCAGAGGCTGAAAAATTCTGGAGAGTCTCAAATAGGATGTGTCAAATGGAATTGTTCAAGAGGGCATTCTATAAGGGAAAAATGTTACATGTTTTAAAATTGCCATTTTTATTGCACTGTTTAGAATGTATATACTTATTTTCTTACATTGTTTTCTAAGTTTTGTAATCTACCTTTATCACTTTACTATGTTTTCATTACGTTTTTTTTAAATTTAGCAATCTACCTTGCATCTCAGAAAGAAAGGCAGATTATAAATGAATGTATATAAACTAGTGAACTTGATATTAGGAATGTGCAGGGCTCTTTTTGTAGAAAAAGCCCAGCAGGAACTCATTAGCATAATAGGCCACACCCAACAGCAGGCTCATTAGCATATTGGGCTACACCCCTGACAGCTCAGCTCATTAGCACATTAGGACGCACCCCCATGTTACCTGAAGTGTGGTTATCCAGCCACACCCACCTTTTGCTTGTTATTCTGTTTACCTTGTTTGTTGTCAAAACCCAGGGCTTTTTTGTAGCAGGAACTCCTTCGCATCTTAGGCCACACACCCCTAATGTAGCCAATCTTAATGAGTTTCTGCTGTTGGGTGTGGCCTATTATGATAATGAGTTCCTGCTGGGCGTGGCCAACTTGGGAGCCAGCCGGAACTCCGTTCCTGTGCGTTCCTGCCCAAAAATAGCCCTGGGAATGTGCATTCAGCAAAGGGCAAAATGCCCCAAAAATACCTTATCAGGGAGGGAAATCGGGTCAATTTGGAAGTGGAGGGGGAATGAAACTGACACACTCTAATAGCCAGCCGAATATTTTCAGCAATGTCAAGTATTTCCTGAAGCCCAGTATAATACTGACACTGGGATTCGGGAATATCGGTATTTATCGAGATTTTTCGGGTTTGATTTACCTGAACCTGAAAAATACCATATTTTTTTCCGTGCAAACCCCTATTCAATAAAACTATTCTAGTGAAGAAATTCAAATATTTACTGTTGTGCAAGATACCATTTTCCATTTCTTCAAATCTATTACTGTTACAAATCAGTTCACAAACATATGCATGTATGTATGCAGAGAAAGAGAACATTTCCATCAACACCCCCCAGTAATGTGGTGAGATCTGATTACCTTGAAAAAGATCACTAGGGCCTCATAGCAATTTTATGGATTCTTTGGCATTTGATAGCTATATCTATGACTGCTTGCTGATCTCTCACCTCAGTTTCACGCAGCCAGATTATCACATGTTTTACTCTATAGACTCTTCTGGAATACACTGATATAATTTACTACATTTTTATTGAATCAGTCAAGCCTATCAGCAAACATTTTATAAGTTTCTTTATGGCTATTAGTACAGTTAACAATTTTATCCCAGAAAAATGTCCTGTTCAACATTTCAAATACTTTGACACAGATTCTTGGTGAATTACTTTCCACTGTACAATAAAATATAAGTTTTTGACAAGATAACAATTTACTATAAGAGTTTAAGAGTTTCCTCAATATTAAGACAGGTCCTACCTATAATTTTACAACGTATGAAGATAGAGGAAATGGAAAACTGGAAAGAACACACTTGGAAGGAAAACAACAAAGCTATCTCTTTTTTAAAAACCAGAATTGAATTTTAACACCCTCTGAATTAGTATTATTTTTGAGCACATGACAGACAAATTACTATTGGTTCTTTAGGAGAAACATAAACTCACTTTCTTTCTTCAAGAAGAGCAATTTCCTTTTTGACTTCATAGTATTCTTCTGCTATTTGGCAGTGCTGTTTGAACACCTGCATAGATTCCTTTGAGTCATGACAAGGAGGCAGGGGCTTTACAAACAAAAGAAAAACCAGTTAAGGCTATTTGCATTCGAAACGAATCCTCAGAAGCTATTTTAGTATAAATTAGTTCTTTTGTTCGAAGGCTGGAACACCATTTCATGAAAATACAAGTAGTCCTTTCTTACCTGTCAGAGGAAAAGTAATATGAATTTGTCAGCTTTCCAGAAACTGTCATAAGAATTGTTGAACAAAGTTTGAGCCCAGTGGCAACTTTAGGACCAACAAAGTTTAATTCTGGGTATAAGTTTTTGTGTACATGCACACTTCATCACATACCATAATCTGTGAAAATGTTCAGGTATATTTGTTGTAAAGGACAAGTATACTACTGGGTTTTTTATCATTCATATTATACTTTATTGTTTTATATGACAATCAACAGAGAAGTAAATTGAACAGAAAATATGTGGGAAAGTATGTTGTATTTACTTGATACAGTAAACAGGCAGTCCCATTTTAAGACACCAACACCAGCAGTGAGCTGATGCTGGTTAGAAATTGGTGACATTAATTGGCATCCTGTGGCTATTCTGCTCTAAGGCAATGTTCAGATCTTGCAACTAATCTCAGTATGCCTAGAGCCCACAGATCTTCTGGCCACTGAGCAAGAATTTATAAAATCACCCTACTTATTTATGGCTAGAGAAGCATGAAAGAAGAATTTTTTAATCAATTTGATAATCTGGTTGTTAATGAGATGTATATGTATGGGACAAATGTGGTAATCAATCCGCCACAGCTACCTCTCCATTAACATCAGTTGTAAGAGATATGGGGTTTGCCTGAAACACAGATATCGGTTTGAAAAAAACTGGGAGATATAATGTTTTGGTCATTATATGGATGTAATTGTCCCATCCTCTTGATTGCATTGTGTTACACTTTGTAATTTGCCTTGAATGTTAGTGAGAAAGGCAGACTATAAATAATCAATCAATCAATCATAAATGGCAATGGGGTCACCCATTATGATACTATTTGCTTAACTGAAAATCTTAAAATAGCAGTATCTACATAATACTGAAAAGGCAATCATCCAGAACATCACTTACCTGCACATTAAAAGTTTTTTATCCTGGCAACTAAAAGATCTTTGAACAAACATTATTGGACAATCAGAAATTTTACCTTAAAATACATTTCCTGTTGATAGACTGGGAGTATAAAGAATGAAATTATCATAATGACTATTTATTTATTAGATTTATATCCCGCCCTCCCTGCTAGGGCAGGCTCAGTGCAGCTAACAAGGCCATAGGTGTTATAAACAATAAAACAATAAAACAAATTAATAACTTAACAATTTAAAATCAACAAACCATTTAAAATACAACTGTCATAAGATAGCAGAGCTGTCTTCACATCCACCATAGGGAAACAGGACCTGGTGTCAGGCTCTGTAGGGCTTAGATTTTTTAGTGTGGATATAGGTGTTAAGCCGGTGGCCAAGAGTAGATACTAGGGCACAATATTCAGCCAGATGGTAAATCATTTAGTGTGGCACCTCGAACGCTTGGCGGAAGAGCTCTGTCTTGCAGGGCCTGTGGAATTTTGCAACTCAGAACACAGGGAGAAGTGAGTATAGCCTCACCACTGTTGTTGTTTTTGTCCTCAGACTTTTCCATAGAACTCCATTGCAAAAAACATGCTTACAACAGGGTCAGTAGCAGCTCTATGGCACAGTTTGCAGATGCAAAAACAGTGGTACATGGGGACACTACAGCCATTTATCTCAGTGTTCCATGGTCACAAACTGAAAAGAGCTTGTGTGCATCAGGGAAGCACAATACTCCTATTGCACATTTGATACAAAGTCCTTGTGTTGTTCAACAACAAACACGAGGACTTCGTAACGTGTAGATTGAGAACTAGCCTCCAAAACGTTGATCAGATTTCAGAAATAGAGTATGCATTAAGATGAAATAAATTTAAGGATTTTTTACAAGAATATCAGTGCAGTACTAAGCAGAGTTAAACCATTCTGATATTATTGACTTCAATGAACTTAGAAAAGTCTGTTTTGAATTACATCAATAATCAACTTTTTTTTACTATTATATTTATACTACAGTTTCTAAAGGGATGGTAATGAATCCTGAGAGTTCAATAAAAAGGATGCAATGGTGTTATCTGTTAACATTTACCTCACCTTGTGTTATATCAAATAAACTTCATTCTTGTTCACTTGTAAAAAAAAATTGTTATAACTCTGTCAAGATAACCTTATATTTCACTTATTGGCCACAGGCTTTGATGGAGGTAATCTTAAAGCTAGATTTCTTTTGCAGAACATTATTCTTGCTAGGATGCCCAGTTCACTGGGGAAGGTGAGAAAGTGACCAATCCTTGGGCAGTGTCTGGCAGGGAAAGTTTTTATTAAGAACTCACCCTAGCAAAATGTCACAAGTATAGAGTTATCAGCTCTGGGTTGTCAAACACCTGGAGATTTGGGAGGAAGAGCCTCTGGAGGGTGGGGTTTGGGAAGGGGAGGGAGCTCAGCAAGGCAAATGGAGTCCACCCTCCATGTCTTCCAGGGACACTGATCTCTATTATCTGGAGGTCAGTTGTAATAATGGGAGATCTCCAGGCCTTTGTGATTGAAGGCGTTCCAGGACAGGCAAAGGATAGGCCATAGTAGACATTCAGATGTAGAAAGTGTTGACTTAAGACAGAAAATATGATGTTCTGAAAGAAGATACCAAAATAAATTTGCAAACCCTGTTATACAGGTTTTTTAATATTTTATATTGTCCCTGAGAGGGAAACCCCAAGTAAATGACCTTCAAAAACTGAGTTATAAATCAAGCAAACCAAAATAACCCAGAGCTCCTTACATGACTTGGAACCTTTATCATTTAATCAGGTTGTTCTGGTGATATGTTTTCTATTTACTGAACGGCAACAGAATTTAGACAAAAATCAGAGATAACATTTTGCTGATAACGATGGGTAATGCTTCTAAATGGGTGCTTCTGAAATCATTCGCTTTCCCCCAATAAAGCAACTACCTGCTTAAAATGAAAATAAAAGACTTAAGTTAATTCATCTGTTGTCCAGCTGAGCACTTAGCATTCCTTATATAAAAGCAAATCTATTTCTATTCCTGTTACCTCCTTTTGGACTCCTCTATTTGTGGAGAAACATGCTTGGATTCACTGTGTGGGGGAGTGGCACAGCATATCATACTTGTGTTCCTCATCTTAAAATAGTACAATATTTTCCCCTATAGGATGGATTGTAAGAGATAGGACAAAAGTAATTCCACAAAATAGGCAGCATGTGATATTTCAAATGTCCCCTGAAGAACAAAGAAAGATGATAATTCTGCTCATCATTGTCTTTCAGTGAATTTTAAATACTATTTCCAATTACTTTTCATATTGGGCAACAAAGTGGTTTTTTTCATTCTCTCAACTATGAGGGAGATTAGACTGACATTCAGAAATTTACTTACAACAATGTAGTGAGTTTTTGGGACATATGCAAATATTTGAGCATAGTTGCTAAACTCAATGATCACTGTGCCATCTGATCCCATGCTCCCATACACTATATTTTTTTTAAGAGATTAGCCATGCATAAAGCCATAAAGTACACAAAATGAGATTGAGAGCGAGCCATCAAGCATTGCGGTAACCAGGGGTCATTTTGTAGAAAAAGAAGTGCAGGAGCTCATTAGCATAGCTTATTTGCATATACCACACCCCATGACATCACTGGAAGTGTGTCAGAAGGCAACACCCACCGCTCAGGCTCCACTGGACTGTTTTGGATAGCTAGCTATTGGGGGGTGGGAACGTGCAGATCTGTCCTTGCAGAGGAAGGAGAGCTTGTACCTGAATAAAACTTGGTCTTAAAGGTGCCACTGGACTGTTTTGGACCAGGGAGCCGGGGGGAGCTCTGCAACTTACCTGGCTGCTTCTTGCTCTGACTGAGGGCTGCTGGGAGAAGGGGGTGGGGCTTGTTGCATGTGCCCGCCCCCTGGGCTCTTTACTGCCGGAGCTCTGCTCCTGTGCGCTCCTGCAGGAAATGACCCCTGGCGGTAACCATGCTGCACTCCTCTTGCAGAAGTGGAGGGCTTCCTTCTCAGTGTGTGCTGCTACCTGTGTTCACCAGAAAGGGCAGCCATTGCAGAAAGGGAGAAGGTGGTCATGGATCTGTGGGGGCATTCCGGTGCTTGTCTTGACTATAATTCAGATACCGTGCTAGAACAGTATTTCTCAGACAAAAGTCCTGGTCCCTAGGGATCTGTGAAGGTACTCCAGGAGGTCTGCAAGCCTTTTGCAAGGACAGATGGTATGACTCTTTGATTCCCATCTTGGAGCCCCCTCAGTTTTTTAGGAATGGGAACAGGGAATTTTCTCCTTGGGAGAAAGGAACAGAATTGGCTTCCTTCTCTTTGAAAGGGCAGACGTTCACAGAACAATAGTTTCCTGTACTCTCCTAGGTTCTACCTTATAATGCAGACCCGAAAATGTCCTGACTGGTGGCCAGGATCCAATAACTTACCCTAGGATAATATAGGGTTGCCAGCCTCCTAGTGGGTCCTAAAGATCTCCCAGAATTGCAACTGATCTCCAGACTGATCTCAATCCCCCTGGAGAAATGGCTGCCCTCAACCCCTATCCTCCCCCAGGCTTCACCCCCAAACCACCAGGGATTTCCTAAACAAAAGTTGGCACCCCTAATTCTTAATTCTAGAAGTTATTAACTAATCAATAAGCGTCTTGCTCGTTCCACCAGTATGGAGCTGCAGCTGAGAAGGCTCTGGCCCTGATTGTTGCCAGCCTGGCATTCTTTAGGCCTGGGAGGGTCAGATGATCCTGTGTCCCTGAACGCAGTGCTCTCCAGGGAACATGTGGGGAAGCTCAAGAAGAGTTGCTGCACCCTGACCATATAGGGCTTTAAAGGTTAAAACCAGCACCTTGAAATGAATCCAGTATGCTATCGGCAGCCAGTGCAGGCTGGATGTGCTCCTGCATAAGGAGACCCATCAGCAGCCTGGCTGAAGCATTCTGCATAGGGTTGCCAGGTCTGGGTTGAAAAATACCTGGAGACTTTGGGGGCGGATCCAGGAGAAGGTGGGGTTTGGAGAGAGGAGGGGAGGGGCCTCAGTATGGCCCAATACCACAGAGTCCACCCTCCAAAGCAGCCATTTTCTCCAGGGGAGCTGATCTCTGTCAGCTGGAGATCAGTTGTAAAAGCGGGAGATCCCCAGGCCCCACCTGGAGGCTGGCAACCCTGATTCTGCACTAGATGCAGCTTAGACCCAAAGTAGACGTTATGGTCACCATGGGGACAGGCACGTAGCTATCAAGGGGACCACGGAGGCCCCCATGTTTTTTGCAGACCCCTCCCCCGATCCTCAGCTCCCCCCTCCCTCCCCCCAGCCCCCTCACCCCCTGATCAATCGTCTTGTCGGCATTCTGCTGGCTGACTCAGGAGAGGAGCAGAAGGACTTGTTGGGGAAAACAGAAAGAGGAGCGGAGTCAGTTCCCGCCCTGACAGACCTCAGGCTCAGCATTGGCTGCCTTATTTGGAATAGAGGGCGGGCTCTAAGCAAAGAGCCCGCCAAATAAGTAAGCCAGCCACCCTGCCACTTCCTCCAACTCCAGGCAAACTGCAGCAGCAGCAGAGCATGAGGATTGTCCTCCTGCACAGCCCCGGGCCATAGCTCCTCCTTCTCCTTCTCTTCCTCCATCGGAGGATTGGATCCCGGCAGCTCCACCTTCAGCAACTAGCAGCTCAGCAGTCTCGGAGGAAGTCTCCTCTGCTGAGCCTGGTCATCTTCCGTGGGGCTGGGCTGGCTGGCTGGGGTTTGTTGTAACCCTTTCATTTTTGTGCTGCTGCATTTCCAGCATCCATTCCTACCTCCAACATTGTGCAGCCTACAGGACTCCAAGTTCAGGTAGAGACCAGAGGGGCTCATATGGGGGATGTACTAAAAGGAAGGACAGGTAGGAATGCCAATTGACTTGCATGGGCTCCATTGAAATACATTACAGCTCAAGAAGAGTTGCAAAGAAAATGAGGAATGGATTTTCCATTAAGGTGTCTGGTCCCAAATACATTGCTCTAGGACTGGAATGACAGGCCCCAGAGTGGAATGGCAGCCCCTGGGGGTATCAGGAATGTTCTGGGACTGGAATGACAGGACTCAGGGGGCAATGGCAGCCCCTGGGTGTAGCAGGAGTGTTCTGGGAGTGGAATGACAGGCCTCAGAATGGAATGACAGCCCCTGGCGGTGGCAGGAGTGTTCTCAGACTGGAATGACAGGCCCCAGAGTGGAATGAGAGCCCCTAGGGGTAGCAGATGTGTTCTTGGAGTGGAAACCGTCAACGTGGCAAATGGGGTTCAATGTGGCCAAGTGCAAAGTGATGCACATTGGAGCCAAAAATCCTAAATATAAATACACATTGATGGGGTCCGAACTGGGAGAGACTGACCAAGAGAGAGATCTTGGAGTCGTAGCAGATAACTCACTGAAAATGTCGAGACAGTGTGTGACTGCAATAAAAAAGGCCAACGCTATGCTGGGGATTATTAGGAAGGGTATTGAAAACAAATCAGCCAATATCATAATGCCCCTGTATAAATCAATGGCGCAACCTCATTTGGAGTACTGTGTACAGTTCTGGTCACCACACCTCAAAAAGGATATCATAGCATTGGAAAAAGTGCAGAAAAGGGCAACTAGAATGATAAAGGGTTGGAACACTTTCCCTATAAAGAAAGGTTAAAACTCTTGGGGCTCTTTAGCTTGGAGAAACGACGGCTGAGGGGTGACATGATTGAAGTTTATAAGATTATGCATGGGATAGAGCAGGCAGAAAAAGAAGTACTTTTCTCCCTTTCTCACAATGCAAGAACTCGTGGGCACTCAATGAAATTGCTGAGCAGTAGGGTTAGAACGGATAAAAGGAAGTACTTCTTCAACCAAAGAGTGATTAACACATGGAATTCACTGCCACAGGAGGTGACAGCGGCTACAAGTATGGACAGCTTCAAGAGGGAATTGGATAAGCATATGGAGCAGAAGTCCATCAGTGGCTATTAGCCACAAGGTATAGATACGAACTCTCAGTCTGGGACAAGTCATGCTCTATATTCTTGGTGCTGGGGGGGGGGGCAACAGTGGGAGGTCTTATAGTGTCTTGGCCTCCTGATGGCACCTGGTGGATTAGATGGGCCATTGGCCTGATCCAACATTGGCTTCTCTTATGTTCTTAATGACAGGTCCTATGATGGAATGACAGCCCCTTGGAGTAGGAGGAGTGTCCTGGGACTGCAATGAAAGGCCCCAGTGTGGAATGACAGTTCCTGGGGGTAGCAGGAGTGGTTTGGGGGTGGAATGACAGGACCTAGATTGGAATGATGGCCCCTGGGGTTAGCAGGAGTGTTCTGGGAGTGGAATGCTAGGCCTATCATTACAGTCCCAGGACACATCTCCTACCCTCCTGGGCTGTCATTCCACACTGGAGCCGGTTATTTCAATCCCAGAATACTCCTGCTAACCCCAGGGGCTGCCATGTGCTGGTCACAGTGTCACATGAGCCATCATTTCACTTCTGAGGAAACCCAGAAATGATATCACATCATTCTAATAACTGCTGGAAACTATAGTAAAACCTAGACCTACATTACATTACATCTGAGTTTCCCCTGAAAATGATGTAACACTGCAAGTGATGCCAGCATTCTTTTTAAAATACTCCCCCTGCACGACTCCCACTGCTCCTGGCAACCATGCTCTGACTCTGATGGAACTCATGAGCCTGCTTACTCTTTTTATACATCACAACATGTGTGCTTCATGTGCGCAGCAGAAAACTCCAGGAGAGGAGCCAGGAGCCTTCCGCTGGATAAAAAGTGAGACCCAGCAACTCTATTCAGAGGTAATGGTAACTATCCAAATTACATAATGAGTATACATTAGTTTTAATTATTGATGGAGAAATTTAGGCTGCTAGGCAGGAAACTTAGGTCCAGGACCTCCAAGGTAGCTTTCTCAGAAGTGCTACCTGTTCCATGCGCAGAGCTAGAGAGACAGGCACAGATCAGGAGTCTCAATGCGTAGATGAGACGATGGTGTAGGGGGAAAGGTTTCAAGTTTGTTAGGCACTGGGATGCTTTTTGGAACAAGAGGGAGCTATACAGGTGAGACGGTCTCCACTTTTCCCAAGAAGGAACCAGGCTGCTGGCGCTTAAAATCAAAAAGGTGGCAGAGCAGTTTTTGAACTGAATATTGGGGGAAAGCTGACAGGAGATGAAAAGTCTCTGGCTCGGGTTGGCTCATCTCAGAGAGATGAGGGGGTACCTGTTGCTTTTCTACAGGGAGGTGGATTGAAATTGTCCACTGAGACCATGGCTAGTGACATGACTGCCTGACAAGGTCTCAAGATAGCAAGAAGAAGGTTGCAGGCTTAACTTGTATGGGAAATTACAGCTGTTTCTATACAAATGCTAGAAGTGTCCGAGGTAAAATCGGGGAGTTGGAGTGCTTGGTATTGGAGGGAAAAATAAACATTGTGGGTATTTCAGAAACTTGGTGGGATGAGAAAAATCAGTGGGATACGGTGATTCCCGGTTATATATTATATCGGAAGGATAGGGGGGGAAGGGTTGGAGGTGGGGTGGCTCTGTATGTCAGAGAGGGTATAAAGTCCAGAAAGATTGAGAGGCTAAGAGAATTGGATTCGCTTCTGGAAGTTCTGTGGGTTGAAATAGGGGGGCCAAGAGGAAACGTAACACTGGGAGTTTGTTATTGCCCACCGGATCAAAAGATAGAGGAGGATTATAAAATGATGAATGAATTAAAGTTAGCAGTGAGACAAAAAAACTGTGTCATAACAGGTGATTTTAACTACCCACACATTGATTGGGTCAATATGTGTTCTAGTCGAGAAAAAGAGACTGAGTTTCTAGACACTCTAAATGACTGTGCTATGGAGCAGATGGTCACGGAACCTACCAGGGGAGATGCAATCCTTAATTTGGTCCTAAGTAACACTCAAGACCTGGTGAGAGATGTAAAAGTGATTGCACCGCTTGGGAACAGTGATCATAATGTTGTTGAGTTCAACATTTGTACAAATAAGGAATTGGCCAAAAAGACTCACACAACCACTTTTAACTTTAGAAGGGGTAATTTTTCTGATATGAGGGGACATGTGGGGAGG
>NW_015173679.1:1132030-1163005 GCF_001447785.1 Gekko japonicus | reverse complement strand
TATAAATCAATGGTGCGACCTCATTTGGAATACTGTGTGCAGTTCTGGTCACCACACCTTAAAAAGGATATTATATTGGAAAAGTGCAGAAAAGGGCAAATAGAATGATAAAAGGGTTGGAACACTTTCCCTATGAGGAAAGGTTAAAGCGCTTAGGGCTCTTTAGCTTGGAGAAATGACGACTGAGGGGTGACATGATTGAGGTTTATAAGATTATGCATGGGATAGAGCAGGTAGAGAAAGAGGTACTTTTCTCCCTTTCTCACAATACAAGAACTCATGGGCACTCAATGAAAATGCTGAGTGGTTGGGTTAGAACGGATAAAAGGAAGTACTTCTTCACCCAAAGAGTGATTAACACATGGAATTCACTGCCACAGGAAGTGGTGGCGGCTACAAGCATGGACGGCTTCAAAAGGGAATTAGATAAACATATGGAGCAGAGGTGCATCAGTGGCTATTAGCCACAAGGTATAGATAGGGGCTCTGGGGCAAGTTATGTTCTGTCTTCTTGGTGCTTGGGGGGGTCAACAGTGGGAGGGCTTCTAATGTCCTGGCCCCACTGGTGGACCTCCTGATGGCACCTCGTATTTTTGGCCACTGTGCAACAGAGTGTTCACTGGATGGGCCTTTGGCCTGATACAACATTGGCATTTCTTATGTTCTTTACAGCTATTTTTATTATTAATAAATAAATAATAAAAATAATAAAAATATAATTCATATAATAAACAATAAAATATAATTCATAGTACTCAAATACAATTGCATTATTCAATTAAAATTGGCTGACCCTAACATAATTAGTTAGGGTTGTGTTTCCAGGGTTGGCAGGGGGGAGTGTCCTCTATCCTTAAGTTTCATGAGTAGCCACCCTGGTTAAGGTGCATAACAAGTGCACTGAGACTCAGAGATTTGTGTATGTTCTGATATGCATATTGGTCTCTTGCATTTAGGGGTTTTTCCATTCAAATCAGTTGAGGGCTCATGCAAACCAGCCCTTTTTATGTAAAATAATGAAGGAGTGTGTGTGTATTGACATTTTTAAAAATTCTTTTTATTAATTTTATCAAGAACAGATTTCAGTAATATTACTATGAACAAATTTCAGTAACTTTGCATACAATTTATCATGTAAAGTTGTGGATATAGCTTGCATATAAAAACAATAACGAGACATAAAATCAATTTAACATCTACAGTAGGCATGCTAACAAGTGTTTCGATTTCAACTTAGTTATTTATTAGTTTTGAGGCCAAGGTAAGTAAGCAATTCTCCTATTCAGTCAGAACCAATTCGCACTTTAGCACTATCTTTCATCATCGTTTCAGTGTTATGATGACAGCTATTGGTTTAGTATAGATAAATATGTAAGGTTACAAGGTTGCAGGTCAGAGGCAGAAAGGAACTCCATAAAGGGAAGCCATTTCTGTTTGGGGTAGATTTCTGATCGAATCGACGAATGTGATCTGTTATCTTTTCCAAGATTAGGTGGTCCCACACTTTATTCAACCAGCAAGAGCGAGATGGGGTGTATTGACATTTTTGAACTCAGAAAAAATGTTGGACTGCATTATTAGTATGCACCTAAATTTTCAGGATACTTATTTAAGCACAGATAGCATCACTTCCATAGAAAAAGGAAGGCTCTTGGTTCCTGTTTTGCTTTTAATGTTGCAATTTCACTGTGAGAAAATCACATCACCATGTCTCTAGACGCTAAACAATCAGAACAAATTTAACAAGGCAAAATATAGAACATGAAGCACTCTGTTCCAAAAACTTAAAGCTGAACCAAAGTAGTATCTCTGTTACTGAGCCCAAGAACTCCCATGTAACAATAAACTAATCTTAAAAAATTACCCATGAACAATTAATCTTATGAGAAAAGTAAATGTTGCTTCTTTTGATCAGTGATAAGTAGCTTTCTCAAATCTATGTAGTTTAGGCCATTAAAAAATAAGACCATTGAGTGCCTATCTATTTAATTTATTTATTTAAAATATTTATTAGCCACCTGTCTACCTTGTGGAACTCAAGGTGGCTTACAGTATAACAATGGATACAAAACACATAAACGATGGAGGTTTAAAATCTCAATTAAGACTGCCAGTTAACAAAAACTAAATTTGTCAAATGCAGGCCTAAATAAAACTGTCTTCAGCTGCCTCCTGATGATTGAAAATGAGGGGGCAAGGCACACCTTTCTGGGGAGGCCATTTAGGAATGCCAGACCCCCACCCCGGTGGAGGCAGGGGTCCCCTAGTTTTGGGTGCTCCTCTCAGCTGCTAGTGGGAGGGAATTACACCAGAAATAAACGTGACGTGCCAATGTCACCCGGAAGTGATGTAGGCACATTGGTGACATGGGGGGGGGACACTCTGGTTTTTGGGCAAAACTCAATGGTAGAAGCTAATTCTACTCTTGGGGGTCAGCAAGAGTGAGGACTCCTCAGGAGAAGAGGAGCCCCGTGTAGCCAGTTCTGAGTCAGCGGAAGATGAGCTGCAGGCTTGTCAGAAGTCACAGCCAACAGTCGGTACAGAGCCACCGACACCCTCCAGCCCTGGTTCAACAGGTGAAACTCAGTTGATCATTCTCAGCCTTCCAGTATCACCCACACCCTTAGAGCACTGCAGATAGAGGCTACATACAGAACCACAAGAGATATGTAAAGTGTACACCTCCTGGCCCAATGCCAGTTGCAGGATTACTCCCGAGCATCTGGCTGCAAGTATGGCACTTAAGCATGTGGCTATAAAAACCAGCCAAGGAAGGCTGTTAGGCATGGAAACAAGAAGTCAAAATCCGTCTGACTATGAGACCACTCCATTGGATCGTGCCTCTACCCTGTGATTCTTTGAACCATTTCCTGACTCTGCCCTTGTCTTGCTCCTGAACCTGCTTGTGAATAACCCTCAGATTCTCAGACCTTGCTGTACGGACTGACTCTCAGACTAGACTCCTGACTTTGTGCTTAACTTTGAACCAGACCATGACTATGCTTCTTTTGTTGGTGCTCTTGTCTTACTCACTCCATGCTCTGACAGCACACCCTAAGCCATCCCGGCATGCAGCACCTACCACAGAGGTTTTGCCCACAAACCAGAGTGTCAACCCAATGTTTATTTCTGGCTTCTTCCCTCCCTGCTCCCTTGCCAGCCGGTCCAATAGAACTGATAACCTAAGGCTGTTCCATAGCCATGGGGCTGCCACCAAAAAGGCTCTCTCTTATGTGCCCTCCAGGTGAGTTAATTTGATTGGTGGGACAGTCAGGAGGGCCTCTTCCTGTAATCTTAATTCCCAGGCAGGAACACATGGGAGAAGATGGTCCTTCAGATACCCTAGTCCCAAGCCATGTAGGGCTTTAAAGGTCAAAACCAACACCTTGAATTGGGCTTGGGAGTGGATTGGTAGCCAGTTCAATTGCTGTAGAATTGGGTTGGCCCTGAGCAGCAGTCTAGCCACAGCATTCTGGACTAACTGCAGCTTCTGAGCACCCTTCAAGGGTAGCCTAAGTGGAACACATTGCAGTAGTCCAGTCTAGATGTAACTAAGGTTGAATCCACATGTGTGTTTCTTGCCGGTTTCCTGACATTTTCACTCCCGTCCCCCAACAAGCTGTCTACATTTGCATCCAGTTTCATGCTGGCAGTGCACCAGTATAAAAATCAGTGTCTGCATATGTTTCCTGCCCTCTCGTAGTGACTCCATTGTCATAGCTGCTCCGCACTAGTTTAAATGAATGCTATTCTTTGCTGCTCTAACCCCTCATCGCTATGTACCAGTCTTCAAAAAAAATTATTTGAAATTTATCTGTTTATTAAATTTATAATCACTGAATATGACTGGGCAATGCACAGTTTGGTGTAGTGGTTAAGTGTACAGACTCGAATCTGGGAGAACCGGGTTTGATTCCCCACTCCTCCACTTGCACCTGCTGATGTGACCTTGGGTCAGTCACAAGCTCTGGCACAGCTGTTCCTGAAAGAGCAGTTTGTGTCAGTTCTCTCAGCCCCACCCACCTCACAGGGTGTGGGGAGAAGAAGGGAAAGGAGTTTGTAAACTGCTCTGAGACTCCCTTGGGTAGTGAAGGGTGGGGTATAAATCCAATCTCCTCCTCCTCCTCCAGTCAGCAGCTTTTTCAAGTAAGAGCTTGCATTTGGCTCAAAAAGTTGCAATTCCTGCCCTGTAGTCATGGCGTTTCTCATTTTTAAGTTCACAGGGGTAAGAATGACAGACCCTGGGAGTAACAGAAGTGTTCTGGGAATGGAATGACAGGCTCTGGAGTGGAATGACCGCCCCTGGGGGTAGCAGGAGTGTTCTGGAACTGGAATATGAAGCCAGGGAGTGGAATGACAGCCCCCGGGGGTAGCACGTGTGTTCTGGAACTGGAATGACAGGCCCCAGAGTGGAATGACAGCCCCTGGGGGTAGCAGGAGTGTTCTGGGAGTGGAATGGCAGGCCCAATGGTGAAATGACATCCCCTTGGAGTAAAAGGAGTGTCCTGGAACTGGAATGCTGGGCCTATCATTACGGTCCCAGGACACATCTCCTACCCCCTGGGCTGTCATTCCACTCTGGAGCCGGTTATTTCAATCTCAGAATACTCCTGCTAGCCCCAGGGGCTACCATTCCACTGTGGGACCGCTCATTCCAGTCCCAGAACACTGCAGTAGCCCCCAGGGGCCATCTACTGATGAACAATAGATTGTGATTAGATAATTGGGGGGAAAGACAGTGGACAGCTCCCCTAATGCTAACTTGAAAGCAGAGGCGCAGCAGTTCTAAACCACATGGGATAACAGCGGCACCAAGCTGATTCTAAAATGCATAGGCAGATTCGGCCTAAGGCACAGATCACTGTGGCTAGATCTGACTGAACTAGGAATGGATACAGCTGATGCACCAGCCAAAGCTGGGTGAGAGCACTCCAAGCCACAGCAGCCACCAAGTTTTCTAAGGTGACTGCTGTGTCAAGCAGCACTCCCAAGCTGTGAACCTGGATTTTCAAGGGAAGTATAACACCAGTCAAGACATAATATATCTGAAGTCCCTGGTCTGCCATTCTACTAAGCCAGAAAACAGAGGTCTTGTCAGGATTAAATTTCAGCTTGATCACCCTCGTACAACCCATGACTGACATCAAGCACTGGTTCAGCACATCAGAATCAGATGGAAAAGAAAGGTAGAGCTGGGTATCATCCACATATTGGTGACACCACAGCCCATACTTCCTGATTCAGACGCTTTTGTCCAACATGCAGACACCAGCTACATATCCACCATCATCCATCTCTACCCTAGACCCTTGTCGGCTTTCTTCCTTCGCCACAGTGAGAGAGAGATGAAACAGAACCTGGAACACCTTTCTGCATTCCACACTGGTCCCACCAACGAAAGAGGGTTTTGCTTTAATCATGTGGTGGGAGGAATACCATACCATACGTCTCTTGTAGTCTTGTAAAAATGAATCCAACAACTATTTTCATTTATACATACAGTGTTATCAGTGTGTATAGCACTTCAAAGCTTAATAAGGGGGGGGGAACCCAACAGGCAGGTCCCTATAGTCTTGTGTAGTACATAGCAAATGTAGATATAAAGAACAGAGCCTGACCAAAAAAAAGTAGCAAAGAGGGTCAAGAGATTTTTTTTAAATAGGTAGAAGACCCTGAAAATGTGAGGCTTTGCTACACTGAAGGCTTCAGGAAGAACTGTGTTTGGATGCGTACATCCAGATTGTATTCCACAAAGGGAGCAGCAGTACAGCAAAAGAGCTAATGGGCCTCATAATGACAGTGACTAGCAGGGAGAGCAAGGAGGAGAATCAAGAGGGGGAAGGATTGTGCTTGATGTTATATTTAATTAGAGACTTTGTATCTAATTTCCACTTTAGCTTAATACCTTACTATTTTCTCTTGAAAATTTGAAATGAAACCGAATGCATACTTCTGATCTGTTTTCAGTACTTATCTTGCCTTCTAGTATGTTCAGGCTTTCATGAATGTTACTATTGTTATCCACTCAGAAAATCCTCTTTCCAAAACTGGAAAACTTTTTATTCCCAGCTTTGGCAGCCCTTGTCTATTCCCCCCACCCTCTCCTATAAAGAGAAAGGCAGCCCATCTGTCTAGCAAATCTGTCATTTCCTTCTTCCATGCCTCTCATTCCCCTAATGTCATTTTTAGTCAACCACTTGCAGACACTGCTTACTGCAGTACAATAGTTCAAGTGGTCTCCTCGCAGTCCAGTTTAGCTTGCCCCTTTCGTGATCAGATCTTGGAAGCAATTTGGTTATTCCTTTTGTCTTGAATAATGTTTTCAACTACTTTCATATGACATTTCCTTTTCCCCAATACCCCTTTTCAGATATTACTGTCAAGCACACCAGGGGCTCAACAACTGCACGTATCAAGAGTGGATGGTGCCCAAGATGCTCCTGATATGCATGGTCACCATGTTGTCAGAACAGGAATGGCAACCATATTTTGGTATGCGAGTACAGGTTTAGTAGAACCCTAGCAAATCCATAGGTTGGTTTGAATATGCTGAACCTGTACTTGCATATAAAATATGCATGTCACCCCTGTTCAGGCAACAAGGTGACCACACATGTTGGGAGGATCTACACATGGTTGCAGAGCTCCCAGCATGCATGAATATAATGCATGGACTTGTCTGTTACCTTCTGCTGCCATCTTATGCCAGCAAATGAAGACTTTTAATTTAGTTTTTTCCCCCCTCAGTGATCCCTACTTCCTACCCAATGTTTTAATTGTTGTTTTTATTACTTTGCCTGTATTTTAGCTCTCTTAATTTTTTTTAATGATGCATTTTTGTTGGTTTTGTTGGTCTTTGAGATGCGATATGCTTTAGCTTGTTAGCTGTCTTGGCAGCTCTTATGAGTGCAGAAAGGCAGCGTATACATTTGGTAAAATAACATAAAAATAAAGGCTGAAATGTACTAGTGTTGGGTGTAACTGGGCTTTCTTGGTTCTGGCACCAAAACTTTGGAACTTGTTCCCCAGGGAGATTCTTCTTTCTCCCACTATCGGTGTCTTTTACTAGCAGGTGAAGACTTTTTTATATTGTTTTGCATACCCCCAATAATGGTTACTGGTCCTTTCCCCTGGTTCTGGTATTATTTGTTTATGTGTTCTTATTGATTTATTTTAAATGTTGTTTTTAATTAATTTTAAATAGTTTTAATTGACTAATCTTTAAATGATGTTCTTAACTGTTCAAATGTTTTAACCTTTTTATGTGAGCCTCCATGGAAACCCTGATTGGATGGGACGGCAGCATAAAAATATTTTAAATAAAATAAAATAAACATATAAGAAATATAATAAATAGTATAAATAAATAAAATATATGTGAAGCAAACAAACAAACAAAGCTCTGTGGCATTGTAAACAGTAACAGATTTACCATAAGCATTGGAATGGCATCCATTTCCACAAATGCACAGAGTAGATTTTCCACCACTATGTAGTTGCTTGCTGCTATAATTGCAGTTCTATATGGCATTCTGTTTTGGGCAGTAATGTTCTAACACCATTTAGCTGGTGGATCTTGAAGTTCATTTGCTGCTTTGATCCAGCTTCTGTGAATGACTTGTCAGTCACACAGGGGCCTGACTGGCAAAAATCTTTGGAGACAAGCAAGCTAAGAAATAGTAAGCCCAGAGGCAAGATGGCTTAAGGAAAAGAGTGAAGTAGGCAACAGTCTGAAAAAGAGGAACCTAAAGGAACAGTAGGGAAATCTGAGAAAACTGTCGGAGCAGACCAAAGTGAAGCAAAAGGAACTAACCAAAGAAGGGCTCTGAACAAAACTTACAGTACTTAAGATGAATGCTGTATACTGTGGAAGAGAGAAATGAAGGCAACTAAAAAAAGACAAGTGGTCTGAAAAGAGTAAGAAAAAACAGAATGGGGCAAAGCATATACAGGAGCTAGAGACAGGAGGGACTGCAGTGTGGTAGGAAGGAAGTGGACAGGCAAGGAAAGCTACCAGGAGGACACAGGGTTTTCTACCTAGGGTTGCCAGTCCCCAGCTGGGGACGGGGAATTCCCTGGTTTTGAAGGCTCCTGCCTACTGCCAGCCAGCTGGCTAGTGGGAGAAAATCCCCCCCCCCAAAAAAACAATGTGGAGCTATGTGTCACCTGGAAATGATGGAGGGGCATGGGGTGACATTGGGGTGCAACACCCTGGTTTTTGGGCAAAACTCTATGGTTTGAGGGTGATTTTACCATAGAGTTTTGCACAAAATTCAGAATGTCACCCCCAATGTGCTACATTGCCTGGAAGTGACATTGGCACATCAGGGGCAATGTTTCCAGCTCCCAGAGCATCCCCCAATCCCCCCCCTGCCAATGTCTCAGAGGGACCTGGTAACCCTAGGGCTACAGCTAAATATGATTAATTGTGGCTTCTACTGTAATTGCAGCATTGCCCTCAGGAGAGGGGAATGAAGGCCCAAAACCATATTCTTTTTGAACTAAATAGACAAAGCTGTCCAGTTTTCAGGGAAGCAGGGGAAAGTTGAGGTCTTTCCCTGTAAATAATAAAATGTGGACAGTACATTCTTTCCCCCCTAACTGTATGATCTCAATCTGAATCTGGATTCTTATCCTAGCAAAACACTTGAGAAGTTGCTTCAACCCATCCATATTCAGCAACATTTTTGTCTTCAGCAAAACTTTTGTTTATGTGCATGTATGAGTCAGTTCAACAATTTGAAAAAGGCTGATGAAAAGAAGTTTCTGAACAGTGATTTGAATAGATTGGCATGGGGTGGGGTTTTTTTTAACATTATACTTTTAAAAGTTACAGTCTTTTCTATGCTTAAATGGAACATATAGCTAACGTACTCATGGTTTTCTGCAGTTAGCATACAGAACTACAGCCAAGTTAGGCAAAATCTTGGCAACAGTGCCATTCTCTCTTTCCAGGAAAAGGTTCCTAAGCACTTTCCTTATCATTTTCTTCCTCTGGAGCCAGCCAGTTTCAGGTTAAACAAGGGTTAAACACTCCATAACCCAGCAACTTGCTCCCAATTCCAAATGAGCCACATGGGGACCCAAGAGCTCTGTGGTAAAAACATCAAGAAAACCGACTGTGGCCAAGACAGCCTTCTCTGTGCCTTTGGAATGGCCTTCCCACAGAGTACTCCCTGGAACAGCTTCTCTCACTGTTTTGGTGCCAGGCAAAGCCTGTCCCCCCCCCCTTTAGTGATGCTTTTGTATTATTGGTATACTGCTGTATGCGACATTCAAAAAGCCACCTTGAGAACTTTCTTTAAATGGAAAGGAGGAGCTTAAATATCTTAAATAAACAAACAAAACTTAGTAGTAATAAAGGCAGACATATTACAGAAACCCTGGTTGCAAGTTACAGTACCCTGTCTGTACATGTGTACATCTGGTGGTAATGAAGAGTCAACATGCATTCACTTTATGAATGAAACATGGGACCAGTAACTGGATAAAGGCGGGGTTTGTATCAAACATTCAACTGTACATGTGCTGACTCAATGCACATACAAAGAAAGTTTACACGGTACATGGACTGTATGTGCATTCACTGTAACTTATGAACAGGGTTATAGAGTTCCATGTTTCTTGCCCCGAGAACTCTCTTTTCTTAGGCAAAGCAGCTTCTAATGGAAAGGAAACTGTGTAAGGGGGTTAACTCTCCCCCCCCCAAGTGGGACATTTTTTAATTCCCCTTTTCTCTTCGTAACCATTAGTGTTTCCTTTGGGAAATAAATTGGGTTGATAGAGATATATGGGGGAAAGTGCTGGAGCTGGAAAGGAAATAATGATCTGGATACAAGGATGACTATATCTTGAGAGGAGAGTGGAAAGGGTGCAACAAAACTAGCACACCCGGATGCCTATTATGCACAGGTGTTTCCCTGTCCATCAGATTTTCTGTATTGATTTTCCTCCCTTCAGCACTTTGTTCATTTTCTGGTCACTGTTTCCCTTGAGTTTTCTGAGAGTGCTTTTGTGCCATTTGCCCCCTTGTTACACTTCTAAGCCAAAGGTAATTCAAAAGCGTACAGATCCCCTCAGATTTCCCCCCACTCTTTTGCAGCCCCTCAAAGGTCACTCCCTGCCCACATCGAGGTCATTCTGCCCACTTTGCACCTTCCACTATTCTCCCCCCTTCATCAGTGTACAAGCTCCATTTTTGTACCATTAAAAAAAAAATTGACAAGCGGTATGAATCTAGCAATATGAGAGTACTGTTAGTCTCGGATTGCTGAATAAAAAGAAATTAAAATGATGGAGGAAGTTTAAAAGGAGCTGCACAAGGTTGCGTTCCCTGCTGGTACTGACTTGAAAGGGGGATTGGAGAGGAGGCAAATGGTAGCATCCCCAGTGCAAAAAAAAAAAAGGATTTCAGTGTTGCATGCAAACAAAATAAAGGTGCGGGGGTCATCAGTACAGAATGAAATTGACATGAGATGTAAAGAGAGAGAGAGAGACTGGGATGGGACACCTAAAGCTCTGAAAAACATTTTTCCCTTTAATGCTGTAGTGAACAAAGTTAGGGGGAGAACCATTTTGGCAGACAGGAAGGCCTGGTGTGATCTGGTCCATGGGGTTGCGAAGAGTCGGACTCGACTGTGCGACTGAACAACAACAAAAAGAAGCCTAACATGAAAATGGTGGGTATTCTGCAAATTGCTGAATTTAAGAATCATTTGGAATCGATCCATTTGGAGGAAGACTGCAATTCGCACAGGACAGGCTTTAAAGAACTGCCAAGTGTGCAGGATCAAATTAGAGAGTCGCAAGTGGAGACCTGCAACAAAATGTTGCATAATGTGCTGTGGCTTGGGGAGACCAAGGTGGGGTATAAGCAAGTTCTTAAAGTAGTGTGAAGATGTCCTTCTTTCTGAAGGCATCTAAGAAATTAGTCTCTATTGCCAAACTTGTTGCAGTGAGTTCCATAAGTTCTCTAGGGGAGGGTCTCATGGCAGAGTGAGGATTCAGACCTGGGTCTCCTAGACCCTAATTTCATTCTCTAACTACTGGTGGTAGACAGTGCAGTCAAGTCACATTCAACATGGCCAGTGTTCTCTCTAAGCTGAGTTAGTGTGAGCTAGCTCACAATTTTTTAGCCTCTGGCTCACACATTTTTGGTCTTCGCTCAGGAAGTATGGCTCCAGAGCAAACCAATTTATGCAGTAGCCAAATCGCTCACTCACAACTTTAATGCCAGTAGGTCACAAAGTAGAATTTTTGCTCACAAGACTCCACAGCTTAGAGGGAGCATTTGGCAACCCTGTGGGTTTCCAAGTCAAGAGACTAACAGAGCTGGTTTGACACTACCCTCCTACACAACCCTGAACTTCCTCGGTGGTCTCTCATCATGGTAGGCTGACCCTGTTTAGCTTCTGTGATCCAGCAGACTTATTCTTACATTTACATAAAGAGGCAGAGCTATCGACAGTACTTATCTATATTATGTAGAATAAATGATGGGTCAGTTTTATAATTTCTTAACTTGGGAGCAATCAACAGTTGTTAACCATGTCTATGTCTGCCTACCCAAATGCTACCAATATACAGCCAAGCTAGGGTTGTTGACTTCACACCTTACTTATGCGATTCCCTTGAGTGGCCACTGTGTGAAGCAGGTCCTACCCATGAGTTTATTTATGTTGAAGACTAGACAGCTGCTAGACTTTATGGCCTGATCCAGAGGAGCTTTTCATGCTTCTTCCCCTCCCTTTCTCCATAGAAAAGGTATTCCAGTTAATATTCCGGGGAGGAGCCTTTTACCCTCACTGGTTGGGGGGTAAGAGGAGGAGGAAGATTCCCAATACATGCCCCAAGCAGTAGCCTCCTCCTATTGCCGTGGCAATGCAGCCTTGTTCCCCCCCACACACCTGGATGTCCTTGCAGGCCTCATCCACCTGCCTGTGCTCCACCAGTGCTGGTGCTTGCTGGCAGAGAAGAACGGCTGGCTGCGGTGGTAGCCCAGGAACAGGAGACCCCCTCCTCTCCCCCTCCACCTGACAGACTCTGCCTCTGCCTCAGTGTGTGACACAGTGGCCGGGACCTGGACTCAATTAAACTGGCAGTGACCATTTTAAACTGGCAGCGAACTTAACCATGCCATGAAGGCGAGAAGGGAAAGGAAATGAAACAAAAAAGGTTCTGGCACTTCAGGCGCCAAGTCTGCTTGAGCGCTGATGGAAAGGGGCCAAGGGGACCGAAGGGGAAGGCCTCTCCTGCTGCTCATTCCCTCTGCCTGGGTAAGTGCATTCTGTGTACATGTGCAGAAGAAGCTGTTTTCCTTTCTGGGAGATGTAAGTATCTCCCATATAATTTTTAAAGCATGTAAAGCTCCAAGTGTGCAGAAACATCCATGTGCCCCATATCTGTGGAAATAAGTATCCACACATAGGGGGTATGTTGAGAATTAGATATATAGACAAGTGTGGTCCGCAAAAAACTTGCAGAAGCAACTATTCCATTTCCCCACCTCTGTTTCTCCCCCTCTCCCCCAACTTCTCTCACATTCTTTCTCCTTCCTGCCACACCTTTTCTTTCTCTCTCATCCATGCCGGTCACTTCCTTTCTGCCCCCAACCCATCACTCTTTCTGCCCCTGTCACTCTCCCAACCTCCCACTTACTCCCCCCCCCAGCAGCAGTGACAACAGCCACTCTTCATGAATCACAGCAGATTGGCCAAGTACAGAGATCAGTTCCTTTTAGGGTTGCCAGCTCCATTTTGGGAAATTCCTGGAGATTTGGGAGTGGAGCCTTGGGAGGATGAGGTTTGAGCTTGGAAGTAACCTCAGCAGGGTATAATACCATAAACTCCACCCTTCAAAGCGGCCATTTTCTCCAGGGGAACTGATCTCTGTCATCTGGAGAACAGTTTTAATTTTGGTTGATCTCCAGCCCTCACCTGGAGATTGGCAACATTAGCTCTCCTGGAGTAAAGTACTGCTTTGGAAGGTGGAGTGTATGGCATTATATCTGTCTGAAGTCCCTCCCCGCCTCAATCCCCACCATCCCCAGACTTCACCCCTCAAATATCCAGAATTTCCCAGCCTGGAGTTGGTATCCATATATCCTTCCCACCCAACAGCCAACCTATTTTTATCTGCCCCTCTGTCTTCAGCTTTCCATCTCCTTTCCCCCTGCAGCTTCTACTAAGGAAAACTATGGTCTTTCTCCACATTGGGGACTCAGTTTACATTATTCTCTCCTCCTTTATAGCCACACACAACAACCCTATGAGATAGGTTAAGCTGAAAGTATGCGACTGGTTCAAAATCACACAGTGGCTGCCACAGCAAGATGGGGATCTAAACCTGGGTCTTGCAAACCCTACTCTGAAGCTCTGATCATTATACTACACTGACTTTCATAGGGTGGCTGCTGTTGAACAGTAGCAAGTAGCCAGGCCTAGCTGAATTATGCAAGTCAGGTGGTATCAAGTCACTCAGAGGGTGCTGCTAGGCCTAGGTTTGCCAGCCTACAGGTGGGACCTGGAGATCTCCCAGAAATACAACTGAACTCCAGAGAACTGAAATCTGTCCCCCTGGAGAAAATGGGTGTACTTTGTGGCATTATATCCAGCTGAGGCCTCTCCCCTCCCCAAACTCTGACTTCACCACAGACTCTCCAGGAATTTCCCAACCTGGAGCGGGCAATCCTAGTCCCAGGCCTGGCTCCAAACTCCCTGTTACTTAGCCATTCATACTGCAGGAGGAATCCTCCCCAATCCCAGATCCAGTCCTGCTTTTGCTTCCTCCCCCATCACTCTCTCTCTGTTTGGCTTTCAGCCAATCTATCTCCCATTGTTATGTGGTGGGGCCTGGGTAGATCCCTGTGGCAGCCATTTCAAAAGGGATGGGGGGATTCATCAGGCATTTTCATTATAATGTAATTGTTGTTACATGTTTTTGTGTGTGTACTTTAGGTAAAGTAAAGGTTTCCCTTGCTCAAAAGCCAGTCGGATCCTACTTTAGGGGGCGATGCTCATCTCCGTTTCCAAGCCGAAGAGCCAGCGCCGTCCAAAGACATTTCCGTAGTCATGTGGCCAGAATGGCTAAACGCTGAGGTGCACGGAATGCTGTTACCTTCCCACTGAAGCCGTACCTATTTATCTACTTGCAATTTCTTGCTTTCAAACTGCTAGGTTGGCAGGAGCTGGGGCCAGAGATGGGAACTCACGCGGCACTAGGTTCTTTAACTGCCGACCTCCAGACCTTCCAGTTTGCAGCTCAGCGTCTGAACCTCTGAGCCACCACGGTCATGTTTAGCTCATGTTTAGCTTGAACTTTAGCTCATGTTTAATTATTTTAATGATGTGTTTTTGTTTAGTATTAATGGTTTTTAAGACATGGTTTTTATTATATCAGGGCCTTAGTGGCCCTGATGAGGGCAGAAAGGCAGGGATATACATTTTGTCAGTAAATAAACAATAATATTACACCTTATATTAACTGCTACTTAGATGCTTGTAACTACAACAGCTCAAATATATTGTTGATTGATATCTGTGCATTAAAAATATATATTTACCTGGAGCTGCTGTTCTAGATCTGGAAAAGCCAAAGGGAAGGGATTCTCAGATGGGGTTTCATCTGAAAAGAAAACAGTTTTAAAGTTTACTATAAAGGCAACTCCATGTCATCAGCTAATCTAAAGCATCTAACAAAGGTATATGTAATAAATGTATATAACAAATATCAATTTGTGTCATCATATAAGTTCAGCTATTTGCATTCATAAGCTACCATAAAAATGCAACTCCACCTCAGAAGTTACCTGTGAATCGGACTTTCCAGGCAAACACCCTACTACAAAGGGTGTACTACATTTGTACAGGAATAAATCCCTATAATCAGGCATTTGTCCAGATAGCTTGATTCAGAAACAGGGTTGTAAACAGGCCTGGGAAAAATGCTTGAACCTCTAATATAGGCTTAATGTGCAGAAATGGGCAGCTGAAGCTCTTCATGGCCACAGAAGTAAATTACATCACCTGTCAATAACATCCCATTGTGCCTCTGTTAAGGGGACAGGGCATTTTTCTCCAGGCTTGTTAGCAATCCTAGTTCCCAGCACAGAACTGCAGGTATTTGTCTGATCCAAAGTCCTTGTGATGGCCATGTGGTATTTGTAATGTGTAAATCTGTCCTATATAAAGATGTCCAGGGGGTGTGATCCTTAATATGCAATGCATACCAGAATGCAAGAACTAGTGAAGAAAGACTTATTGGCTTGTACCCACTCAACTAAGTGCTGAGCTTTCTTCATGAGGAAGTGACAGATATGAAAACCAACTCTGCAGTTTCTGAGCCATTTTGCCTACTTTTGCTAGGCCTTTCTATTGACCAAAGCATAACCATTTTAGAATCTTTTAGGTCTCTCTGTCTTTCTAAAAAGCATAAACCCTGCTTGTCTCTTTCAGAAGCAAGTGCATCTTCTTGCATCAGCTAGAGATAGACATGACCTATTACCCTTAAAGGTCACTTGTTTGTTACAGAGAATGAAGACACCCCCCCCCCCCAAGGCACACCCTGTGAGAACATACTGAAGTCCAGTTAAGACCCACTCTGTCCTATCCATCAGAAGCACCTGCAAATGTACAGAACGTGAAGCTGTGCATGTTCATGGTGACATATTGTGGCACTGTAGGGCCACTGTTCTGAACATGGTCAACTTCTTGAGAGCCAGTTTGGTGTGGTGGTTAAGTGTGCGGACTCTAATCTGGGAGAACCAGGTTTGATTCCCCACTCCTCCACTTGCAGCTGCTGGATGACCTTGGGCAAGCCATAGTTCTATCAGAGCTGTTCTCTCAAGGACAGTTCTAGAAAGAGCTCTCTCAGCCCCACCTACCTCACAGGGTGCCTGTTGTGGGTAGGGGAAGGGAAAGGAGTTTGTAAGCCGCTCTGAGACTCCCTTGGGTAGTGAAGGGCAGGGTATCAATCCAATCTCTTCTTCTCTTCTTCTTCTTCTATCCTGAGGAGATTCTGCTGGCCAGACCATCTGACCCCAGGCTACAGTGTGCGCTGTCTGGCATCTCTTGGTGGGGGTGGGGTGGGGGTTGGAGTCTGTTGCTTTGTCCTCTTACCTTTGGGAAGCTAAGTGGTTTTGCTAATTACTTGCTATCTGTCTGTTGCTGAATAAACCATATTTTAATAAAGAACTTGTCTCAGTGAATCTCTGTATGACCAAGCTTAGTGGGAACTCTCCCAACAGTGCATGGTTTTGCCCCCTCTGAAAGGGTCTGATCCCCCTCTCCTTGACAGAGGCAGCTATGCAGTTTGATCTCTGAGGATGTCTTCTACTCAAGAGTTCAGCAGCTCAATTTTGGTGCTGTGTTAACTTATTGAACTACTTGCCGCAGGCCACCCCGTGAGGTAGGAGAGCATCAAGAAACATTAAGACTAGTTTTATTCCTAACAGAACAGCATCTTCCACTGTAGGAAGGCTCTACACTTTGCTCAGCAGAGCAGAAAGACTCAACCCAATATTTAGAAAGAAGAGAAGGCAGGTTCTTCACCTGCAGCTTGAGCCCCCCCCCCAACTCCTCAACTCCTCCCAGTGGTGCTGTCAAATGCAGTCAGCCATCAGTCTCACAGAGCCGTCTGCTTTCTCGATTTTATCCATTCCGTGTGTGATGGCATAGCCCACAGCCTCATCGAACCACGCAAGCCCCCTCGCCACGACAAGGCAGTGATCCATGAGGGGGAAGCTGGACATTAGCAACCCTAATATTTTACCCCCTCATGGATCACTGCCTTGTCGTGGCGAGGGGGCTTGCGCAGTTCAATGAAGCTGTGGGCTATGCCGTGAAGGGCCACCCAAGACGGACAGGCCACAACAGAGAACTCAGACCAAGTGTGATCCCCTGGAGAAGGTAATGGCAACCCACTCCAGTATCTTTGCCAAGAAAACCCCATGGACAGTATCAAAAGGCTAAAAGATATGATGCCGGGATCCACCTGGAGAAGGAAATGGCAACCCACTCCAGTATTTTTGCCAAGAAAACCCCATGGACAGTATCAAAAGGCTAAAAGATATGACGCCGGAAGATGAGCCCCTCAGGTCGGAAGGTGTCCAATATGCTACTGAGGAAGAGCAGAGGACAAGTACAAGTAACCCCAGAAAGAGTGAAGCGGCTGGGCCAAAGCCGAAAGGACGCTCAGTTGTGGATGTGTCTGATGGTGAAAGGAAAGTCCGATGCTGCAAAGAATAATACTGCATAGGAACCTGGAATGTAAGATCTATTAATCAAGGTAAGCTTGACGTGGTCAAAAATGAGATGGCAAGACTGAACATCGATATCTTTGGAATCAGTGAACTTAAGTGGACAGGAATGGGCGAATTTAACTCAGAAGACCATTATATCTACTACTGTGGCCAGGAATCTCGTAGAAAAAATGGTGTGGCCTTTATAGTCAACAAGAGAGTGCAAAAGGCAGTACTGGGATACAATCTCAAAAATGACAGAATGATTTCTGTCCGATTCCAAGGCAAACCATTCAACATCACAGTAATTCAAGTGTATGCCCCAACCACTGATGCAGAAGAGGCTGAAGTGGACCGGTTCTATGAAGACCTACAACACCTCCTAGAACTAACACCAAAAAATGATGTCCTCATCATCATAGGGGACTGGAATGCTAAAGTAGGAAGTCAAAAGGTAACTGGAATAACAGACAAGTTTGGCCTTGGAAAGCAAAATGAAGCAGGGCAAAGGTTAACAGAGTTTTGTCAAGAGAACACACTGGTCATAGCGAACACCCTTTTCCAACAACCTAAGAGGCGACTCTACACATGGACATCACCAGATGGGCAACACCGAAATCAGATTGACTATATAATTTGCAGTCAAAGATGGAGAAGCTCTATCCAGTCAGTAAAAACAAGACCTGGAGCTGACTGTGGTTCAGATCATGAGCTACTCATTGCAAAATTCAGACTTAAACTGAAGAAAATTGGGAAAACCACGAGGCCATTCAGGTTTGACCTAGATCGCATCCCTGATGAATATACAGTAGAGGTGAAGAATAGATTCAAGGGTCTGGATTTGATAGATAGAGTGCCTGAAGAACTATGGACAGAGGTTCGTGACATCGTACAGGAGGCAGCAATCACCACCATCCCAAAGAAAAAGAAATGTAAGAAAGCAAAGTGGCTTTCTGATGAGGCTTTACAAATAGCAGAGGAAAGAAGGAAAGCGAAAGGCAAAGGCGAAAAGGAAAGATTTACCCAACTGAACGCAGATTTCCAGAGAACAGCAAGGAGAGATAAGGAGGCCTTCCTGAATGAACAGTGCAAAGTAATAGAAGAAAACAATAGAATGGGAAGGACTAGAGATCTCTTCAAGAAAATTGGAGAAATCAAGGGAGCGTTCCATGCAAAGCTGGCCATGATAAAGGACAAAAACGGTAGGGACCTAACAGAAGCAGAAGAGATTAGGAAAAGATGGCAAGAATACACAGAAGAACTATACAAGAAAGACCTCGATGTCCTTGACAACCACGACGGTATAATCACTGACCTCGAGCCAGACATCCTGGAATGTGAAGTTAAATGGGCCTTAGAAAGCATTACTAACAACAAAGCTAGTGGAGGTGATGGTATTCCAGCTGAGCTATTCAAAGTCTTAGAAGATGATGCTGTTAAAGTTCTGCACTCCATTTGCCAGCAAATTTGGAAAACGCAACAGTGGCCACAGGATTGGAAAAGGTCAGTATACATTCCAATCCCAAAGAAGGGCAATGCCAAGGAATGTTCAAACTATCGCACAATTGCACTCATATCACACGCTAGCAAGGTCATGCTCAAGATCCTACAAGCTAGGCTTCAACAGTACGTGGATAGAGAACTACCAGAAGTACAAGCTGGGTTTCGAAGAGGTAGAGGAACTAGAGATCAAATTGCCAACATTCGCTGGATTATGGAGAAAGCAAGAGAGTACCAGAAAAATATCTACTTCTGCTTCATTGACTATGCTAAAGCCTTTGACTGTGTGGATCACAACAAACTATGGCAGGTCCTTAAAGAGATGGGAGTACCAGACCACCTCACATGTCTCTTGAGAAACCTGTATAAGGGCCAAGAAGCGACAGTTAGAACCGGATATGGAACAACTGATTGGTTCAGCATAGGAAAAGGAGTACGACAAGGATGTATATTGTCGCCTTGCTTATTTAATATATATGCAGAGTACATCATGCGAAATGCTGGCCTGGATGAATCACAAGCGGGAATTAAGATTGCTGGGGAAAAGATCAACAACCTCAGATATGCAGACGATACCACTCTAATGGCAGAAAGTGAAGAGGACCTAAAGAGCCTCTTGCTCAGGGTAAAAGAGGAGAGCGCAAAAGTGGGCTTGAAGCTCAACATCAAAAAAACTAAGATCATGGCATCCGGCCCCATCACTCCTTGGCAAATAGAAGGGGAAGTCGTGGAAGTAGTGACAGACTTCACGTTCCTGGGATCCCAGATCACCGCAGACTGTGACAGCAGCCATGAAATTAAAAGATTTCCTTGGGAGGAAAGTGATGGCGAACCTAAACAGCATGATAAAAAGTAGAGACATCACCCTGCCAACAAAAGTCCGCATGGTCAAAGCAATGGTATTCCCAGTAGTCATGTATGGCTGTGAGAGTTGGACTATAAGGAAGGCCGAGCGCCGAAGAATAGATTCTTTTGAACTATGGTGCTGGAGGAGACTCTTGAGAGTCCCTTGGACTGCAAGAAGAACAAATCAGTCAATCCTCAAAGAAATCAACCCTGACTGTTCCCTGGAAGGCCAGATAATGAAACTGAAGCTCAAATACTTTGGCCACCAAATGAGAAGGGAGCACTCACTGGAAAAGACCCTGATGCTGGGAAAGATTGAAGGTCAAAGAAGACGGGGACGGCAAAAGATGAGATAGTTAGACAGTGTCATCGATGCAACGAACATGAAATTGAGCAAACTTCAGAGGATGGCGGAAGACAGGAAGGCCTGGCGGGAACTGGTCCATGGGGTCGCAAAGAGTCGGACTCGACTGTGCGACTGAACAACAACAATATTTTACTCATCAGTATTCAACTGAACAAATACCTTAAAACATTCAGGAACTGTAATGGTGCATAACTTTGCCACTTACTTAAGACCCATTATGCTGAAAGGGAAAGCTTGGAATGTTTCTGTAATATGCAGCCCAGCTTCTCCACTCCTTCCCATCATGACTACAGATTGCATAATTCAACAAATGATCAGTCAGCAATAGTATGAAAAATGAATATCTGCCAAAACACTGTGATGTTACGGAACTTACAACATAGACCAGCTGTTTCCTGAGCATTTCCCTTAAGCTGGTCAGGATGATATTTTACAACCTCTCTTTTTGTACTTTTTAATTTTTGCAATTAATATCAGTCATTCTACCCCATACAAAGTGCTGACTGGAATGATGTAGGTTTGCCCGTTCTCTGTGCATTACTAAGATTATGTATTTTGTGTCCAGCAAGAGAAACCATAAGCAATGTTTAACAAAATATTTTCACTAACAACGTTCTAGTTATCACAGAGAAATACAAGAATATCAACTGTGTAAAATAATAATTTGAACTTTATTTTGATATTGGGTTGGGTTGGATCCTACCAGTAAATGAGTGGAAGATGCGTACAGTGGTGCATGTTTTCCTCCCTTCCACTTCCTGCACAGCTGTCTGTGATCCCTGAAAAGGTATTGTATGGGGCAATGAGACCCCCATTGCTATAAAACCACCAGGTATCTGTGAGTTGCAATGAGGAGGAGAAGTCAGACAGAATTGACCATTTTGCTTTTGTGGCAATAGAAGGCTTGTTGGTGGTGGTGGTGGTGGAGGAAAGTGCTGTCAAGTTGCAGCTGATTTATAGTGATCCCACAGGGTTTTCAAAGCAAGAGATGTTCTGTTTGGAGGTTGCTTGCCATTGCCTGCCTCTGTGTAGCAACCTTAGACTTCCTTGGTAGTCTCCTATCCAAGTATGAAACAGGGCTGACCCTTCTTAGCTTCCAAGATCTGATGAGACTGGGCAAGTCTAGGCAAACAGAAAGGTTATTCAGGCACATTTTCTTGGCCTGTTCAAGGAAAGAGGTGAGGATGGTTTCCTGTCCTCACTGCAAGACACCCACGTGCCTATTGGCTTTTTGTTCTTTTCAGGTGTCACATAAGATTGCTGTAGAAGGGGAACATCTGCCCCTGAGAGCCTTTAAGTTTGTACAACATTAGGATCTAGCCCAGGGGTGTCAAACTCATTTGTTATGAGGGCCAGATCTGACATAAATGAGACTTTGTTGGGCCAGGCCACATGTGTCATAAAATGTAATGCCAGGTAGCGGAGATATAAACTTTGTAGAGGACGCAGACAAACACAATTAAAGATTTTTAAAACTTTAAATAAAACATGCTTAAAACACTAGCACTCTTGCAATATTTTGTCTGTTTAACAGTCTCTGATAACTGACACCTCATGCTCTGAATTACTGCATCCAAATGTCTGTGCTGTAGCAATCTTGAGTATAATGTTCAGGTGTGTATCTGTAAGTTGCAAACCTACTTTTGATTTATTGACATTCATTACAGAAATCTCATGCCCAGTGTTGTGAGCCTAGGACTCAGGAGAAGACATGAAGTGACTGGACATTGCACCTTTGTTGCTTCGTGTGCTGGTCAAGAACATGAGAAGGCATCCTGGCACAGACTGAGGGCCATGTGTTTCCCCAGAGAAAGAACTACAACTTCCTACATAGGAGATGTGCTGGTGAACTTAGTCTGGACACACACTCTCAGCCCAATCCACTTCACTGGCTTGTTCTTATTCCTCATCTAAAATAGTTCACATTGCTTTCTTACTGAGAAAGACTGGATCATGAGGGCATTAATACAATGAAAAGGGGGAGGGTACCCAGTTGCACCCAGGAGAGCCGTGGCATAAAGAGCCCAACAAAACACACACACACACACACTGTAGCAAAGCACACAAAAGCTCATACCTTGAACAAAACTTTGTTGGTCTTAAGGCTGCTTGGTATTTCTCCTGTGTGATTGAGGCAGTCCAGCAAAGCAAGCTCTCCCTTGTTCCCTCCCTACCTTCGGAGAGGAGCCTCAGCCAATGGAAGGAAAGAAAGGCTTCCCTTTGTCTCCTGCAGCCCTGCCAGGAAGTAAGCTCTGGCTGTTCCCTCCCTCCCCCTGGGAGGAGGAGGGGGAGGAGCCTCAGCCAGTTCTTTACCAGACTCAATCACACAGGAGAGCCTTGTCTATCTATCTCTCATGTGCAATTGAGAAAGATTGGTAAAGCAAGCTGTGATGTCGCAGCAGCAGGCAAACTGGAAAAGGAAGCAGGAAACAGCCAGGTCCTTGAAGGCCGAATTGGGGCCCTCCAAGGGCCTGATTCGGCCCTCGGGCCGCATGTTTGACACCCCTGATCTAACCCAACCAACCACAGGAGCCAACCACCAGCAAGTGTAAACAACTAGACCTCCCCAATATAGCTTTAATAAACTGAACTTTACCTGGAGAGTCATTTAGACTGAAGGCAATTCGTATAGGTTTATCAGCAGGTACCCTTGCTGTGGTGATCATGTGGGCACTTGAGCCTATCCGTTTACTTGTATCTTCCAGCTGGAAATGATAAATGTAGCAGATATTACAATATGATGATAAAACATTCGACCACATTTCTGAAACTTAAAATAATCTCTTCTAAGTGTTTCTCACTATAAACAGCATTTACTTCCATTTAAGTTTCACTCTGAAAATGTAAGATGTCATGTGAAATCTGCATGCATATAGTCCCCCTGAGACTGTTGTTACTTTCATAAATAATCCTCTACATAATTACTTTTCAATATACAGTCCAATGGCAAAGCAAGGTCCTCATGCACATTTTCCAAGAAATTTAACTTTTCGATTGGACATGCACAGGTGTGTCTGAATCACAAAGGTTATTCAGAGGAAATCACTGTCTACACATATTCTGCTGCAAATTAGTCATATTTGGTTCTCAAACATAAGGAAACAACAACAATCAACAGAATATACACATACAAATACAGTTGTTAAGTTTTACTCATACCTGTATACATTTATATATCTTAGTACAAATCACTCTACAATGAATAACAACAATCTCTGTCGGAATAGTACAAACAATGGAGAGGAAAAAATGTCCAGTGAAACTTTTCAGATCTGTATAAATAGATCACGAGGTCCTGGATGTACTACATCCCTCGTTGCATCCTATAAGACTTCATCAGATCAATAAAGTACAGTAAATATGTAGAACTACATCAATAAATATATATCATACTGGCAAATATATTCAATATATATCATACTGGCAGATATATATTCAATATTTGGTTCTCAGCCTTTTCTGGGTAATCAATTACAGTAGCCAGTCACCTTGTTAAAACTCTGTTTTAGTCCAGTGTCTGAGACAATATTAATTGCCACTTATTTTTCTATATTTCCCTCCCTTGCTTTTCCCCAACTGTGCTTTACCACATCACTATGCACAAAAAAATTGGGGTTCTTGACATGTGGTTTATTTCCGGATGGTTCTACAGCTGCCAATTTTGGATTTGGAAATTCCTAGAGGCTTATCGGCTGAGCCCAGGAGAGTGTAGTTTGGGAAGGGGAGAGTGCTCGGTAGGGGTGTGACACTATGGAGTCCACCCTACAAAGCTGCCATTTTCTCCAGGGAAACTGATCTTTGTAGCCTGGAGATCAGGTATCATTCGGGGAAAACTCGAACTCCCACATGGAGGTCGGCAACCCTAGCTGTTCACACAAATAGGGTTACCATAATTTGAAAAGCAGAAAAGAGGACATACTTACCAACTGACTACTTCAAACAAGTGATTACCATGACCAATCTCATTTTAAACACCCCTACTATTTAAACTGTGATAATTGCTAACTAGGAATATTCCTAACCTTCCAACCCAAAAAGAGGACATTTTCATCAGTTTTTTACAAAGAGCCCATAAGAGGATAGACACAAGAAAGAGGACATCTGGTAACCCTATGTAAGAACACTTGAGAACTAGAACCAAATGCCTGAACTGATGCAGGTGAAAACTACTCTCTCTGAGGAGATGAAAGTGAATAGGTGGAAATCTATGGCAGTTAATCTCTGAAAGTGCATTCTCACGTGCAAGATATCTTTAGGATGGTTTCTGCCTATGAACCTATCTAGACTCTTAAAACAGCCTTACCCCTGGGGATTTGGTTGTCATCATCTTTATATGCCTGCAGATACTGAGTCTAAGCTCTCCTATTTCAGCATGCTCTTGACCCAAGTGGCAATTAATGATTTCTGGCATTATTTCAGTGGTGTGCTGTCCTGTCTTTTGGTTTGGTATTGTATCATTGTTGTGACTGTTTTTATGTTTTTGGCACATAAAAGTTGTATTACGTTATTACTAATTGCTAACCACATTTAGCATCCATTAAGGTGGAAAAGCAGGATAAAATATTATAATAAATAAATAGGTGAGGTCATCATATGATGAGTAGGTTTATATGATAGAGATCTTTGTTGAGCTGTCCCACACCCTTCAAAAATACAGTCTCAAACTTAGTGCATTCAAATCAATAGCTCTGTTGTAGGCACTATCTATTTGTGAATTCAAATTTATGCTTGTTTTGTAACATACAGGGGTCATTTCGTAGAAAAAGAGCTAGGGGAACTCATTAGCATAACTCATTAGCATATGCCACACCCCCTGACATCACCGGAAGTGTGTCATAAGGCCACACACCCTGCCCCCAACGGTCCCGGCCGCCAGTGCTGGCCTTGCAGCTCCACTGCCGAGCCCCATGAGGGGCCCGGCGGTGGACCTGCAAGGCCGGCGGGAGTGCAAGGAAGCCCCACGAAGGCCTTCCCTGGCCCCAGGCAGGCAGGGGGAGGGAGAGGCAGAGAGGAAGCAACTTACCCTCCCTCTTCTCCTGCCTCTTCCTGGCTGAATGAGGGCCGGAAGCAGGGCGGCCGGAAGCAGGGGGCGGGGCTTCGTCATGTGCCCCGCCCCCTGTACCTCACCCAGGGGAACTGCGTTCCCCCGCGTTCCCCCCCGAAATGACCTCTGGTAACATAGCATGAGTACAGCTAGTCTCCTTTAGTTCTAGCTTATCTGAGCCTATTATAAAAACATTTACTAAGTAGCAAGCATGTTTATATGCAACATTGCTCCAGAAAATGGGACCATATCAAAGAGGTCTGTGCCTAAATCCTGTTAGGAGCATAAATGCCAACTATTTACAACGAATCTGCTATAATGATACCATCACTGCTTAAATCTAATATGGCTAATTGTAAGAAAACCACAAGAATATATTATAATTAATCTATTCTGTAGTCAGTATGAGATTTAACTGGTGGATTTCAGCAGGTTTAGAAGAGTGTTACTCTGTTTAGGATCGCACCGTTAATTTGCTCTCTTCCTAGTCACAAGTAGACTGGAGATAGTTTATGATAAAGAGCTTGTAGAAATATGGTCCTCGTAGCAAAGTGATTTGAGGGGCACACATTGATTGCCTTCGGTAAAGCTAATGGGCACACAAGTTGGGTCTGGGCTCTGCCTTGAGTCCTATAGAACAGTCATACATGAATTACAAGTTCTCCTCAATTGATGCCCATGTGCTACCCAACCCAATTTGGATTTTGATTATGGTGTGTATGGCTTCAGCCTTCACCACCCCACATTATTTTCCTGAAGCAGTTGGTTCTAGGCTGTCAAAAGCCTTTTCAGTGTCGATAGAGAATACCAGTCTCAGTGTTGTGAGTTTTGCAGTATCTCTCCTTATACCTAATCCTATTTTGGGGTGGCAAGATTCCATGCACTCCCTCAGCCATTGGCCCGTCAGCCGCCACTCAAGAGTACTCGTGTGACATTGGCCGGGTGCTGGGTCTGCTCCTCTTCCCTGCCCACTCCCCTTCAGCCACTCTGCTCTGTCAAAATTACTTGTAAACGGATTTCTCTCTTGACGAAGACACTTCTCCTGCTTGCCTCCTGTGTGGGACTTAACTTTTCCCTCAGTGGCTGTTGGTAGGTGTAATGAACTGGCAGTTAGCTGTGTCTGTAAGATGGCTGCCGTCTGTGTGGTTGTGTTTAAAATGTTCCCCCATAAAGTTTAATTGAGCTGTAGTTCCAGAGAGAAGCCTGCAGGGATATCACTCACTGGGTTGAATGGGGCTTCCTCATCTGCTGGCCTACAGTTCCCAGCAGCCCAAAGGCCAAAAAGTGCAGGAAAAGAGAGACTGTCCCAAGGGGCAGGGCAGCATCAATATAGACTCCAGCCCATCCACGGAGGAGGCAGTCTTCGTCCTACAAGAGGTTAGGAAATGCTCCTGCTGCCTGTGCTGATGAGGCTGTCCAAGCCACAAGCCACAGATTTTTTTTTGAAAGAGGATTGCGTTTAACCCCTGTTGATTTATGTCCTGTTGGTTCATAGTGTGTGCTTACTCCTACAGTTCTGCCTTATTCATTTAGTGTGTGTGTGCTCCATAATTGTATAAATAGTTAAATAAATTCTTTTATTTGGGCTTCTAATCTGTGTTGTGCTCTGACCACATAGTCTCCCCAGCTCTGCACAATAACAAAAAGAGGGGGTAGCCCAAGGAAGCAAGGAAATACCAGACCCTTGGGTTGCCAGCTTTCCAGGGATCCCCCAAAGATTGGGGATTTTATCTCCAAATAGGGAGATTTGGCCAGAGGGGTCTCACTGTCCCTTTAAAAAGGCAGTGACAATTCAGTGAGTGGTGGCAGCGAATTTAAGGAGTGAGATACACCCATGGGAGCTGAAGAGTGAGAGGAAAATAAAGGTAGGTTGAGGTCTGGCTAGGAAGGAGATAGGGTTGCCAACTCCAGGTGGGAGATTCCTGGAGATTCCTGAATATTTGAGGGATGGAACCTGGAGAGGGTGAGGTTTGAGAAGGGGTGGGACCTCAGACAGGTACGATGCCATAGACTCCACCCTCCAGTGAGAGCCAGTTTGATGTAGTGGTTAAGTATGGGACTCTAATCTGGGAGAACTGGGTCTGATTCCCCACTCCTCCACTTGCACCTGCTGGATGACCTTGGGCAAGCCATAGTTCTGTCAGAGCTGTCCTTGAATGAGCAGTTTCTGTCAGCGCTCTCTCAGCCCCACCTACCTCACAGGGTGTCTGTTGTGGGGAGGGGAAGGGAAAGGACTTCTTAAGTCGCTCTGAGACTCTGAGTAAAGGGTGGGGTATAAATCCAATCTCCTCCTCCTCCACCTCCTCCTCCTCCTCTTCTTCTTCTTGTCCTCCCAATCAACCATTCCCTCCTTGGGAAACACTGTTGCCAATCTCCAGGTGAGGGGTGGAGATCACTCAGTATTACGACTGATCTCCAGGAGGGGGGAGGAAATAGAAATCTGACATCAGAGGAGCAGATAATGGCAGGTTGATGCTTGGCTGGGAAGGAGATAGGGTTGCCAACTCCAGGTTGGGAAATTCCTGGATATTTGAGGGGTGGAGCCTGGCGAGGGTGAGGTTTGAGGAGGAATGGGACCTCAGACAGGTACAATGCCATAGACTCCACTCTCCAAACCAGGCATTTTCTCCTGCGGAACCATTGTTGCCAAACTCCAGGTGAGGGGTGGAGATCACTCAGAATTACAACTGATCTCCAGGAGGGAGGGCAGAAGTCAGCTGCAGTCAGAGGGGCAGATAATGGTAGGTTGATGGTTAGCTGGGAAGGGGATGGGGTTGCCAACTCCAGGCTGGAAAAATCCTGGGGATTTCAGGGGTGGAGCCTGGAGAGGGTGGGGTTTGAGGAGGTCGCCATAGCAAATTGACACTGAGTGCCCAAGGCCTTGGCACTCTCCCAGAGCCTCTTTCTAGAGTTTGTTGCATTTATTTTCACAACGGGCCTTATTCCTAGTGATATAATATTTAAGGTCTTCCTGATGTTATCAGATGGGTTTCTTGATGGCATGAAGCCAATTTGGTCTGGGTGGATGTAATGGGTTATGACTTTGTTCAACCTTTTGGCTAGAAGAGCAGTAAAAATGTTCATGTCTTGATTTAACAGGGAGATCCGTCTATATGATCCAGGGTTGGTTGCCTCTTTAGGTATAATTATGATGGCTGCTTCCACCTAGGTTGGAGGTATAACTCCTTGAGTTAAAACCTGATTACACACATCTGCTAATGGAGAAGCTAATAAATGTGTGTGTGTGTGGGGGGGGAATTATAGTATTCTGAAGGAAAGCCGTCCGTCATGTGGGAGAAAGTTGAAGCCTCTTCTTTGCACATACCACAGTCAAAATCTTAATTTGGCAATGCATATGTGGGAATTCAGGAGAACCTGCAATTTACCTACTTACAGGCTGCAGTCACACAAAGCTGAATCACGCTACAAAGACGGAAGATAGGCGGATTTTCCGGGCACGATCACAGCGCCTCATCTGGGAAGCGTAGAGCTCCCGTGGTGAACCTGAGGCTTCCCGCCGAAGATGCGGAGTAAAAAACTAGTACCTCCAAGGTACACGTTTCCAGAAACCGTGGGGCAAGGGCGGGCGCCTGATCGCGTTTCCGGTGGTAGGTCGTGACATCCGGCGCCCACCCATGTCCCATTGCGAAAAGGTGTTTTTTTTCAAGTCTCCACGGGATGCACACAAGCACCCAACGGTGCATGCGCACACTTCGTTTAAAAACAAACAACACAGCGCCCTCCTCTTTTCTGTACCGCCCCCACTCCTGGCTCTGCCTGCTCGAGAGGAACTCTCTGCACCGAGCGGCAGAGGGGGAGGTGCAGGGGGGCATGGCAGGAGGGTGGCCTGGCTGAAGCTCCTCCTGGAGGGGACCGGACGGAGGACACAGTTTGCATTCCTCTGCAGCCCTGGAAGGGGTTAAACCCGCGGAGCCTTTTGCTAGAGAGGCCGCTTCTTTGCCGCACCACAGGATTGTCCTGTGATTGGCACCTCCCCCCTCACCACGGGACCTCGACGGGACGTCAACTGGATGTCTGATCGCACAGCTGCACGTTATTTTGCTCCGGGGCAAACAGCCACGCTCCCCCCCCTGCATTTTCCTGCCCGTGTGACCGGGGCCACAGTTGTTATGCAGGACACAGGGTGGGGACCACAGAGATGATGACAAACAATGGTGCAGTGGGAAGACAATTTTATTCCAATAAGTTAGTGCCCCTACACATTTTGCATTGAGCTTCCTTGGGGGGATCTATACATGTGTCAAAAAATAAAAGAAAAATGGTTAACAAATATCTTTTAACATCTTTCTTAATTGTTAAAAATATCAAAACAATGATAAACACATGTTTAAAAAGATAGACTTTTTGAGCATGTGCAAAGAACACAATTATCAAGAGCCACAAAAATACTGCTAGGAATTTAGAATAATGTAATAATTACATTGGGTAATGAGAACTCCAAAGCTATTAATTTTGAAAATTATTTAATAGAGTGAAAAAACTCTTTCAGACCAAAAACAACATCCTGTGAACATCACATTAAAAAGCCTGCATTTAAAAGGAAAGCATTGGTGAAAACTGGGATTGCCAAGCCCTGTTTGGGGAATTCCTGAAGATTTGGAGGAAGTACCTGGAGAGGGCAGAGTCTGAGGAGGGAACTCAGTAGGGATGTAAGCCAATTTGGTGTAGTGGTTAGGAATGTGGACTCTAGTTTGAGAGAACCGGGTTTCCCCTCTCCTCCACATGCAGCTGTTGGTGTGACCTTGGATCAGTTACAAGTTCTTTCAGAGCTGTTCTCTCAATAGCAGTCTCAAAAGCGCTCTCTCAACCTCACCTACCTAACAGGGTGTCTGTTGTGGGGAGGGGAAAGGAGATTGTAAGCCACTCTGAGACTCCTTCAAGTAGTGAAGGGTAGGGTATAAATCTAACCTTCTCTTCTTGTATACTCAACGAGGAATTTCACATTACCCTTTTTAACCCATTTTGAAGCCGTTTTTGATCCGTCGTGGAGTAAACCGGTATAGGGCTGCCATTTCACAGATGGCTTTCCCCTACCGGTAAAGAGCTGGATCCGAAGCGGTTTGCCATTTCAGACTGCACCGCTTTTTCTCGCTTTTCCCCCGCCATTTTTTGCCCATGTGGGCAAACACCGGCTTTTTTTTTTTTTGGAACATTAGCTTTAGAGCGCCATAGCACTATAGTGATATAACACAACCAGGTCGTAGACTGGGGCTGGGCCAGAGGCATTGCTAAGTCATTAAAAGAACTGGGACCCAATGACATCATAGGGAGGAGCTAGTGACATCACAGGCATGGTCATTATCTATGGAGGTGGACCCATGTGGGATTTAGGGATGGGCTCCCCAGAAATTTAGGGAGGCCTGGGAACCGCCCTAGCAATGTCCCTGGGCTGGGCTAACCCCAGGAACAGTTGCCTTCTTAGAACACTGCTTAGAAACTTAGAAAGCCCCACACACACCCCACACTGGAATAAGAACATAATATCAGGCCATACCACATTGCAATAAAGCCCCTACAACTTTATACAGAAATACTGAGCTTCCCTACCATTTGCCACAACTAGCCCACCACACAAGAAGAAGAAGAAAAGATAGGATTTATACCCCGCCCTTCACTACCCAAGGGAGTCTCAGAGCGGCTTACAAACTCCTTTCCCTTCCCCTCCCCACAACAGACACCCTGTGAGGTGGGTGGGCCTGAGAGAACTCTGACACAAACTGCTCTTTTTCAAGGACAGCTGTGCCAGAGCTTGTGACTGACCCAATGTAATGTATTGAAATGATTACATGAATCACCTCATAGGACTCCCATGTTAAGCTTCGAGCCAGACCAGGGCTCCTCTGAGCGAACTTCCTATTGGTCGCTTCGTAACAGCGACCAATCAGAACGATACCATTCCCTAGGAGGGAAAGACTCCCATTGGTCCTTAACCAAGCAATCTCATTGGTTGTTAAATGTAAA
>NW_015173679.1:985394-1131353 GCF_001447785.1 Gekko japonicus | reverse complement strand
CCTCCTCCCCCTCCCCCTCCCGGGCTTGCGGAGCCCGCCCTCTCCTCGCCAGGCACACCCGGCTGCTGCACGTGGGAACCGGGGCCAAACTCTCCCGGCAGGCTGCTCAGTCCCCGCCCCCAGCAAAGCACGGGGATTACAAGGTCCGGCATCCTCTGCGGCAGCAGCCCCCTGGCGCTCTCTCTCCCTCCCTTCCCCTGCCGACAGAGGGGACCAGGAGGAGGAGGAGGTGCTGAGCTGGCTGGACGAGCACAGCCAGGGCGACCACCCCCAAACTGGCAAAAAAAAAGGTTTTTTTAAAAAAGTTAAAAAAAACTTCCGCTTTCAAACCGGGAAGAGGGATGGGTTTTGTTTTTGCAAGCATCACAAGCCCCGGGGGAGGCTGAGACTCCCCCGGAAAATTTCGGAGGTAGCCCCCGCCCCTGCGCCCCCCTGAACTCTACGCCTATGCAACACTCCAGGCATTCCAATGTGGTTGATATAATGCTGTTGCGTTATAGCGCTATAAAGTGCCCGTTTTTAAAAAATCCGGAGATTGCCCGCACAGGTGAAAAACAGCGGGAAAAAGTGCATCGGAACTGGGAGAGGAAACTGAAGACTACTTGGAAGCGGTTGACAGGTAAAACGCTTCAGCCCCGTTTCCTAAATGGGACAGAAGCATTTGTGTCTGAAATTACAAATATATTCCAGTAGGGAACCGGTTCTAAAACAGTTCTGTCTGAAATGACAGACCAGAAACTGTTTGGGAACCATTCCTCTTCCAGATTATATCGTCTGTCTGAAATTTCTCAACCTTTCCTTCACAGAAACTAATCTCTGTAGTATGGATATCAGTTGTAATTTCAGAACTCCAGGCCCAACCTAGAGGTTGGCTAACCTAGAAAACTAGAATGCATAACAGTAATCAATGACAGCATTCTCAGCTTATGAATTCTGAAATGAAATATGAACTTGGCTAGAGATTTCATCTGCCTTTCCATTTCAACCCCTTTCAAAACAAGCACTAGTATTACTTGTGTTTTAATAGAGAACAGGAGTGGTGGTTATACTTGGGTGTCACTTTGAGTCTGATCACACATATTGTTCAAAGTGTTAGTCCTCTTGAACCTGCAAATTGCATGAGGCTACAATCATACTGGCAGCTTGGGGTGGTTTGAGGGCAGGTTAAATATTTCCGCTCCAATCAAGGACAGAAAATATTGGTCAGACACCACAACTCGAGGTGACTTCATATAGCATGGGGGGGGTGGGGGGCGGTGGGTCATTCACACACTCCTTTGATGGCCACCATCTTGGGTGTGTGGCTCTGAGAATGCTGGCCAGGTGGAAGTTGACTATCTGGGGCTGGAAGCCAGGCAAGGGTTGTGAGCCTGACAGTGGTGTCCGCCATATAGTCCCCCCACATGGGGACTGCACACCATTTCACAGGGTTGGTGGCATGAGGAGATCCCTGCTGCTGGATGGCTACACTTGCCTTGAGTGCTTTGGCGCCCATGCAGCGTGGATGGCTGGATGGCTAGGCGCTTATGCATATGGGCGGAGAATGAAACACCTGCCTGTAATGTATTGGCGGGTTCAGATTGCCATTCTGCTCTGTGTCTGCTCCCCCATGTCTGGACATCCACCAACACATGGGGAACTGAAAGTACCCCATGTTATGTGGTGGCTATTTACTCTGTTTCCAACTCATTGTATGACAGGATGCATATGACTGCAGAATGGCTGACAGATGTGGATGTGTGACCGAGCCCATTTAATCTGTTGGGAAGAGCAACTGTATTGGGCCAAAATCCCAGTCTGAAAGTAGCCTTAGTGCATCATCCTAAAATGAAAGACAATAGCCTCTGGCTTCAGCACATGTTTAAATCCATTTCACATGATATAGTTGCTAGATAAATGTTGAGAACAAGGCACATTGGGGGGAAAAAAATCTCTTTTCTTTCATGGTAGTGCCTAGCTGGACAAACATGGGTTCAAACAGTGTTAATTCAGATGACAGATTGCCAAAATCTGTTATTTCTTATGCTTTTCTATAAAAACTGCATTGAACTGTATTCAAATCAATGCAAATAAACCAGTTTCAAATAAAATCATTTAGCTTAACTAAGTTGTTAGACTATATAACAAATGTTCCCCATGTATCATTTTAAAATTAAACAGCACTTGAATAAAAGATACAGGTTTGTTTTGTAATTTTTTTAACAAAAATACCCAAGCATTTAAGGCAATGCAATTTTACTGTGAGTCCTAAGCAGTTATACCCTTCTAAACCATTGACTTGAATGGATTTAGGGTGTAACTCTGCTCAGGATTGCACTGTTCATGTCTAACTATAATTTAGTTCCTCAGTGTCACTGTTACATTATTTTTTACGAGAGAGAGAGAGAGAGAGAGAGAGAGAGAGAGAGAGAGAGAGAGAGAGAGAGAGAGAGAGAGATTATTGTGAATTAAAAATGCCAGCATCAACTTTACTTTAAATGTACAGGATCTAAATTGTTCATCCTTTGAATGTCATATTCCGGTTAGCATAAAATGCATTTCAAAGGTAATCAAACTGCTAAATGAAGTGCAGTTTCTAAAGGATAATTTTGGAATGGCTAAAAAAAAGTCCCTTTTAAAACTACTATCTTGTTCTGATCCAGTAAGGATTCCTTCCAAAAACAGGCTAATTGTTCAAGAAGACAACTGCATTTATAGGCACTCTGTGCTAGCTGGTATTCTGTTTCACCACCACATTTCCACAGAATTTCTCACAGGAACAAATCAAGCAAAAAGAATCCAAAGAAGACAGAATAGAAATTTCATTCATTTCATTTTATATGGAAATATCACCAAACAAGGAAAATTAAATAGATTGGATTTAAAACTTCCACTTTCCCCACCCCTTGTATTAAAGCTGAAGCACTAGATAGCCTTTATGTCTCATAAACTGTCTAAAAAGATTCCCCAGGAAACAGGTCTTCAGTTATAGATTGCCTGTGAAACTGAATGTTGTTTCCTTATTTTAAAAAAATCTGCAGCAGAACTCAACTTAAGTGTGGTTACAGCTCAATCAGTTAGTTCAGATTTCACACCTGTTGCCTTACCTCACTTAGTAGTGTCTACACTTGTATAATCCAGGGCCAGCCAGCCACTGCCTTGGCTTGTTGTTGCCTTTATGGAGTAAAGATTCAATAAAAGAAAAGGCTGCACCTGCTACAGAGCAGCAAACTGACAAGGTCTGAGAAGCTGAAACAGCTGTCAGGGCAACATGCTGCTACCTGCACTTCCCATAGGCTTTTCAGTCCCTCAGGACCACCCTTTTCCGTTTTCCTTCACAATTCCACTCTCCCTTCCTTTCTTTTCCAACAATGCAGGATTACAGCATAGTCATGCTTCATGGGGCAAAAATCCTTCCATCAGAAGCATTATCAAAGCAGCAAACTGTCGAGAGTCCAAGCTTTTTAATTCATTAGTCCTGGCAGACCTAAAATACAAACAGACTTGCTTCATAGGCCTGGAATGTTTTCAGCATGACCCAATCAGTGTCTGTGTCTATTCCAGCAAACTGGAAAAGAGAGCCTGACTCCAGTCAGCAAAAATGTCTGCAGCTCCAATCAGCTTGGGGTGACATTGCCAACTTGAACCGGCTGCAAGCAAACTATCAGATGATAGCAGAAGCTATCAAAGCTAACAACTAGGTTGGGTGGTTGCTGCTTTAGTCCAGGCTTGGTAAAATGATACTGTCCAATAAATGAGATGACAGACCTGCAACTTTAAAAGAAACAATGGGTTATTCTTAGATGCACTGTATATTGACACCGATATGTGAGTACGTTTCTCAAGGTATATTTACAGACATTTTGGGATTACACATCCTGACATGGGAGAGAAACGTGTTTTCTTAAAACCATACAAATTACAATTAACACGTTGTGAATATTACCATAATTAAATAAGTGTATTCTGACTTATTTTTCTAAACAGAAATACTCAGATTATAGCAACATTTTTCTTGACTCATCAGTTCTCACAACTTGACAAAAAATACTAAAATGATGTATCCGTTAGTGCCTCATTGTATCTGCTTCTTGATTGATTATGAGGTTTAATTTTGCTTTCTAGTATGCTGATTGTACTGTGCTTTATTAATAACTAGGAAAAAGGCTCATTGTGGAAATAAATACAAAGATCTCTAGAAAGAGGCCCTGGGCGGGTGCCCCGGCCTTAGACACTCAGTGTCAATTTGCTGTGGCAACCTCAGCAGGGTATAGTGACACTGAGCCCACCATTTTCTCCAGATGAACTGATCTCTGCTACCTAAAGAACAGTTGTAATTTTGAGTGATCTCCAGCCCTCACCTGGAGATTGGCAACGGTTCCTCAGAAGGGAATGGTTGGTTTGGAAAGTGGAGTCTGTGGCTTTGTACCTGTCAAGGTCCCACGCCTCCTGAAACCTCACCCTCTTCAGGCTCCATCCCTCACATCTCCAGGAATTTCCCACCTGGAGTTGGCAACCCTATCTCCTTCCCAGCCAATCATCAGCCTACCTTTCTTTCCCCCTCACTCTTCAGCTTTCCACCCCCCACACACCTGCAGCCTCTCCCGTGCTCTGAAGCCCTGACTGCTACGTCACATTGGCTGTCATACGGGGGCCACCTCAGCAGCATATAAGGATACAGAGCCCACCATTTTCTCCAGGGGAACTGATCTCTGCCATCTGGAAAGCAGTTGTAATTCTGAGTGATCTCCAGCCTTCCCCTGGAGATTGGACTGTTTAGAATGTTAGAGGCAAAAGCCATCAAGTCGCATATGCAAACGACCTCTGTGTTCCGAGGCAAAGACCAATGAGACTGCATATGCTGCATATGCAAATAACCTCTGTGTTCTGACTGGCTATGGGGGGGAGGGGAACAGCAAACTGTTTAGAATGTTGGAGGCGAGACTCAAGGAATGCAGCCAGTGGATAGGGACAGATTCTGAGTGACACACCAGGGCACCAACCAATTCCGGAGCGTGTGGAATGTTCCAGAGAAGTGCCACCACCATTCGGCTTTTATATATAAGGGAGATCAGTGTTAATTTAATTAAAAGCTAGAGGGTTTTTTCAGATGCAATGTTGTAGTTCTTAACATAAGAATGTATGAAGTGTCCTGCCAGATCAAACTGATGGTCAGTCTAGTTTTGCAGTGGCCAACTAGATACCCGAGAAGACCTACGACAGGGACACAGAGACCCAAGCATCTCCTGGCTGCTGCTCCCAGTGGATGAATCTATCTCCCCAAATACTGTAACTCTAGACTCTTAAGCCTTTCCTTGTGGAAAAAGCGTCCTTCTCTGCACCTTGTCCAACTTTGTGAAAGGTGGGGTGACCAGAATGGAACCCAGTATTGTTCCAAATGCAGCCACACTATAGATCTACAGAAAGATTTCCAGAGTTTTGGTGCCATGACCAAGAAGGCCCTCTCCTGGATTGTCACCCATCTAATCTCAGAGGGTGGGGACACCAGAAGCAGGGCCTCAGGAAATGATTGTGGAGGTCTGGCAGGTTCGTAAGGGAATAGGTAATCCTTCAGGTATACTTGTCGAAAGCCATATAGGGCTTTGTGTGTGTGTGAGGTGTGTGCCTATGCATGGAAGTCATGTGACCTCTGGCAGCTCCTACTGGGGCATGGAGCACATTCAGAGAAGTGGCTTGATAGCCTGCCTCCTGGCCCTGGTATTCCATGGAGGTCTCTCATCCAAATTCTTGCCAGGGTTGGCCCTGCTTAGCTTCTGAGATCTGAAGAGATCATGCTTGCCTGGGCTATCCAGGTTAAGGCGCCATATAGGCCTTTAAAGATCAACACAAGCACTTTGAATTGTGCTTGGAAACAAATTTGGAGCCAAGACTGGCATGATATTGTCACTAATGTTCCCTCTAAGCTGTGGAGTCTTGTGAGCAAAACTTCTACTTTGTGAGTTACTGGCATTAAAGTTGTGAGCGAGCGATCTGGCTACTGCATAAATTAGTTTGCTCTCGAGCCATCCTTCCTGAGCTAAGAGAAAAATGTGTGAGCCTGAGGCTAAAAAACTGTGAGCTAGCTCACACTAACTCAGCTTAGAGGGAACACTGATTGTCACTATGACTCACTTCAGTCAACACCCTGGCTGCAGCATTCTACATCAGTTGAATTTCTGAACAATTTTCAAGGGCAGCCCTGTGTAGAGTGCGTTCCAGCATTCTAATCTACATAGAACCAGCAGGGGTCCTGAATATTAGGGGGTGGAGCCTGGGAAGGCTGGGATGAGGGGAGGGACCTCAGTAGGATATTTAAAAAAGCCATTTTCTCCAGGGGAACAGATCTTTGTCATCTGGAGACAAGTTGAAATTCCAGGAGATCTCTAGGTCCCACCTGGAAGCTGGCAGCCCTAGTAAGGATGCACCACAGTGGTCAGATCTTTTCTGCCCAGGAAAGGCTGCTGCTGGCTAATCAGTCAAAGCTGTAAGGCACTGCAGGCCACAACTGCCACCTGTTTATTCAGCAGTAGGCCTGTGTTCAAGAGCACCCCCAAACTGCAGACTTGTTCCTTCAAAGGCAGTGCAGCCCAGTCCAGAATGGGTGAAACTTTAATTCCAGGCCAGATCCTCTGCTCACTAGCAGCACCTTCATCTTGTTGGCATTAAGCTTCACATTATTAGCCCTCATCCATTCCAAAGCTGCCTCCAGGTTCTGGTTCAGAGTTTCTACAGCCTCCTGGGATCAGCCAGAAGCTAGATCAGAGTGTGTCACCTGCATATTGGTGACAGTCCAGCCCAAATCTCCAAATCTCACCTAGAGATTTCATGCACATGTTAAAAAGTATAGGAGACAAAATCGAACCTTGCGGGACCCCATAGGACAAAGGCCAAGTGGATGACCACAAGTCCCCCAGCACCACTTTCTGAAGCCTACCATCTGGGGCGGACTCGAACCACTGCAAAATGATGCCTCCCAATCCCAGACTGGAAAGGCAGTCTGGAAAGACACCATAATTGATGGCACTGAAAACTACTGAGAGGTCCAAGAGAACCAGCAGAGTCATCCTCTGTTTGTCCATCTCGCAGTGCAAGTAATCCACTAGGGTGACCAAGGCTGTTTCAATCTGCCTACCAGGCCTGAAACCAGATTAGAAATGATCCAGATAATCCATTCACCCCCTTTGTCCTTCTTCACAATTGCATGCATCCCTTAAACAACCAGCATCAGTGAGATTGCATTGTCTGCTTTTTGTGCCTATATATTCAGCAGCTTCTATTCAAAAAGTGGTTGCAAAAACTGATCACAAGATTGCCTGGGTTCATGAATTGTCCACCAAAGGCACACTAAGACACTTAAGCTGCAAGTCTTAACTCAACAATCTCTGATAGTATTATTTATTTATGTATTTATTTCAGGGGTCATTTCGTAGAAAAAGAGCTAGGGGGACTCATTAGCATAACTCATTCGCATATGCCACACCCCCTGACATCACCGGAAGTGTGTCCTCCCCACAGCCGGCGGCGACCTCCAGCAGGCACCAGCAGGGAGCTCCAGGCCCCGCCCTCCCGCACCTCACCCGGGGGGATGGCGTCCCCTCACGTCCCCCCCAAATGACCCCTGATTTATTTATTTATTATTACATGCCCTTTTAGAATTGGACGTTGGGGAATGGCAGATGTGTGGCAAACAGTAGCAGTAATAGAAAGTCTAAATGTGTGAGAAAACATTTTGCAAACATCATGTAATCCTGCAAATGGATACATCTTGATGGACACATCAAAACAACCTGATGAATTATTGGCTTCTGGCCAATGAGCCATACCAGCAGGTGTTTAATTAGTTCAGATCCCATCAGTAGATATGTATAGTTAGGACTTTTGCAACAAATATTTTTACATTTATTTTGGTTGAACATTTACCACACTGCTGTCTACTCACCTATTTATAGAGACCTGTTGAAGTTCTAGACAGTTTGCTTTGGTTCTCACATTCCAGTGATATCATGCACAACTTGGACACTTCTCTGGTCACCACCCTCCTCCAGATCCAGATCATTTACGAACAAATTAAATAGCACCTAATAAAAATCCCCCACTGGTGGTGAAAATTAAGATATATGTGCTAAAGAAGCACAGGATTAAGCTATTTGCAGTTTTCTGTCTATCTCTACCCCACTGGGTATAGTCACAATTTTGTTTGTTGAACTCTTAAGAAAACTAAGGCACTGAACTTCTAAATCTTATAAATAAATATGTCCAATGCCACAATTTCATGTTTAGTTATAAATGAAGAATTTATGTTCTTAAAGTGGCAAAATATGTTAACAATAACTATTGAGTGAGTTTATATTTCTGCCCCAATTTTTCATTTCCCCCCCCCAAAAAAAAGAACCCTAGGAAAAAATATTGAGAGAAATATGCTTTCCCCAATGGCATCAACATTTCTAGAAATTTTACGTCTCTACAGCTACCCAGGGCTGTTTTATATCAGTCAGTTACAAAATTGTCTTCAAGCAGGAGCAGAGAGTTAATAAGGATGGTGGTTCTGACATTCTGGAATGTGTTCCCTGGGAAGGTGTGGAGGGTCCCCATGCTGTCCACTTCCCATAAGAAATGCACGACAGTTCTTTCCAAGCAGGCCATTTGGCAGCTAATCTAAAAGGTGGGTATTATTTTGAGGACAAAGGGCTTTTCCTCACACTCAACAGACTCCTGGTTTTCTTGGGAGACAATCCACAAGCACTGGAATTGGTTGGGGCACAGTCCTTCCGCACATCTGCCCTCCCTCTGCGTTTTTGCAGTTATGGAGTCAGGTTATTTTCTTTTGCATGTGCCTTCAATAATGAGGATTATTCAAGGCAGGGTGCTGTCGTCATCAGTGGTGCCATCGGTAGCATCACAGCAACCCCCTCTTTTTAAAAAGGGGCTAAAGTATCAACATACTGCTGGAGCATGGTAACAATAGGCTTAGTGGGATCTCTGAACCCCCAGCTTTCCCTGGAGAGAAAAAAAGGATGTCTCTAGCCTTTTCCTTCATGAAAATATGCCCTTTTCTCTATATCTCCATGAAGTAAGGGGCTAGACTTATGTTTTATATAAAGTGAAAGCTGGAAAATAAGGATTTTGTAATTTGGGGGGCCTTCAAATAAATCAGGGGGCACTGACATCACAAAAATAATTTTAAAAAATTAATAAAATTTAAAAACCGCTCAGCAGTTAGAGCAGGTAGGAACAGTTGGAGCAGGCAGGAACAGTTGGGGCAGGCAGGAGTAGTTGCAGCAGGCAGTCGCTCATCCATGGAGGTCTCCCATGGCAGGGCGAGGGGCTCCAGCAGCAACAGGGCAAGGGGGCAGGTGAGTGAGTGCTGATGTGTCCTGGAAGCCAAGCGCTGTGGAGCTGGCCTCCATGGGCACTCCAGCTGGGCACCCAAACACAGGAGGAGGCAGAAGAGGAGGAGGAAGACACCTCCTGGCCCAGATCATACATCGCAACTGCCTCGGCCCCGCAGAAAGTTCCTGCACTGTCAAAGCCTACCGGACCCATCTTGCCTGCTGGCCCACCCACCTGCCTGCCTCGTGCTGCTTCCTGCAACGGCGACACTCAAGAAGGGGCGGTGGTGGTGGGGAAGCAAGCTGCACTTGGGGTAGGAGCAACGGTGGTTCAGCTTCTGTGGAAAGGGGAAAGTAACATTCAGCGTCGCTTGGATCTAGAGGGCTCCTCATCCTAGTCTCGCAGGAAGAGCAAAGGGGACAACAGGCTTCCTTTCACTAGACAGTGTGATGTTGAACACCTATCTCCAACTACTAGAAAAACTTCACAAGCCACGCTTGGGGAAGGGGCAGCAGCAGTGGGCCTGGGCTAGATGGAAGTGGGGGGCTTGTTAGGAAGTCGGAGGGCTGGGCCCCAAAATATCCCAATGTAGCTATGTGCCTGCATTGCAATAAAAATGGTCTCAAAAGAACTGGAAAAAATGGGGGGGGGGAATCCAAACTAAAGGTACAGAAAAGCATGTGGGGCCAGAACCAAAACCACCCCAGAAAAGCTCATGTAGTGTAGCTTATTTACTTGTATGGGTTTTTTTGTTTGTTTTTATTAGGTTTTTCTTGTAAAGCTGCTTTGAGCAACCATGGTTGGTGAGAAAGGCTGTAGCTAGATAGACAGACAGATAAGCAAGCAACTCAGTCCCGGGAAAAATAGGAATAAATAACACAATTCTGTGTTGTTCGGTGCAAATCCCACAGCAGAAATGGCAGAGGGTGAAGTTTCCATGTGTTCACTTCCCTTTCAATTTTGGCACAGTGAAGTGATTCTAACATGTTCATATATGAGATCACAACTGGCCACACCAAGGAGAAGCTCTGACAATAACTTCAGCCAACATAATGAGAGGAGAATGATGTAAGCTTCTTTGTGTCCCCAATGGGCCAGAAAGGCGGGGTATAAATTAGGAAATAGATATATGAATAAGTGATAATCTCACAATGTGTCAAAGTATTCTGAAAGCAACTTCAGCATCAATGTAACAAAACTAACGTGAGAAATTGGCCATATGCACCATGACTAGACTGAAACACACACCCCGCATTTATTAATTTTTCAAACATTTGATAGATAGCAGATGCCAAGTTACTGTATGAATAAACATATTCCCATGCTGAAAATATAGCTGTGCTCATTTTATCTCATACTGAAAAGATATAATAGCACTTAAATTAGGAAGGGTTGGCGGTTTCTGTCAGTTCCTCCATTCTCACTGCATTTATGTTGTTACAAAGGGTCGGGTGACCCAGGATCAATGGACTGTAGTGGGAGGGAGGAATTAACAAAGATTGCTGCCCCCTCATTTGAAAACTGAAGTTATCTTTATATCTTCAAAATTGTGTGGTTAAATACTGTCCATTATATTCATTAGCCAACAAATTAAATAATGTTTTCCACAAATTCGAAAAAGTAATTTTAATAGTGAGTGTCTTCCCCACCTCACTCCACTGACAACTTTAATCTATTTTCAGAAATTATTAACGGCTAAGGGCTGCAAGTCACCCACCTGGGCATAGAGACAACACATACCGAAAGGACTTGAAACAGATTTAAATGTAAGTTCCAGGACTTTACACGATGAACAGTCATCCGGAAATACTGCTCCATTTATGACATGGGTGACAATCAACAAAGGGGCAGAGTGACTAGGTCAGACCAATGATCTGATTATGGACAGTAGAAGGGTGCAAAGCACAGGGCAATGCCGAGTATGCCATTCTCTATTGGTCACTCAGCATTTATTACTGTGAGCAGTTCAGGAAAATCCAGGGTATGAGGATGTGCTACTTCACTCCCAAAAGCTACTTCGCTCCCTTATTTTTCTGTCCCACTTAGACTATTGGCCTCTACCACCTCACTTGGTAGTGCATTCCAGTAGTGACTTGTGCCACATTGTCTAGTGAACAATGGCCCCAGAAACTTAAAGATATCTGTATGTAAACTCTCCGCTTTCAAGGATGTGATAATCAAAAATGGCCTGGTGAAAATATGAGAAAAGCCATTTGAATCACACCAAAGGTCCATGTAGACAAGCATCTTCTTTCCCACAGAAGCCAGTCATATGCTCCAGAAGGCCTACAACAGGTGTATAGTTAAAGGGCAATTCTCCCTCTACTGTTGTGTTCCCCAGCAACTGCTTCAAACATAGTGATCCCATTTAGCCATCTTGTCTAATTGCCCTCCATGGACCTACACCTTAAGCGTTCAAACTTTATAGAACCACTTATTCCATGGTCTGTCTCTGTATTCATCTGACCACCCTCTCTTAATGAAACTGGATCATGAGCATTATGACTGGACTCTAGTGTTTAAGTGGTTGTTTGTCTTTGCATCACCTGCTGGCTGGTAGAGTTGCCATCCCTCTGATGGGGGTGGAGGTTTCTCTGATTTTGGGGCCCCCAATCAGCTGCCGGCCAGCTGGCTGGTGGGGGGAGCCTTGGCCCGAAGACCCCCGCCAAGCCTGATGTGCCCAGTGTAATGATTTCAACTGGAGACAATGTCATTGCACTGGGCACGTCGCACAGGGATGCTCTAGAATTTGGCTAAAACCTGGAGCCCCTGCTGGTTGCCCTACTGGCTGGTGATGTGTTTGGGGGAGCAGGATGGTGCAATGATCAATAGGTGTGGGGTATAGAGAGAAGAACAGGCATGGGAAGGGAAGCATGATACTGGTGACCATATCAACAGGAGGTCCAGGTCCAGCAGTGCCCTCCACCCCAAGCTATGAACCTGCTTCTTTAGGCAAAGTGCAACTCTGTCCAGAAAAGGAAATATCCCAGTTCCTGGGTCAGACCTTTTCTCCTACCAGTAGCACCTCTGTTTTGTTGGGATGAAGTTTCAGTTTGTTAGCACTTATTCATTCTAAAACTGCCTACAGGGACCTGTTCACAGTTTCCACCATCTTCCTAGGATCTGCTGGAAGTACAGCTGAGTATCATCTGCATATCAGTGACAGCTTATGGTCAGCTTTGAAAATTGTTGAGCTTTTGGGGTGAGTTACTCTCTTTTTCTCCTGCTTTTTGAATTATAAGTGGCTGTAGTCATTTTAGCATAATTGAATGCAGGACCTATACAAAATTTAAATTATGACTTAGACCTTAGGGTCAGCTTTGAAAATTGTTGAGTTTTTGGGGTGAGCAACTCTCTTTTTTGCTTGCTTTTAGAATGATAAATGGAGCATTCTTATGTGCCCATATGTAGAATAAATTGTGGAAACCTGTCTAGAAGCCAATTGGAATATACCAGAATCAATGGAATAAATAGTTGGATGAGCTTCAGAAGTAAGTTTATAACATACCCGTGTCTCTCTTTTCAAACCTAGAAAATCATTTTTTTAAATATATGTTTATAAAAGATGTAACTTTATGTGCAGCACCTGATAGATTGCGACCTGATGAAGCTGAGGGAAACGAGCACCAACTGGGGTCCATCATCACAGGACTATATATTAATGTTTTGCTTTAATGTGTTGCCTTAATATGAATGTGCCATTGTCCACAAATTAAATAATTTTTGTAAGCCTTAAGAACATAATAAGAACATAGGAGACACCAATGTTGGATCAGGCCAAAGGCCCATCCAGTCCAACACTCTGTGTCACACAGTGGCCGGAAATACCAGGTGCCATCAGGAGGTCCACCAGTGGGGCCAGGACATTAGAGGCCCTCCCACTGTTGACCCCCCCAAGCACCAAGAAGACAGAGCATCACTTGCCCCAGAGCCCCTATCTATACCTTGTGGCCAATAGCCACAGATGGACCTCTGCTCTGACTTGTATAAACTATTTTATTGGGAGAGTAATTTTTACTCCAGAGTAAAAAATACATATACAGTGTAACAGTCTTTGAGCTGATTTTTTTTCTTATTCGAGGAAACTGACCTCTTCTTGAGCATTCTTTTTCCCCCAACAATTTTATTTTCCATACAAGACAAATCATAAAATAAACAAACAAACAGACTTACATACAAAAAAGGGGGGCTTTCCATTTACAACATAAAATTTTCTGTTAAAGTACCTCAAACGTTATCATATCGCATTTTTTTATTTTTTCCACCTTATATTTCAAAATATATCTTTGTTTGTAAATAAAAAACAGGTTATAGTTCTTATTTCTTTGCATTTTGGTTGTAAGTCCACAAAATTTAATTATTGATTTCTTAGAACATAAGAACATAAGAGAAGCCAATGTTGGATCAGGCCAGTGGCCTATCTAGTCCAACACTCTGTCACACAGTGGCCAAAAATACCTGGTGCCATCAGGAGGTCCAGCAGTGGGGCCAGGACACTAGAAGCCCTCCCACAGTTGCCCCACCAAGCACCAAGAATACAGTACATCATTTGCCCCAGCCTGTGAGTTCCTATCTATACCTTGTGGCTAATAGCCACTGATGGACCTCTGTTCCATATGTTTATCCAGTTCCATCTTGAAGCTGTCCATGCTTGTAGCCGCCACCACCTCCTGTGGCAGTGAATTCCATATGTTAATCACTCTTTGCGTGATTCTTCCATCCATTTGTAAAATTTTGACCATGTATTCTCAGTCTTCATCATTCTGTCCTTTCAAAATTAAAGTAAGTCTGTCCATTTCTGCCATTTCAAGAATTTTTTCCACATTTTCTTCTTTTGAAGGTACCTCATTTTTCCCTTCTTGAGCATTCTTTATCAGTTGGTGGGATTGGGAAAAAGAGAGATTTACATTTCTGGCCATGCACTGCTGCTGCCATAAGATGCTGATCAAAACAAGTCCCAACATCAGTTAGATGATTATTTCTCAAAAATCCTTCATAAATGTAAAGTGTAGGGTATTCCCACAGAAAGTGGTATAATTTTATTTTTTGCCGCCTGTGAGTATCGCAGGCCTGCATGTGACTTTCCTTAGCCAGGCTGGCCAGAAAAAGTGTGGCCAGAAAAAGAGAGTAATGGGGGGACGGGGGACACAGAGAGATAGAGAGTTATAGGGATGGTGGAAGGAGAAAGAGAAAATGAATAGGAATTATGGAGACACAGGAGAGAGAGGGACATAAGTAAGAACGAGACATTAAGTAAGAGAAGGAGTGGGAGAAAGAGAGACTGAGAGAAGGAGCAGTGAGAGAGGGGGATAATAATAATAATAATAATAATAATATTTCAATTGATTAATCACTCAATCCTGTAGAGCTGCTGGCTCTGAGCGATTTATAGATAAGGTAGTGAAATGGGATGGCGGATGCCACAAGTTTCATGCAGGTATCCATTTGTATATATTATTACAAGGGAACCTGAAGATATATTCAACTGGTATGAAGCAACATATGGTTAAATGCTTGAGCACATTGTTTTCAATCTGCTGGATTTCTGAATTTCTTAATACTACCCATAAATTTACAATATGTGCAGTTCCCACTGCAAAACTGTCCATTTGGTAAATTGGCTCCTGGTAAGACTGGCTAGGTAAGGGGTAAATATGTATCACAGTGTACTGGTAGGTATCTCAGATTAGATGTTACCATGCCTTGGATCTTCCATATCGTTTGCAGCCTCTGGATTTGCATAACAAAATCCCCTTGGAGGGGGGGGGGCAGTCAAAATTAGACACCATTCAGTGTCACATTTGGTTTGGCCTAGTGAATTACAACCATTTCCACAGAACAATACTGAAAAAAAGTTCTTGCAATCGAGTCTATATTTCTTTATAACAAACCCTACAACTAAGGTGGCCAACCTCCAGATGGGGCCTGGAGATCTCCCAGAATTACAACTGATCTCCAGACTACAGAGATCAGTTCCTCCAGAGGAAATAGCAGCTTTGGCGGATGAGCTCTATGGCATTCACATCCCTGTTGAGCTCCCTCCCCTCCCCAGGCTCCACCCAAAATCTCTAGGAATTTCCCAAACTGGGCTAGCAACCCCACCTACAACAGAATCACAGCATGCTGATGATTTATCTTATTTTTCCTGTAGGAACAGGCAGTGGTGCTCTGCTCCCTTTTACTGCCAAAGTGCTCTAGTCATCCAGTGTTTGGTACCTAAGCAAAATTATTTTGACCATGTATCATATTATGAAACGTAAGCTCATCTGTAGGGATGACATACATCATATCATGTTTTAGTCATGAAGCATATCAAAGTGATCATCTCCTGAATTAGAAACATTACAACCTACTGACACTAAGAGTTAAGGCACATTTATTTATTTATTTATCCCAGAGTGTTCAGTGCCTTGAATTTGTAAATACAAGCCAGGCTCTTCTGCCTAACAAAACACCTGTCCACTTCTATTTTTTAACTGCACTACTTTCACTTCATTAGAGTCTTTGAGTATGTGTAGCATTTGGGAGGTGTATGACTTCACTGAAACAGTGTCTGCTGGGGCTATTAGTCAGCCTACAAAAATAAACTTTTAAAAATATTCTGACATACAGATGAGAGCATTCAGGGGAAACGGAGGCAAACTGTGCATCTCGTAACAATTTTTAGTATCTAATTTAAACTGTGTTGCAGCCCACCTCTATGGAGGAAATTACTTGACATGAAGACTGATCTGTTTTTCCAGTGACTGCAGAAAGTGTAAGTGCATTATCTGTGGGTAACGTTGCTGGTGATACAGTTGATCCTGATCTTTATGCTGAATATCTTGAATGCTTGGCTAGTTTAGCATAAAGAGCACTTTGTGTGATCACTTAAGCTTCATCGGCCATTTGAAGAAATGTATGAGCACAGTAACCTGGTTATGCAGTCCTCCATTAACACAGCACAGCTGGCTGTGGTGAAGGCATAGCTATTACCCTCCATGAATCTTTCAACTTCTATAGATTTCCAATGCAAACTATCACTGTCATTGACTGTATGCTCCTTATATCAGGGGCTAAGAATAGGTTAGGCAGGCTTCTTGTCTACTGGCCACCTAGATCCCCAGTGGGCACCCTCTATGGACTGGCAGAAGTACTGTCTTGTTGGATGTGGGGTGGAGACTTCCAGACTGAAATCCGGCAGATAATATAAGAAAAACTCTGAATATTATATCTCACTGTAATCAAAACAAGATTGAGGCAGCCATATTGTCACTCGATATAGAGAAGGCTTTTGACAGATTGGAACCCCTGTTTTTGAAAGAAACTCTATTAGTAATGGGTTTTGGGGACAACTTTTGTAGGGCAATTGGAGCGCTATACACAGCCCCTACAGCACACATATGAATTAACGGCCTTACATCTGAGGAATTCCATTTAACAAGAGGAACATGGCAGGGTTGCCCTCTATCTCCGCTTTTATTTGCTCTGGCCATGGAACCACTCACTTCCATAATTAGAGACAACAAACTCATATCAAGGGTTGAGATTAATAAATTAGAATATAAGGTTTGCCTTTTTGCTGACGATATGTCTTAGCAAATCTAGCAGAATCGCTACTCAAAGTGGAGAGAGTCTTAAAGAAGTTCAAAGAAGTCTAGGGTTTACAGCTTAATTTGAACAAAACAGAACTATATCCAATACACATTGCATCAAATTCTAAATAATTTGTTGAAGAACACTTCAGATATAAGTGGATAACGGAATCCTGGAGACAATTGGGGGTCTGGATCCCATTGAATCTAAAGGATATCCTGAAAGTTAACCATATAAAATTTTTTAAGGAAATCCTGGTTGATCTACAAAGATGAGATAAACTTCCATTAACTTGGGCAGACAGACTCAATCTGGTGAAAGCTTTTGTGTCCCCCAAAATTCTGTTCTATTTTAGGACTATCCCGATTGTAAGCGCTGACACCTATTTTAGGCAGTGGCAGTCAACACTGAACAAATGTATATGGGGCTTCCACAAGCCAAAAATCTAAGATGACACATGAAAATGGGAGGAATGGGTTTGCCAGATCTAAAGAGATACTATGAAGCGGCTCTACTGTCTCACCTGGTGATTATACTACCTTCTATAGCCACTCCTGACTGGAAGCAGATAGAACAAAGCTACTCTCCATCCTTTTCCCTACAAGAAGTAATATGGACTAGAAACTTTCTGTTGGCAGCAGCTAGAGCCTCTATCGCAACAAGGCAGAATATCTGTTATCCTCTTTAAAGATATGGGATGCAAAGCGCTCAAAATTAGTCTCTAATCCATCTCTGCTCTCTCTGTTTGTGGGTCGGAGCTGGTTCCCCCAAGCATTATATCCAGACACATTTACAAAATGGAGGGAAGCTAACTTAACAAGACTGGGATATTTCATGCAAGGGAATCCTAATGAACAAAATTGATTTAGATCAGAAGTCAGGTTATAGGCTTCCCTGGTTTCAATAATGCAATTACAGCATTTATTTAACACAGCCCAGTCCAAAAATCTTGGGATGAAACCTATTACCCCATTTGAAATTATTATAAAATCTGATACGGCATCATTTAAAGGTCTAATTTCTTCACTATACAACATACTGGGTCAACCAGATAATGAAAAATCTTTTCCCTATCATAAAAGTTGGGAACAGGATGTAATAGGATTATATCTAATCAACAATGGCAGTCTGTTTGGAAATCCTCAACACTTCAATCACACTCTATAAATGTCAAAGTACAATCCTTCAAAATTTTAAAATGAGACTATCTTTCGCCACAGAAACGACATTATATGTATCCTTCCACGATCTATTGCCATTAGATGGAAAAATAACCTACCTCCAACACTCACACTATGGTATGACAAAATCTGGCAATTCTATGTGATGGAAAAGATCGCTTACAAGAATGCCCTATCGGACAATGTGAGACAAAAAGCAATTTGGTACCCGTTATTCGATTATATGATAACTAAGGATACAGTGCCAAGAAATGTTTATCCTATAGGTCTATTACAATTGTAAGATTGATATACTAGTCTTATTGTTGATAATGGTAGCTCTATAAATATGTCAAACCAGCAGCATCTGAGAAAGTAATGTATCATAAATGTACTGTTCTTGTTTATCTCTTCTTTGTTTAATAAAAATGTTTAATAAACCCCCCCCAGACAATTAGCTGTGATACTCTTGCCAAGATTTTTGGTGATAAAATATTGAAAATAGGTCAGTTATAACATAGGCATGTGAAGAAATACCTTTTTTCTTTGGAGGTTTGAACTGAACAAAACCTTCACTCTCAATTTCTCTCTGGACAGAGAACATGCAGGAAGGGGGAAAGTCAGTTCAAGTCAGAGCCAGGTTGGTGTTGCTGGATGACCTTGGGCAAGACATAGTTCTGTCAGAGCTGTTATTGAAAGAGCAGTTCTCAAAAGAGCTCTCTCAACCTGACTTACCTCACAGGATGTCTGTTGTGGGGAGGGGAGGGGGAAAGAGGTTGTAAGCCGGTCTGAGACTCCGAGTCAAGGGCACGGTATAAATCCAATCTCTTCTTCTTCTTGTTTCCAGTCTCAACTCAGCCACCTTTTTAGAAATGCTAATAGGTCTAGCAAGAGACAATGGAATGGTCAAAATCCCCACCACCACTAATCAAGGAGCAGAGACTTGGAGGAATTAAGACTAGAAGGATTTCAGGAAGAAACTCCTGGAGATCTCAGGAAAAGCTTCTTTGAACAAGAAGAGTTGGTTTTATACCCTGACCTTCACTACCCAAAGGAGTCTTGGAGCAGCTTACAATCGCCTTCCCTTCCTCTCCCCACAACAGACACCCTATGAGGTGGTGGGGCTGAGAGAGCTCTGAGAGAACTGTGACTGACCCAAGGTCACCCAGCTAGCTTCATGTGAAGGAGTTGGGAATCAACCTCAGTTCTCCAGATTAGAGTCCACTGCTCTTAACCACTACACCATGCTGACTCTCTTTGAGCCAGTTTGACCAGGTCAGTGGATGGAGAAAGAGGAATTATAAAACTCCTGGGAACAAGGAGGAGTCTTTTTTTGTGCTGATCCCATTGAGGCAGACATAACTCTTACTTGAGGACTGTGGGAGGTGACCATTGCCATGTGCTGGCTTGCACACCTGAAAGAGACTTGGAGGTAATGGAAACCTGTGGAACATCCAGTAACTTTCTAAGGAACCTGCCTTATATTTAATGTCTGATACAGCATGTATAAAAGGAGGGACAGAGGAATTGTGTTTTACTCTTTTCTTTTGAATCCCTTGCTCAATTTGCTGCTGTGCTAAAAGTATGCTTGTGAACATTTTCTTTTAAATAAATGCTTTATGACTTTTGATCCTGGTAGTGGTTCTCTGTACCGCATAGACTTCTACTGTCTTGGACATGCTATTTCAAAAGCAGCACCAGGAGGAAGGGGAGGGCAGTCGGTTGGCAAATGGCTACTCCCCCAGTAGTGCACAAGGAAGTAAGCAGTCCCTGTGGAAGCCAGGCACTGGGCAGTGGGAGACACAGAAGCAAGGTCTCAGAACTTGGAAGGAAATCTGGGGCAATTCTGGTGTCTGTTGTGGGGAAGGGAAAGGAGTTTGTAAGCCGCTCTGAGACACCTTTGGCTAGTGAAGGGTGGGGTATAAATCCAATCTCTTCTTCTCCTCTTCTTCTTCCTTCCCAGTGGGCAATTCTTACAAAGGTCAGGTGGTGGCGGCAGTTGAACAGAGAGAGAAAAGCCCCTCCTGGTGTTGGGGAAACCTTGGAGGGTAGGGTAGAACAGGGCCTGCAGGTCTGAGCAGGACTGTTCCACCACAAGGTACATTGGAAGAAAGGCCTAATACACCATATGATGACCTTGCCTCTTTTCCTCCCTCAGAGGCAAGATTTGTCTCATTTTTCTCTCCCTTTCTGACTGAGCAGCTTTATCTATTTTCTTCTTTTGTGAAGAACAATTTATTTATTTATTTAATTACATTTATATCCCGCCCTCCCCGCTCGCGGGCTCACCCTGTCAGCATATGATATTTTGGTGCTGGCTCAGTCCAGAACCTTGAGGGAAGGGACAAGGTATCTCTCTTTAACTTAAACTACTGAAATGGCACTCAAGAGGTTTTTTTAAAGTTCAAAAATAACAAAATATTTTATTCAACATAGAGGGGAAAGGTCTGGTGATGTCAGGGGTAAAAGGTCTGAGATAAATCAATAAAGAACTCTGAGGTAGATCAGTACAGGCACAGATTACAGCTCATATGTTTTAAGCAATTGAGAGTTTCTTAAACTGAAGCTTTGTTGCAGCATTTCCTAAACACTCCAGTATACTTTCTTGAGCATATTTGGGTCTTTTAGTTTCCAGAAAGCAGCGATGCTTTGTCCACTACACAAACTCCTTCACTAAACACACCAGTATTCTTCTTGAGTTTTTAAACTGATTCTTCAGGTTTCAGAAGGCAGTTTCTAAACATATCTGAACAGGGATCACTTCATTCCTCTGAACTATGTCCCTTTTCCTACTGATTAGGGAATTTCTTCTCTCACTAGAAGATTTATTTCCTTTTCTGGCCTGAATTGGAGTCTTCTTCAATTTACCCACTCCTCCTGCCAACCTCCCCAGTTCTCCTTCTATATTAAACAGCTCCCATTCAGGGCTAAACGCAAACCCTGTCAATACTAAACCTTTCTCTGCCAGGCTTGTCTCAGACTCATCAGTACTAGACTCTTCTCAGTCAGGGCTGAATTCAGATTGTGTCCACACCCAACTCTTCTCCATCAAGCCTAGACTCAGACTGAATTATCCTTAGTAGTCATCTCTCAAATCTTTCTCTGCTCAACTAATGCTAACCAATCAGATCTCTTGGAGCAGCCTGTCACTCAAGGCTCTCTGGCTCTGTGAGGAATTAACCCTTCACAGTCCTTTACCTGTTTACCCAGCACTTATAAGATTTTAAAGTGCAATCTGTCACACACCACCTGGGCTCTTTATGGATCATTTTGACCCAGTTTCCATGATGTATGTGAATAAGATCCTGGGATCTGTGAAGACCTCTACTTGTACCCTTGGCCTCTACTTGTACCCTGCCCATCCTGGCTGATATAATCATGTAAGGACTACATCAACAAACCCTTAGCATCTCAGTTACTAACTCAGGGCACCTTTCTTCAGCCACTCAGGAAAGTGGTTACTTGTCCACTACTTAAAAAAAAAACATCCTACAGAAAAATGATGTGGCCAATTATTGCCTGGACTTAAATCCACCCTTTCTGGGCAAAGTGATTGAAAGAGTGGTAATGGACCAACTCCAAGTCTTCTTGGATAACTTCTCTGCCCTAGACCCTTTCTAATCTGCCTTCAGACCAAGCCAAGGGGCACAGAGAGCTCTGCTACCTTTAGTGGATTACCTCCATCTGAGTGTAGACAAAGGCCTGAAGGGTTTAATACCTTACCTTTTAGCCTCAGACCCTTACCCTGCCTGGTCCTCACAAATTCTTAATAAGTTAAATCAGATTGGCCTATTCCCAGAAGATCTCTTCTATGGAAGCTTATACAAGGCAAGAACAGCTGTCGGGCAGAGGCTTCGTGATATTGAATCACAAAATGAAGAAGCTTTGCTACCCAAGAACTACAGAAATATAAAATCTTTGTCTAATTTTACTGTTGCCCCTTATTTAGTTAACATTACCTATGAACCCTATAGATGAGACTTTTCCAGAGCCCGTTTTGAGGCACTCCCTTCCGCTGTACTGCAAGGTAAATTAACTCGAGTTCCGATGCATGCGCGTATATGCCCATGCATGGCTAATATGGTGGAATCAATTACTCATGTCCTCCTGTTCTGCAGACTCTGTCTTATACTACTCCTTCTGTCGAGATTTAGCCCTCTGCAGTCTTATCTTGACTTTAGGCTAGAAGTCCTTCATAAATTCTTCTTAGAAGACATTCAGAGCTCAGTGATTTACGCTGTGGCAAAATTTTGTTGCTTAGTTACTAGGAAATGTAAACTTATTTTAGCTGAAAAAAGTGTATGATTCTCCTTTTAACATTATTTTATGTTATTAATTTTATTAACTTTCTCTTGTTTATGTTTTTATACTATTCCTATGTTGTTACTGTTTTTAATAACTCCAATTCTATTAAATTTTCCAGGCAGATCTGATGGATTTAATATCTCCCTCCCCCCTTTCATATTGTTCTAACAAAGTCACCTCTAAGGTGGCCAAATTTTGCCTTTCAACAGAAAACAAGGAAGCAGCTGGTCAAGTCTTCTTATTAATTGTCTCTACTATTGAAATCAGACTGCCATGCTGCCTGGAAATTTTATTGTTTGCAAATGTGGAGAAATGTGGAGCCTTTGTCAGGAAAAGGATAATAACCCAGGATAATAAAGGATCCTATTTATGTAATTTTTGTACTGCTCAATACACTACGCTTCAGTTCTTCCTGGTGGTTCCAGATTTCCAAAATCCTAATGCATTGGTTATTTAATGTCCCATTTTTGCGATTGTACTGATTCACTCTGTATAATCTGGCTTGAGTCTCTGTGAGAAAGGTGAACTATAAATCATGTAAATAAAATAATAAAATAATAAATAGTATGAACAGATTGAGGTGTTTCTACCACAGCCTCAAGAACCACATTCTCATTTAAATGTGACTGAGAGGCAAAGAGGCTCCTCATGTGAGTTTGCACAGGATCTTTAAACTGTGCTTCAACTTGTGCTTGCCAGTTTGCATGCTAGAGCTCTATAGTCCTTGTGGATATTGTGCTGGCATGGAACCTTAAGGGCACAGAGCTGGTCTACATAAGTAGCGGCACAGTTTAAATGAGACTCAAAACTCATGCAAAGTTGCAAGAAGGTATATTTCTTTCTAACATCCTGTTTAAATTGGGCCTATGCTGAAGTCTGGGGAGAGAAGAGAACAGAGGTGACAATAGATTCTTTCTTGCCTCATTGGGGTACATTTGAGACAAAGAGACTGGTCGGTTGTTCCTTTGATACTTTACAGCTTCATATTTCTTAAGGATTGCCTTCTGTAAATTAGCAAAGCATACAGAATGTCTGTTAATTGCATCTGGGCAAGACTGGCCTTGTCACCAGGCATACCAAAAATTCACAGCTCTTAGCAACATAGAGATGCAATTATTAGAGAAGATGCAAGCTGTTCAATTTACATCTGTTACGCAGCTGTTAGAAATGTGGAGCGTTTGTCAGGAAAAGGATAATAACGCCCTTTCATAGTTAACATCCAATCACATTGTAAAGATAACATCCAATCATATATCTTCCCTCCAGCACAGACTCTTACATTTTATTGGTTACAGACATTGCTTCAGCCAATGGTATTGTTTCAGATTAAAATCTGGCTGAGGTCTCAAGCTTAACATAGGTTTAGATGGAGTGAATACCAACATGGGCAGTTGCTGATTTTGCCCATTTGCAGGTGGGCATCTGCATAAACACCTGCTGACTTGAGCAAAGTTGTCATGGCAGATCATAGTGAGACAGGCAGTTCCGCAAATAAGAGCTGCCATGGCCATGAAAGGCTTTTTATGTGATAGCCAATACCTTAACCTGAGCCTGGTAACAGATGGGCAGCCAATGGAGTGCCTGAAGAATGGGAGTAATATGCATGCTCTGTCTAGCTCCTTTTAATAGCCAAACTGCAGCATTCTGGACCAGCTAGAGTTTCTGAGTTGATTTTGTGGGGATCCAATGTATAATGCATTACAGTAGTCTATGTTACTGTGGCATGGATCCAGGTGGCCAGGTCAGCTGTATAAAGGTAAGGGGAATCTTGCTTTCTTTCTTAGTTACAATAATAGATCAGTCACGATTGACACTCATAGTTATCAGCAGGGTAGCTGCTGGAGCCTCTCCCCAAGATACCAACCAAGTTTGAAGAACATTGGACCAGGGGGTCCAATTCTACGGGCCCCCCAAAAGGTTGCCCCTATCCCCTCCATTGTTCTGTATGGTGGGAAAAAAGTAACTTTTTTCCCGCCATAGAGAACAATGGAGGGGATAGGGGCAACCTGTTTGGGAGCCCGTAGAATTGGACCCCCTGGTTCAATGTTCCTGAAACATGGCGGATATCTTGGGGAGAGGCTCCAGCAGCTACCCTGCGATTTTGGAGCCTCTCCCTCAAACCCCCTCCCCTTCAGCCCCCAGAATATACCCTATGTTTTCACCATTGACTTCAATGACCCATAGGATATAATGGGGCCGAACTGCGGGAAGCCGATTCTTCTGCTTGCCCACCTCTCACCTCTGCACCTCATCTTCTGCCAGGCATGGAGGAGCCCAGCTCGCCCAGGCTTCTTGCCTCCTGCTTCCTTGGCAATGCCTCTGGCCCAGCCCCAGCCCCACCCCCAGGAAAACGGAAAGTCTACACCCAGGAAATGCTTTGGGGGGAAATGTCAGGGGCAGGTTCAAAAGTGCAAGCTACACACACCAAATGCACAGAGAACATCACTCAGCTGCCCCGCTCCTCTACAGTCTCTCCAATGTTGCTTTGAAGTTTGGTAAACATTTTGATTGAGTGGAGACAGTCTGTCTGAAAATGTATCCATTCATGAACTGCCATGAACCACTTGAAAGTCTGTGCAAAGTTTGTGCTGGGTGACCTGCCACAAACTTCAGTTTGCAAACCATGAACCAGCCAAAATTTGTCACGAATTTTAATTTGTGAGCTGGTTTGTGCCCATCCCTAATCACCAGAAATTATCAGCACCTGGTAGTTGGTAAGGCCAAAGAGCTTGTTAAGGCAAGGCTTAAAAACAGCAGCCAGAAGCGGGGTGGTGGTGGTGGTTTGCAAGGGGAACTTGGGAGCCATGAAGCAGGAAGAACAGTGTCAACTACTTCCGTTCCCTGTATGTATGAAGATCTGAATAAATAACTGACATAACTGACTGAAGAGTCTGATGTGTGCTTGGAGGAACAGGACTAATAGATTCTAGACCCTTACGCAGTGTCCAATGGGCTGCAGTGCTGCAGATTGGCTGGGAGATGCCCAATCCTGCCACTCCCACCTAAACAGAAACAGAGCATCCTCAAAATCTACAAAGAGCACTAGTCCAAGATATTAGATGCTTTGGTGGAACCTGTTGTGAGAAAAAATAATAATAAGATGGTTCAGAAAATTTGAAACCCATTTATACAATTAATTTCATAAATAAATCATAGTCTTTGTCTCTCCTCTTTCTCTGTAACTTTCCAAACAGCTAGCAGCACGACTCCCAACACGACTTTGCTAGGCCTTTGTCTCAAAAGATATATTTCCTCCACCTTAACTAACATCTGCATTACATTGTTCATGAACCTAAAGAATTTGGAAAACATTTAGACCTAAGGAATTTGGAAACATTTTAAGAATAAAAGATTGGTATGCACCTACCATTAAGAAGGAAGCCAGGATATTTGCAAATACTAAGGCTATTCTGTTTTATATTGCTTGCATGTCTCTAGCTAATAAACTATTTTATTGTTTAAATAACCTTGTGTTGCATTCCAGCTAACTTTCCTTTTACATTCTACCCGCCTTGGTAAGGGGCACACACCAGACCATTACGAATCTAGAGGGGGGGGTGCAGGTAACACTATACAGAATTAGTTTAGACTGTCCAGTCCTACAGCTGCATTCTTACAACAGAACCCAGTTTACATTAGAGCGTAACTCTCAGCCCAGAAGCAACAGAGTTTTGTGGCACTTTAAAGACTAACAGAATGTATTGTAATGAAAACTCATGGACTAGAACCCATTTCATTATTGTTGTGTATGGAGGTTCTACTCACAGAATCTTATGCTACAATAATTGTGTTTGTCTCTTTGTTGGTTTTGGAAAACAGTGATATTTTTGGATTTTGTCTCAATTCAGAGTGGAACTATTGGGGATGGACTACTATTTCATGAGGATCTCATCCAAACAATATTGAAGTCTGTTCTGTGTTGATGTTCCTGATCTAGACCAACTTCCATAGCATAACCTTAGAGAAGCTGGCAGTTTGCATTATATTGGCTTCAAGTCTTTGTCCAGCAACAAACAGTAATATTACATTTATATTAAACTGCCTAAATCTATATTACAGTGCACAGTAATACATTTTCAAATGGCCCACTCTACTGACAGGTGATTTAGAATGGCATTTATACAGTCTGAAAATGAATTTTAAATAACAGTTTATGGTCATATTTCTGATGGTAGAAGAACTCTGATAAGTAATGGTGGACTGTGTAGTTATGTGATTATTTCCCATGAGGTCCCCCCCATTGCAGCTGTGAGGCAGTCATTTAATGGAGATGACCAGCACAGGGGGAAAAGGGCTATTAAGCTTAAGCTCTTTCCCCTTGCACATTTTCCTGTTAAAAATCACCACCACGAAGCTACTTTTACCTCACTAAGGAAAACTTATATTCATACATATTTCATACATGTTTCCCACTTTGAGAACAGCAGTTCTGGTGGGAAAGATTTAGGCCCCTGCCACACTGCAGGGAAAACACTGGCCAAAGTGCGGCTTTTAAAAGCCGCACCAAAAAAGAGACGTCGTGGCGGGATCCCACGATCCCCTGAGCCGCGGCACCGTTGCTCCCCGGCATGATCAGATGCCGGGGAGGAAGTGACGATTGGGAGGGGGAGGCTGCCGAACTGTGCATGCTCGAGCATGTGCAGTACGGCCGGGGGCCGGGGATGAGCCGGCGGAAAGACGCGCCGGCGATCCCACAGCTGGCAGTGATGCGGCCTTTCGGAAAGAACCACCTAGGTAGGTGGTTCTTTTTTGCTGCGGAGTTTGGCCGGGCAGGGCGGGCCTTAAATAGCCAAACTCTTTCTCTGTCTCTTTAAATTACAACTTCTGCAGCTGCATTCTGTTTTTAAACAATCAGGAGAAATAACATAGGACTATGTGTAAAGTCCTATGTGTAAAGACGCTGAACTGCAGGCTGTGGAAGGTCAGTAGTTCAGCAGTTCAAGACCCGGGTGCCGCATGATGGAGTGAGCTCCCATCTCTAGTTCCAGCTCCTGCCAACCTAGCAGTTCGAAAGCAAGAAATTGCAAGTAGATAAATAGGTACCACTTCGGTGGGAAGGTAACAGCGTTCCGTGCGCCTTGGTGTTTAGTCATGCCGGCCACATGACCACGGAAACGTCTTCGGACAGCGCTGGCTCTTCGGCTTTGAAACGGAGATGAGCACCGCAACCCTAGAGTCGGATTCGACTGGCTTTCGAGCAAGGGAACCTTTACCTTTACCTTTATGTGTAAAGTAGTTTTGCCTTTTCAAAGGTTCTTGGGCGTAAAGTAGCAATGTTTGAGAAAGGCTTTGAAGCCTATGGAAGGCCAATGCAAAAGATATAGTCAATTAGTGGTTGTGAAAGGACTGAGATACCAGTTAATTCATTCTTGTGGAACCTTTTGAAAGACTGGCGGAAACATCTTTTCATCTATTATAATTAGAGATAGAGACCTTGTAAGGACAATATCTTGTATAAATTGGCAAAGGGTAAATAAAGCCCATACATGGACTCTACTACATTAAAAGGAAGTCATGTAGAAGATGCAAGATTTAAAGCCACCTGCCTCCATATAGAATAAAGGGAAAGCAAAGGAATATTTTTTAAAAAAACTGTTTTGTTTTGAAGCAGCTACAGTTGTTCTAGAATTCATCCAGAGCTCATACCAACCAGAGGAAGGAAGCTAATTCATTAGTACACTGACTTTAAAAAACTATGTTTTATTTGTAGTACATTGTCTCAGAAATGGGAATCAACAAAGTTGTTTGAAAAGTAAGGTAATTTCAGTAACAGTTAATTGGTACCGTCAAGGAAATGAAGTTATCCCAAGACAAAAGTTTGGAGGTCTGAGAATACTGTGCTTTTTTTTGTAGTGTTAGGTCAACAAAAGACCATCCAAACTGTGTTCTTTTATACATGCAAAGCTATTATACATGCAAAACCAAAATGATAACTTTTGGAACAGATTTTGAAGTGATTGTATTTACTAGCCCATTGCAGAGCAGATTCAGTAACATCACAAAATTAATACAGGGCACAATATGGAGTGGAAATTATTTAAGGATGATCTGCTTTCCAATACTGCCCTCAAGAGAACAGATCTGAGAAGTTCTTTAGAAAAAAAACTGTAAAACAACTACCCACAATGAAGCTGATGTTTCTTAGGCTAACAGGGACTGACTTATTAAAGATAATGCTGAGTGTATGAATCAATAACACCTAAGATTTAGAACATTTATCAGTATTACTGAACTACCTATATGCCTACTTACTATATGGTGTGTGTATTGGAATGTTGCCATAAAGATAGGCTGTAGCTGAGTGGATGGGTGAAAGAATGACAGGCTTCAATTCTCTTCCCAACTGGCTGTGCATTTTGCTTCCTTGGTCCATACCTCCTCCTTATGTCAGTTTCTTGGGACCCTTACCTCTGCTCTGTCTTCCTAAGCCCTGCATTTGTGTTCCTGTTGCCTACTCCATTGTTGCTCCTTATGGGTTCTGTCTTTAGTAAGCCTTTTGAAAAGAAATGGTGGTCCACAAAGCCATAAATCCCATCTCTTGCTGTCATAAGCAACACAGTTGTCAATATCCTATTGTTGGGGGGAAATGCTTCCTACTCCCAGGGAGCCACAACAGGGCTATCAGGACCGGGGGGAGGGGGACAACCCTGACATACCATTTATTAACTATGCTGTCTAGCTCTCTGCTCTGATCATTAAGAGTGAATTCAGTCACTCTCTAAGGAGAATCTTGAGTACATTTGCCCTGTTTCAGCTGACATGGTTGGAGAACAGCTGAACACATTATACCAATTATAGTGCAAATCATTTCCATCTCCAAACCATATGTTCTACACTTAAGCTATATGGTCCATATTTCATGGTTTCAGAGCTGGCTGAAATTCCAGTACATGCACTGTTGGAATATGCAAGGTCTTATAGTACAGCCTAAGGAAAATTTGAAGATCATCCTACAGGGGAACAGCTGAAGGACTGGTAGTTAGCATAGCTAGGCTAGGGACTGCCCACAATTTCAACTTGTGTCCTTGCTGTCTCCCGATTGGCCCTTCTGGAAACTTCCTGCCCCTGTAGAGCTTCCTTCTTGTTGTTGTTCCTCCTTCAGCAGTTAGGTTTGACAGTTAAGGTTCCCTCTCTTCTATGTTCTATAACCGTTAGTTCTTCTTTAATAAACCTATTTTTCTCTGAACAGTCAGTGCTCCACTTCCTTTGAATATTTAAACTCTGCCAACATTAGGGCTGCCAAGTCGCGTTGAATTGCGGCGGGGGATCGTCATTCTTTACAGGAGCTCTGCCGCGGGGGACGGCAACAGGCGTTGCACCGCCGTTGCCAGGATGTGACGCTACGTGTTGCTCTGGCAACGGGACTCCAAACAGCCCCGTTGCCAAAGCGACGCGTAGCGTCACATCCTGGCGATGGCGGTGCAATGCCTGTTGCCGTCCCCCGCGGCAGAGCTCCTGTAAAGAATGACGATCCCCCACCGCGATTCAACGAGACTTGGCAGCCCTAGCCAACATGCACTATCATGATTTTGTATTTTCACAGGTAAGTGTACCTGTCCTATGCAGAAATGTTTCAGTTCTGTATATTTATTTATTTTAATTATTTAAACACTTTCCCTGATGCTGGGAAAGATTGAAGGTAACAGAAGAAGGGGATGACAAAGGATGAGATGGTTAGATAGTGTTACCAATGCAATGAACATGAAATTGAGCAAACTCTGGAGGACGGAGGAAGACAGGAGGGCCTGGCGTGATGTGGTCCATGGGGTTGCAAAGAGTTGGACTTGACTGTGCAACTGAACAAAAAAAAAAAGCCGTTTTTCTCCTTGGAATGACCCAAAGTAGCTTACAAAAAGGTTCCAAAGTACAACATTATTTGAACAACAGACAAAGAAAACAACCATCTGGGCTAGTTCAGATCCACAAAGCTGACTACTACCAAAAGGCTTGCACCTCTGGCCCCAGTCTGGCTAAATACCTGTAAGAAGAGGAGGAAAAAAGTCAGCCTAAATGGAATTCAACTGCTGCTTGCTTTAAACATGTGCTTGAGACCTTTGGTCATGTAAGCCGAAATAAATAAATGAAAATTGCTGCTTGCTTCCTTCCTTCCTTCAAGTCAACAGGATCGTCCTTACTTCCCCCCTTCTTTGGATGAAGAAAGGTGCTCATTTGATAATTTCTAAATGAACAGCACTTTTACCATATTCATTTTTAAAAGATATTAATTTCTAAGATCACCTTTGGTGAAGGAATGTGTTCAATATATATGTCTAGATAAAATCCTGCTTTGACACTTTGTGCTTTAATCTTCAGCAGTAGTCGTTTCAAGTCTTCACAATTTTTCTGCCAGTAATGTGGTGTCATCTGCATATCTCAAATTGTTAATGTTCCTTCCACCAATTTTCACTCCACCATCATCGAAATCTAATCCAGTTTTCCTTATGATATGTCCTGCATATAGATTGAAGAGACAGGGGATAAAATACATCCTTGTCTGACACCTTTGCTGATCAGAAACCATTGTTTTTCCATATCCTGTCCTAATAGTAGCCTCCTGTTTGGAGTACAGGTTGCACATCAAAACCATTGGATGCTGTGGCACACCCATTTCTTTGTAAACCAACCATAACTTTTCATGGTCCACACAGTCAAAAGCATTGCTGTAATCTATGAAACACAAACTGATTTTCTTCTGAAATTCTCTCCTATGCTCCAGTAACCTATGTAAATTTGCAATATGATCTCTAGTGCCTCTTCCTTATCTGAATCCAGCTTGAACATCTGGCATTTCTTATTCCATATACGGTAACAGTCTTTGTTGTAAGATTTTTGGCATCACGTTACTCACATGAGAAATTAATGGATGAGGGCATTCAAACTGAAAATTAATCCAAAGTAGAATTGCTTCTGCATCCTATGATGTTCCTCTTTCAAAAACTTCATCCCACTAGACACTGCTCCAGGTTTTGTCACCTCTCTACCTTATCCACTGCACCAGGAAGCCTAGTGGGAATAAAGTTTTGGAATAGAATCTGGGCTGAAATATAAAACCCACAGCCTGTGGTCAAAAGCTGTAGCATGAGATAACTTGAAAGAAACATTTTCTTCTTTAAAAAGAAATAAAAATAAAGATCAAGAATTAAGTTTATTTGGAATAACACAGAGGAAAATATTAGCAATTAAAATGGAGCAATGGGTAGTTTTCTCTCTCCTCTCTGTTACATTCAGGAATCAGTCTGATCCTCAAAGTCAGGGGTCCCCAGCACGGCACCCATGGCCCCATGATGCCCACCAACACCTTTCCTGGAGCCCACCAAGTGTTTTTAGAATGTGGGTGGGGCCAGGTAAGGCTCCTGCTAGACAGGATTTCTGATTGGTCATTGGAGATCTGATTGTGTGGATTACAATAATGTTGTTTCAGTGGCTGCTGCCACCACAGTCTTGTTTTTATTTTCATTGCGTTTTCCCAGTCTATTTTTTAGTTATTCCTCTCGTCCCCTGAACTTGAGCTTCCTGTGTGTGTGTGTGGGGGGGCTCCTGTCTCTTTTAGTGGCCATTTTGTGGTTGGCTCCATTGTAGCCCTTTTGTGATTGTACCCACCACCCTGTGCCAGAATTCCAAAGGTGCACATAGGATCAGAAAGGTTGGGGTCCCTGGCCAAAGTGTTTTGCTTGTGTTGCATGGGGTGGCACTTACCTCTACAGCTCATCTTGACAGCTTGGCTTTTCTCTTGGACCCGATACTGCTCCTGGGTGTGGTCCTATTTGAGTGGTCCTATAAAGAAGTGATTCTGTAGTCACAGAAGAACAAGCTGATGATAAGCAGTCACATTTTCCTTTATACACAAGACCCAAATGAATTGTGACTAGGGTCCAAGGATTCTTTTTTGGTAGAAAGCTGTTGTTTTCCATTCCAATCTATTAGACCCTTGAAAATGTTATATAAAACCAGTTTTATTGTATTATGCTTGCCAGTTTTCTCCTCCCCTAAGCTTTAAATTCAAGGACAATTATTTTCTGGCCATAATCACAGCATGAATTAGAGCTGGTTTCCATGGTATTAATTTAGTATTCAAGCAACACTTTGATATTTTAGCAAAACTTTAGGTCAGTAGTTATTATTGCCAACTCTGATTTAGGAAATTCCTAGAGATTTGGCAGTAGTACCTGGGTAGAGAGGTCAGCAGGGATGTGATTCCACAGAGTCTACCCTTTCAAGATGCCATTTCCTCCGGATCAACTGATTTCTGTACTATAGAGATCAGCTATTATTCCAGAAGAACTTCAGGCCCTACCTGGAGGCTGGCAGCCCTAGTGGTTATCAAATTGCGCTGGGGAACCTTGGTGTTTCCAAGCATTCCAAGGGATCTTCCATAAGAAGACCAGTAAAGGTGAGCAACACTCCCTGAAAGTCTGAACATTGCTGGTTAAAGATTACATTCTACAGGGGTCCCCAGTCTCATTGAACCTGTGGATACTTTTGGTATTTTGAGAACATGGAATGGGCATTCAACACAAAATGGCTGCCATGGAAGCCAGGACCAGCGGCAAAATGTTGGGAAGTTGCAAGCTGAAAAGTACGCAGACAGATGAGTGATTTCAGCTAACGTACTTTTATTCCGCAAGAACAAGACAAAGTAGCTGGCTCGCAGGCCGGTTTATATGCTCCAAGGAAACACACACCCCCACACACCCAACACCCGTGAATGGTCTATTTACAATGATTACATTATTCCTAGGGACCCTAGGTTCCCGATTGGCAGGGAACTAGGATCCTCACAACTAATTGTGTTCAGGAGCGAAGCTCAAATACTCTCCTGACCGCATGCTGGACCGGCTTAAACTGGATCACGCACATGGCCGGGTCAGGACACAACACAACACAAGCCAAGCATGCTCTTATAATTGAGAAAGCTGTTTCTGAAAGTACCTCCAGCTCTAGGGAGGTAGAGGAAATCCATGAGTGACTATTTGCTTTGAGAAAGAGATAGCTGTGAGAAGAGATGTTTTAAGGAAGAAGCAAAGGGGTGCCAGGTAACCAACTGGCAGGTGCTGTGGCATCCATGGGTACCACACTGGGGATCACTGATCCACAACATATTCATGTGCAGTGCTTTAGCTATCAGGCTGTGTTTTGTCTACAAAATATTTTTCTACAGTCATTGATTTCCATCTTTTATTTTAATACTCATCTTGTGTATTTTGTGTGTGTGTGTTAGAGGATTCCTCTGGTTGAATATTCTAGACATATGATCCATTCATTAATTAAATGTCATTTCTTTTAACACAGAAAGTGTTAGGGTGTCTTTCTGCGACCAGGTCAGTGTTTCAAAACAAACACAGGGAATCTAATTAAGAATCAGTACATTGTTTAGTGGTAAAATGGTCTTCAGAATTGTCCTATGAACCAAAATTAGGGGAATGGTAGCAAAAACGAAACCCAAAATAGTCACAACACCCTCATGAAAACTCTTGACAAAAATAAATCTTTGTGGTCTTTAACTGTCTTGTTGCATTCTAGGCCTCTAGCTCTGGAGGTTGCTGTTGTAAAATATTGGCACTTCTTTTTATTTTAATGGAATAGCTAATTCCCTTAACATTGTATGAAATAATTTTGAGGGCATTCGTTTTATACTGGAAGACCAGCCATAATTCTACCCAGTAGACTGCACTCTTTATGCAATGGTACATGAAATTTAAAGTTTTATGACTTTAAAGCTAGATCTACTGTATATTGACTGTTCTCACAGAGAGCCATTGGTGTAGTGGTTAAGTGTGTGGATTCTAATCTGGAAGAACCAGGTATGATTCCCCATTCCTCCACTTGCAGCTGTTGGATGACCTTGAGCAAGCCATAGTTCTGTCAGAGCTGTCCTTGAAAGAGCTCTCTTAGCCCCACCTACCTCACAGAGTGTCTGTTGTGGTGAGGGGAAGGGAAAGGAGTTTGTATATTGACTGTTCTCACAGAGAGCCAGTTTGGTGTAGTGGTTGTGCGTGGATTCTAATCTGGAAGAACCAGGTATGATTCCCCATTCCTCCACTTGCAGCTTCTGGATGACCTTGGGCAAGCCATAGTTCTGTCAGAGCTGTCCTTGAAAGAGCTCTCTTAGCCCCACCTACCTCACAGGGTGTCTGTTGTGGTGAGGGGAAGGGAAAGGAGTTTGTAAGCTGCTCTGAAACTCTGAGTGAAGGGTAGGGTATAAATCCAATCTCTTCTTCTTCTTCTCATGTAAAATTTTGTATAAAGCCAGAATGCCCTTCTCTGTTTCAAGGTCTCAGAGCTCAAGTGGGCTGACCTTAAAAATATAGTGGCTGAATTTCTTTAAGCCCAACCTATATTGCTTTCTTTTAATTGGAATCTTGCCAATTGGTGCTATTATGTCATAAGAACATAAGAGACGCCCATGTTCGATCAGGCCAAAGGCCCATCTAGTCCAACACTCTGTCACACAGTGGCCAAAAATACCAGATGCCATCAGGAGGTCCACCAGTGGGGCCAGGACATTAGAAGCCCTCCCACTGTTGGCCCCCCAAGCACCAAGAAGACAGAGCATCACTTGCCCCAGAGCCCCTATCTATACCTTGTGGCTAATAGCCACTGATGGACCTCTGCTCCATATGTCTAACTAATTCCCTTTTGAAGCCGTCCATGTTTGTAGCAGACTGGAGGACAGACTGGAGGACCAAGCCCTGTTGGGCTCTGTGTTGTTTCTGGGTATTTTAAACTTGGGAGGTAACATGGACAACTAGTGGCATTTAAAGCCAGGCAACAGGGACATGATGGGCTCCAGGTTTGGGGAGGGGGACAAGGGGGGTAAGCAGAGAATTTACAGCCCCCTCCTTGGTCTTCTCTTCCTGCCTACCCACCCACATGCCCCACCCAGCCTGTGCTCCCCAACCTTTCAAAAGACCTCTCACCATCTGTGCTCCCAGCTACCTGACCACATGCAGCCCTTTCCATGATAGTGCAGCTGGGAGTGCTGCCTCCATGGTTGCCAGAAGCTCTACCATCATTGTGCACTACTTGCATCCATGTCCTTCAGAGTCATCTAGTCCAACCCCCTGCTCAATGCAGGATCAGCCTAGAGCATCCCTGACAAGTGTTTGTCCAGCTGCTGCTTAAAGACTGCCAGTGAGGGGGGAGCTCACCACCTCCCTAAGCAGCTGATTCCACTGCTGAACAACAGTCCATTCTTAATGGACCAATGCATTTTTTAAAAAAGCTGACTGTGGCAGTTGTTGCTGCATTGCCCAGATCTTTTTTAAAAGCTGTGGCAGTTGTTGCTGCATTGCCCAGAGACAACAGGAAAGGAAGTTGCAGTGAACAGAAATGATCAACTGAAACACAGGATTTGTTGCGTTCCCCTGAAGCAGAACATCTCTTAAACTGGATCAAAAGACACATCCTTCCAAGAATATGGAGGAATGGTAGTGCAATGCCAATCCATACTGCAAGAATTGAACTTCTATTATACAATATAAATAATTCCCATTTAAACAAAACAAAACAAAACACTGCCCAAAAAACAGCTCCTGGAAAGATCAGAATAGCATGGAGGAAATAGGAGAATGGTGGATCCACCATGGTAATTGCTGGTACGACTGATGGCAATTATGCCACAAGTGGCATGCCTGGAACCATCCAGTTCAGTCTAATTCAAACAGAATAGTACAATATCTAACCCATGTAAGGAATGAGGAAGGACAGGAGCAGCCATATTCTGTGAGGATTGCTGCAAATGTGAAAGGATAAATGTGCACTGGCAATATCCATAACTTATTGCAGTCAGCATGAGTCAGATTCAAGGTAACTCTTGTAGACCATCATGCTATGCTTGCTTATTTGATAGTAAGACGTGTTGATTTCAGTAGTTTTTTACTTCCAAGTAAATACGCATCGATTGTGGTTGGAGTATCAAACTGTGAGAGCACTCCCGTAAGTACAACCTCACCTCACCTGGACCATTAATTTGCTCCACCTAACAATTTTTCGGAAACTTTCCTTTATAATTTTCCCTATGACAGCTTTTTTTTTAGAATAAGGGGTGGTTAAAAAAAAAATCTGTGGTGGATGGGGTTTCCCCAAATTGACTCAGACCCTCAGCCATCTGACCCATGGAGCTTTGCAAGTAAAGATTCACCTTGTTATGAGGGCGAGTGTAGATTCTGCAAGAGCAGCATAACTGTTCTTAGGTGATCCGACCTGGAAAAAACCGACCTTTTAATAATATGGTTAATATCAGGGATAAGGGAATTAATGTATTTACAGAAGTTGTTCATTACTGAGCATGTACAAGCTTTTGAACTTATATCATTTTAACTATCCGGCAGTAAGAATTCATATACAGTAAAATACGGAACAGCATTTGGTCTTCGCAAAAGAATTTCAGCTTCTATGGATTACAATGAAATAATCGATCTTCTATTCTGGATATCGGCGGGCTCGCTATGTCCCTGAATCACGGACTACCGTCTTTCCAGGATCCCAATCTAATGAATAAATCAGCAAACTCCGAAACCAATGATCCACCGGCTACAGAAATGCACTTAAGATAATAATGGCAAACCGACGCTAACCCATATTATAAAATATAAATGGGAAAATAAAGACCGAACGATTCAACACCACCCACCACAACACAACAAAATGATCAAGCAGAGGACACTTTAACCGCGCATGCGCCGTGAGAAGAGAGGACGTCTCCGCCTTTCTCTGTCACCACTGCCTCCGTTTCCGGCCATTTCTTGCTGCCTTCCCCTCCATGCGCCTGCGCGTGTGTCGCTTGAACCGTACGCCTTCCTTTTGTGGCGGTGCGCGTGTGGGCCGGGAGAAGAGTAGTAAGAGCGGAGATGGCGCTGCACGTTCCGAAGGCTCCGGGCTTTGCCCAAATGCTGAAGGAAGGGGCGAAGGTGAGCGAGAGAGACGGGGGCTGACGCGGGGATGGGCAAAGGTAGTTGAGGCCGGGTGCGGAAGGTTCCAGAAGCGAAGGCTGCGCTCGGAAGCTCCATCCAGACTGTTCCATGCGCCTCTCGAGGGGTGGGGCTAGTTGGGCCCGAGTTTGTTTGACGCCGGTATGGCGCCGAGCTAACGGTTTTCTTTCTTTCTTTGAGCATGGCGGGGGTGGGATAAGTGCCCCCTCTCCCTCCGACTTCCACGGGGTATAAGGGAGGCACCCCACGCTTCATTTCGCCCGGTAACGTATGAATTGTAGTGTGGAGCCGCCTGGATTGGCAATCCCTTCCCCGCCATTGGCGTCTGTGGCACAGAAAGGGCGCTGGTAGCAAGAACCGGCTTTGAATAGGGTGCGGGGTTTCTCTAAAGCTTGTGACTTGGCTGCTGGCCAGTGACAGTTTCCCTGCTACTTTCTTCGGTTTCCTAGTTTGCTCTGGCGTAAGGTCGCACGTGTACACCGAATCTCGGGACCGTTCTGCTGACAGGAATGTATATAGCATACATCACTCTCTTCACAAGTGCTCTTCCACAGCCCCTTCCTCGCAGTTTTGTGGGCTCAGAACATTTTACAGGATATTTTTTTGGTCTGTGTCCTAGAAAGCTCATGATAAGTACTTTGCATCCTTCCAGAATTTTGTAGTTTAATGGCACATGCTATACAACCCACTTCCCGTATTGCCACTAGTGGATACATCTAGAAAAGGATGTAGGTGTTTTCATGCTCCACGTTTAATGTTAATCTGGAATTCCACTGGATGTAAACTTTTTCCTTTTTCAGAAATCAAATTTGGTACAGGTTGGTGTCTTTAGCATGGGGACCTTCTTGCGTGCTTGGAAACATGGAATCGGTGATTGGAAACAGGCTGTGCTAGTTGTGGGTCTAGTGTTAAAGCTTTTGTATTTTGCAGAGCTACATACGTTCTGTCATAGCTGGCAAGATTTTAAAAAGATGATTATAATTAAAGGAGCTCTATTCTCCATTGTGAACCTGTCTGTTCTTGCTACCATGTGGTACCTTGCTTCCATCTTTTCCACTCCTATTTGCTGTTAAAATGGTACACAAAGAGAAATTCTTAGGTTATACAGAATAAGAATATGTATATTTTAAATTGAGTGCGATTTCAAAGGAATCCAAATTCTCATACATAATAGAACTTGGATTCATTTGAAGTCTTTCTCTAAATTTTGTTTTTCATAATTAGTTGAATCCAAAAGTGCTCTTCTGATAGTGTAATGGAGATTATGGGAGTGGGGTGGTGATTTTTGCCCATTCCTTCCTCCCACTCCAGACCTTAGAGAGTTCATGAGGGTACCTTGATTACTAGGAGCAGAATCTCAGTGGGTTGCAGTGGGAAGGAGGAGGTGAGAGTCCTTTTTTGTCAGTTTCACTCTCCTTGGTATTTTGGTTTGAGTCCATAATATTTTATAGCCTGTTCATTTCAAAGACCTTTAATTTAAATTCACTGCTGTAGATTTTCTGTGTTGTGTGGCCGTGGTCTTGGCATTGTAGAACGTCAGGTTCTACAATGCCAAGACCACGGCCGCACAACCTGGAAAATCTACAGCAACTAACAAACTCAGGCCGTGAAAGCCTTCGACAACATATTTTAATTCTGATATAAATAGTAAAAAAAACCCTGTTTGACTGATACAAAGAAATATACACTAACTTGAAGAGGAAAATCATGTAACTTAGAATATCACCCAGTTTTAGTTTGTAGAAACTAAATGAACTCCTGGGTGTTCCAGGTGCTTGTATGTGGGCACTCAATGAAATTGCTGAGTGGTCAGGTTAGAACAGATAAAAGGAAGTACTTCTTCACCCAAAGAGTGATTAACACGTGGAATTCACTGCCACAGGAGGTGGCGGTGGCTACAAGCATGGACAGCTTCAAAAGGGAATTAGATAAGCATATGGAGCAGAGGTCCATCAGTGGCTATTAGTCACAAGGTATAGATAGGGGCTCTGGGGCAAGTGATGCTCTGTCTTCTTGGTACTTGGGGGGGTCAACAGTGGGTGGGCTTCTAATGTCCTGGCTCCACTGGTGGACCTCCTGATGGCACTGGTATTTCTGGCCACTGTGTGACACAGAGTGTTTGACTGGATGGGCCTTTGGCCTGATCCAACATTGGTGTCTCTTATGTTCTTATGTGCTAATCTTCTCTGTATCTTTCTAATTTTAGTATATGTGCTGCTGAAGCAAGCACCAAGTGCTTGTATTTGGACTTTGCAGCAAATTGGAGTTTGATTGAAGGCTACCGAAATCAATACATTTTTAGTTGTACTCTGCATGCAGAAGGGCAGTGTGTAGGCACATAGCAACGTGTTGAATTCATGTTGCTCACAAACAAGAAGGCTTGTTTGCAATGTCTGAAATCAGTCTGATTGTTTACATGTAAAACAGGATGCAGGAATATTGAAATGCAATTGGCCATGCAGAATTTTGGATTTACATTCTCTATAAAATTGTGGTATCAGGAGAAGCATTTCAGTTAGTACAATTTTATTTATTTTATTGGTCTTATATCCCGCCCTACCCCACAAATGCTCAGGACGGTCACAGCATATAAAACATAATAATAATTTTTTAAATAGAAGTTTTATTGGTTTTTCAAAAACAAAAGATTTTGGAAAGAAATGAGAGCAATACATTTTTAGAAAGTTCAGCCAAATATCTCACTCATAACATCGTATTAGCTTGTATATTATTTTTTCAACATATACTATAATGTCTAGTAACTTAAATCAGAAAGAATAGCAGTTTCCTGTTACATCTAATATAAAGAATAACATTTTGATAATCTACTCCAATTATATAAGTAGTTATGTTATATCCTCTGTACTACAAATTGTCTAATACTATTCTTAAACCATTTTGTCTAATACTATTCTTAAACCATTTTTATTAAAAAAAGAGAAAGAAAAGGAAAAATAAGCAAAATTTCTTATCAATTCCATGCTGTCTCTTAATAGAATACAATGTCATGAATTCCGTTGTCCGTTGTAGGTTCCAGGCTCTTGTCTTCAGCGGGGGTTGAGAGGGTGAAGGAATTAGAGGCCTGATCCCCCTCACCTCAGAACTGTAGAGCTCCACCCCAATGGGGTAGCCTCTATTTATTAAAACAAAACTCCTGGTCAGTGTTACTGCACAGCTGACTTCAGTCTTTGTTTCGTTCCAATCTATTCCTCCCTGGTGGCGGGTATTTTTCCTCTTTATTCCCAATCAAACCCTTCCCCTGCTTAAAGTAACAGAGACACTTTAGCTTCCCATCTGTCAGATCCGTATCGGTTCCTTCCTCCCCTTCTTCTGTCTTGTCTTGCTCGTGGTCCTCTGTGTCCAGGATCTTCCGTTTCTCTCTTTGCTGTATCCGCGCTCTCCCTGTCACCTTGATTCTTGTAGCAGTTTGCCCTTTTTGTTGTTCTTCGTTCCTCTTCTTGTATTGGGGCCAGTCAGTGGAGTCTGACACACAGCTATAAGGTGGACTGAATTTTTATGTAAATTGTACCTGTATCACCTTTAAAATATTCATTTATATTTTTTAACAATATTGGATTTCATCTAATTAATAATAAATTTTTCAATCACAACAGTGCATATTTTCCATCTATATTATACTGTGGTTCAATATAATCCACACACCTCGATCACAGTCAATTACAAATATTTAAATCTCTTTACTATTATATTATATTATAGTTTCATATTTTAGTATAAATCAAATTGGCCAATAAACACATTCAAAATAAGAACCTCAAGTTAGGTATTCTTTGTATACCTAGTATACTTTATAATTGCCACACTATTGGTTTTCATGTTATCAATAATACAATTTTAAATCACCATAATATATGTTTATCACCTCTTTAAGTTTTTACTAATATTCTGTCATTGTGTGTTTCAACATAATTAACTCATATAAATTTAAATCAAATGTCCACAATTATATTAAGTTTTGTATTTTACCATAAATCAATTTAACCAGTACACATGTTCAGAATGGATTGCATCAGGCTAAGTAATCCTTGTTTATAAGTTATTTATAGTTTTTCATTTTTTCCTGCTTTCTCCACACATTTCTTTTAAGGACCACCATATTTTTGTGCCTTTCTTCTTTAAAAATAGCTATTCCCCCCACCCCTCTATATTTGCTTGTATAAGGAATCATTTAGCCCATTGCTTCTATATTATTTCCTTGATTTATGTAACGGTTTAATATTTCTTTCTTTGCGGGAATCAAATCCTTCAGTGAAGCGTCTTTGTCAAAGTTTTGTTTTCTGGGTGACGTCTGTTCCTGTACTGCATTCGGTAACATGATCTATTCTTCTTCATTACACTCAAAGTTTTTTCAAAGACGTCCTGAATAGCTTAAAACATAATAATTATTAAAGCATATATTCTAAAACCAGATTTAAAACAATACAAAACAAGATAGCTTAACAAATAACTTCGAGTAGTCCATAATGCCTCCTGCAAGATGCTTGTCTTGGCACTGGGGTTGATGTTGTGGACAGGGGAGGCCAAGATGATTGGACGTCCGCCACCTCAACTGAAGGCCTGGTGGAACAGCTCAGTTTTACATGCTCTGTGGGACTCTCCCACAAGGCCTTGATTTCAACTGGGAGCACATTCCACCAGGTCGGAGCCAGAGCAGAGAAAGCCCTGGCTGACGCTAAGTGGACTACCAAAAGATGTTGATCTGCCAAGCACAAGGCTCTCCGGGGCACATATGGAGAGAGACAGTCCCATAGGTATGCTGGTCCCTGGTCACATAGGGCTTTAAATGTTATTACCATAACCTTGAACTGGATCTGGTATTCTGTTGGCAGCCAGTGCAGTTGATGTAACACTGGCTGAATATACACGCCCACACAGACGTCACTGTCAGCAAGTGCACCACCGTATTCTGCCCTAGCTTCAGTTTAAGAACATACGAGAAATCAATGTTGGATCAGGCCAATGGCCCATCCAGCCCAACACTTTGTCACATAGTGGCCAAAAATACCAGATGCCATCAGGAGGTCCACCAGTGGGGCCAGGACACTAGAAGCCCTCCCACTGTTGCCCCCCCACCCCCCAAGCACCAAGAATACAGAGCATCACTTGCCCCGGACTGAGTGTTCCTATCTATACCTTGTGGCTAATAGCCACTGATGGACTTCTGCTCCATATGTTTATCCAATTCCCTCTTGAAGCCGTCCATGCTTGTAGCTGCCACCACCTTCTGTGGCAGTGAATTCCATGTGTTAATCATTCTTTGGGTGAAGAAATATTTCCTTTCATCTGTTCTAACCTGACTGCTCAGCAATTTCATTGAGTGCCCATGAGTTCTTGTATTGTGAGAAAGGGAGAAAAGTACCTCTTTCTCTGCCTGCTCTATCCAATGCATAATCTTTTAAACCTCTATCATGTCACCCCTCTGTCATTGTTTCTCCAAGCTAAAGAGCCCCAAATGTTTTAACCTTTCTTCATAGGGAAAGTGTTCCGATCCTTTTATCATTCAAGTTGCCCTTTTCTGCACTTTTTCCAATGCTATAATATCCTTTCTGGAGTGTGGTGACCAAAATTGCACACAATATTCAAAAAGAGGTTGCACCATCGATTTATACAGTGGCATATGATACTGGCTGATTTGTTTTCAGTTCCCTTCCTAATAATCCCCAGCACAACATTGGCCTTTTTATTGCAGTCACATTGCAATTTTCAGTGAGTTATCTACTATGACTTCAAGATCTCTCTTTTGGTTAGTCTCTGCCAGTTCGGACCCCATCAACGTGGCCTCACTGTGCATCACTTTGCACTTGGCAACATTGATGCTCTGTCTTCTTGGTGCTTGGGGGGTCAACTTTGAAGTGATACATGGAGGAAAGTGGTTTCAAGGTTTAAACACAGAAACCTCAATGGGAATGCATATAGTTTAATGCATTAAAAATCAGTCTGGATTGCTAAACCACGAACACCTATTAAAATAGCTTATGTTTTGGTAGTTTTAAAATACTCAGTTTTCCTTTGGAGTAACCTTTTGATCTAAAGTCATGTATCTAAAAAATTTTGGAAATGTGCATCAATACTGAATGCTTGTTTTCTATTTGTAGCATTACTCAGGATTGGAGGAGGCAGTGTTTCGAAACATTCAGGCTTGTAAAGAGCTTGCTCAAACAACTCGTACAGCTTATGGACCGAATGGTAAGTTCTCTATTTTTTTTATATATAAAAGAAAGTCCCCTCACCGTAAAATCAATGCCCAGGCCAAACCGCTGGACCTAGAAACACCACATTCAGGGAGAGCACTCCTACCGTGACGTGGATGCTCACTAAGAAGGGATTTTTAGAAATTTGACCCCTAAGTGGGTCAAAAGGGGTAAAATATGCTCCTATGCGGCTGCCAGGCTGCTGCCTCATTACACCCCTTCACTCTCTCATTGGTCAGCTGCAGAGCTCAGTGTTCTGAGGTAAAAAACAGTTACAGGATACTGCACAGAGCTGATGACAGTTGAGGAAATGAGGAATGGCCAATAACCACCTATGAGGTGCAGTAATGCTGCTGGTCCAGCCTCTCTGATAGTTTCCAACACACTCCCCCCACCTCCTGTACCTAACAGGCAGTTGTCTGTCAGGTGCAGCAGCAGCAGTTGCAGGATGCTTAAAGCAACGAAGGAGTCCGCCTCAGCAGTAACGCCTTAGCGATCCTGCCAGCCCTGCCTCCACAGTGGCTTCTAATACTCCCCCCCACACACACTGGACAGGCAGCTGCCTGTCAGATGTAGGAGAGGAGGTGGGATGCTTACAGCTGCTAGGGAGGTTTGCTCAGCAGGATTGTCTTAGCCCTGCTGCTGGCCCAGACTCTCCGATGTCTTTAAATACAATCCCCCCAACACTAGGCAGATGGGTGTCAGGTGTAGGAGCAGGGCCAGGGTACTTTAATCCATCAGGGATGCGGCCCCAGCAGGATCGCATTAGCGATGCTGCTGGCCCAGCCTCTCTGATGGCTTCCAACACACTCCCCCCACCTCCTACACCTAACAGGTGGTTGTCTGTCAGGTGCAGCAGCGGTTGCAGGGTGCTTAAAGCCACGAGGGAGCCCGCCCGAGCAGTAACGCCTTAGTGATCCTGCCAGTTCCGCCTCCACAGTGGCTTCTAATACTCCTCCCCCCCCGCCCCTCCTACAATGGACAGGCAGCTGCCTGTCAGGTATAGGAGAGGAGGTGGGATGCTTACAGCTGCCGGGGAGGTTTTCTCAGCTGGATTGCCTTAGTCCTGCTGGTGGCCCAGCCTCCCTGATGCCATTAAACATAATCCCCCCCAACACCAGACAGGCTGGTGTCTGTCAGGTGTAGGAACAGGACCAGGGTACTTTAATCCATCAGGGACTCCGCCCCAGCAGGATCACCTTAGCGGTGCTGCTGGCCCAGCTTAGCCACACTCCCACTCACAACGGAAATATACCCCAGATTTGTAGAAAACTGGTTTCCTTTATTAGGTTATTTAACCTCACAATGTGGGTTCTAGAAAATTGGTTCATATGAACTTGCTTAATGTCTGATTGCTCGGTTGATGTTTTGAATACCCCACTTCTTAAATGTAACATAAATGAGAAGCATTTTGGGGGAAAAGGGGGGAGATGCCCCCCCCCCCCAATTCAATGCTCAGGTCAAGCCCCTGTACCAAGAAAACCAAAATAAGGGGAGTGCATTCCTACCATGAAGAGATTTCTGAGAAACATGACCCCCAAGGGGGTAAAAAAGGGGCAAAATATGTTCCCCCAATTATTTTCCATGTGCCTGGCAGGCTGCTGCCTCCTTGCCCGCCCCGTCCCCTGATTGGTCAATTATGTAGTTCAGAGTTCTGAGATAAAACCTGCCTACTTGCACCCACCTCCCTCTGATTGCTCAGCTGTGGATCTCAATGTTCTGCGGTAAAAACACAGTTAGAAGAGACTCCAGACAGTTGAGGACAGTTACAGAAATCAGCGATTCAAGACTCCTGAATAGACATTTTTTTAAAAAGCCAGCATGGCAGTTGAGTTAATGAATGTTTATGGGGAGATAGCCATTTCGAGGCGTGCCTCCCTCATGAACCTGAAGAAATGTCCACCACATCACCACTCCCTCACACCGACTCCCCCTCACACCTCTCAGCTCTTATTGCTCCCAAGAAAGCTCCTGGCAAACGTCGAGCCAGATACACCAACACTACAAGGAGGAGGCAATTTAGGAATGCGGCAAAGACATTTGCACATAGTACTCCCGCAGTGCACTGAGCTGCACAGGCCAAGTACCAGCGAGATCACCCTGAGGTGCTCAGAACAACACAGTCTCCATATTATCAAAACAATCCAGGAGCACAAGTAGGGAGGCCATCACTTTCGTGGAAGGTAGCAGGAGTTGACTTAACAGACGACTGCTTCTTAAATGGACAGTTCTATGTGGCCTGCTCCAGAGTGAGCTCACCAAGCAGCCTGGTGATCCTAGCACCTGAGGGCAGAACCACCAGTGTGATCTAGAGAAGAGGTCCTTAAGTAGAGAGAAAAACTTCATTTTTTCTTCATTTCTTGCACTACAATCTTCTCTGTTAGAATTCCTACAACAAATGCCACATTTCAGATTTCACATCATCAGTATTATAACTGGATTTACAGAATTTAAATCCTGTAGCATAGCACGGGTATCAGGCTAGTATATTTATAAACATAGACTTAATACCTTCCTTTAAACCTAAAAGAGCAATTGTAAAGGCATAATATCTTATAGTGGTTTAATTCTTTCATTGACAAATACAGGAAATATACCACTTGTTCCAGTTCTGAAACTTCATATTTTACAAAGGCAAAATATTATCATGCATTCTCTATTCAACAAATGCCTGGCATGATTAATAGTATGGTGAATATAATTTACAGTGTAGATTGTAGCTGTACTTAGTGTTGTGGTTTATTTTGTTTAGGAATGAACAAAATGGTTATCAATCATTTGGAAAAGCTTTTTGTTACTAATGATGCTGCTACTGTCTTAAGAGAGTTAGAGGTAAGTTCTTCTTGTGTCTTTCACCTAAAATCGTCCACATTAAACATGGGAATTCTTCCTTGAAGTATTTTGTTAATATATTCTTTATCAAGGCATGCTTTTTTTGATTATTAAATTTTCCTTATGAGGATCCCTGAGTCAGGGGTTGGTGGGGGCAAGAAGAGGGGAAAATAAGATGACATGGTGTGGGAGGAGATTTGAACAAAGGTAGTTCTGTTGTATCTTGTCTTTTTATTTACTTCATATATATCCTGCAGTTCTCCCCAGTGGGGACCAAAACCAGTTTATATTATTTTTCTCTTCTCCATTTTATCCTCACAACAACCCTGTGCAGTAGATTAGGCTGAGTGTGTGACTATTCCAAGGTCACTGAGCAAGCTTCCATGACAGTGGGGATTTGAATCTGGGCCTACCAGATCCTAGTCTGACACTCTTTAACCATTATACCTGTTCTGTCATATTAACTTTAAAAAAAAATGGAGGTCAGGAGCAGTTTCAGCGGCTGATGGTTAGTGCAGAAAACTTGAAAAGCTTTAAGAAGTGTATTTCATGTTGAAATAAATTCTTGCTGGTAGTACTACATCAATATTCGCTAGAAGTAGTTACAGATGTTTATAGTTGCTCAGCTTGTGTCTCATGAAACATTAAGTAGCATTGTATAAGCTGAGTCCCTTACTGTGCAAGCCTGTGCACTGTTACTCAAGTCTAAACCCATTGATATCAGTGGGCTTAGATTGGAGTGAGTTTGCATAGGATTGTACTGTTACTGTAGTAGTATGATAAGGCATGCTAGGACTCACTAGATATTTGCATATATGCTTAATAGTTCTTATATACATTTTTAAATAGGTTCAGCACCCTGCTGCCAAAATGATTGTCATGGCTTCTCACATGCAAGAGCAAGAAGTTGGTGATGGAACAAATTTTGTGCTTATTTTTGCTGGAGCTCTCTTGCAGCTCGCGGAAGAACTACTAAGAATGGGTCTTTCTGTTTCAGAGGTAATCCCCCTCCCAACAGATTATTGTAATTCAGAATAGTATTCCAAAACTGTGTAACCTTGGTGATTTTTATAGAACTCAGATTCTTCCTGTCATCATAATCTTTTAAAAAATACAATTGCTGCTTGGCAGCACATTGTCTCAAAGGGTTGTTTTCTTTAAGCTCCATTCAGCCTTCATAGAAACAGCAACAGAACAGGAACACCATAGAATATCTTAGGTGCTCGACCTCCAAGCAATGAGCCAAGGAACCAAGACACGTTTCTTACATTGTTCATTTCTGTTGTAAGCTATTTGGACTTGAATTGATTAAAAATGGTAGTCTAAGGCCCCCTGGTTGTGGAAGGGTGGCATGATACAGCTTGGTCTTGTCAGAGCTTGGAAGCTAAGCAGGATTGGCCTTTGGATGGGAGAGGAAAGCTATAGAAATCTTTTGCTTGCCTTGAAAAGCCCCTTGCTAGCCTTGTCAAAGTTGGTTTGAGTTGACATCACTTAAGCTCACGCATATGAGGTGCTCGTGTGTAAAAAGAAGGCACTTTCCTTGTATAAGGAGGAATCTGCAATTTTTACAGATCTCCCACTCGAGCTGCAGCCCAGTGCACTGCAATTTATGCAGGTCTTGGTGAACCCTAGATCTGTAGAACAGAAGTTTTAGGTGGCACAGTAAGAAGCAGAAGTGAAAAAAATAAACTCTTCTGATGCTTGATGTCTTTGAAGAACAGTAATATGTTTTGATTGTGTTCCACTATGCTTACATGTATAAAGTTCTTTGCACAGCCAGGCTGTTAGAAGTGGTTGCTGAAACAATACCAAACTTATTTTGAGCTATATTGTAATACATGTTGCTGTCATTATTACACATGTTGATATATTTAATTTAGGTGATTGAAGGCTACGAAAAAGCTTGTAAAAAAGCACTAGAGATTCTTCCTGATCTAGTGTGCTGCTCCGCAAAAAATCTTTGGGACACTGATGAAATGGCATCTTTGCTACTTACTTCAGTAATGAGTAAACAATGTGGCAATGAAATGTTTCTGTCTAAGCTTATTGCACAGGCATGTGGTAAGTAAGCATTTTAGCTAATCATAATAAAAGAGGTTTTTTTGCCTAAACATTTAACTTTTGTTAACATTTTGACTTAATATTTTTTCATTTTGTGCACATCAATCCAGCCTCAAGTAAAGGCTTAGTGTGCTAAGTAATAACCAAGGAGAGCTGCAATTTTGAGGGGTTTCCAAATATTATAGAACATAATAAAAGTTTTTGTCTGTTAAGTCTTTGATCTTTTATATTCATATGAATGTGGATCAAGTTTTGGCTTTTGTAATGAAAAGCACAGTTAAAGTCACTTTCTGAATTTCCTGGTAAATTTGGATTTGTTATGTTGAATGCTGCTTTCACCACTTAGATCATATCATTCCTGGGGCTGCTGGGTAGATCTGTTACAATGCCCTACAGCTTAAGGCTAGCTCTCATTTGTGCCTGAGTGAAGGAACAGGATGACTCTGGACAGTTGGGCCCAGCATTGGCTCCTAGCCGGTGGCTCTCAAGCAGCTGGTGGCAGTCCCACCCCCATTGGCCAGCTACACTGCTGGGGGGGGTATCAGCAGATCGGAGGGTTGCTGGTTTCAATTTGGGTCACAGGTTGCAGGTGCAGCGTCCATTTGGGACCCTTTTTTGTAAACGTAATATTGGTGTCGTTTTCCCTGGCACCATACCATAGCTTGGCATTGTGTGTAAAAAGCTCTATTTTCCCATGCTTTGTTCTCAGCTTCTGTGCTTGCAGTCATTCAGTTACTTCCAATTTAGGGGAGACCATAGTTTTCTGCTACATCCAGATTACTAAATTGGTGTTTGTGTGCTACTGTCAAACCAGGATTGTATACCACTGGTTGGGTTCCTGTGTCATGGACTTTTCCTGTCATCCCCTCCCTCCAGCAGCCATTTCTGATCTCAGGAAGTTAATTTTGTGTTGTTGGGAGTGCAGGTCAGAAGGCTGTGTTGGGTTAGGGGTAAGGGATCAAATCCTTCCTTCCTTCTCTGTCTATGTGGGTTCTGTGACCCTAGAAATAAACTTAGTGGGGTAAGAAAAGACTGCTGGGAGGATACATGACCATTGGTGCCTTCTGCTGATGATCACTGGGTCCTATCCACTGAATCTAGCTGCAAACTGGTGCTGAAGTGGAAACAGCTAGATCATAGGTCATTACAACATTTTTCCTGTAGTGCCAAACTGGGTTTTTGTTGTTTTTTTAATTTAGAATTTGACTTTATTGTAAAAGAGAGAACAGTAACAAAGGCAAAAAGCTAATCAGTCGATACATCCCAGTACATGTAATCCTACATCCAGGGATATTATTACATTAACAGAGGTAATAGAGAATATAAAACCACATTTTTTCCAGTTTTAAAACAGTTATGCTTTAACATAAACTAATCAAAATTCTGCTGCTATATCTATTTTACAATACATTAAAGCAAGAAAAAGTAACAACAGAGTAGGGCGTCAGGGCATTACTTTTTTTTTGGAGCTGAGTATGTGTAGACTTTGTCTACTTTGTGCCCATATGAAATTAACTAACCTCTTCTGCATTTTGTCATAAACAGGGCTATTTTTGGGCAGGAACACACAGGAACGGAGTTCCGGCTGGCTTCAGAGTTGGCCACGCCCACTACAGCCAAAACCTCTGCATGCGTGGCTACAGAGGGAAGGGGTGCCCAGGCAGGCCAAGGGAAGGCAGTTTAAACTGCCTTCCCTTCCCTCCAAGGGCCGGCTTGCCCGGGTTCCCCGCAGCCGTGGGGTGCCTGGGCAAGCCAAAGGAAGGCATGGAGGTGTGGCCTAATATGCTAATGAGCGACACTGTCAGGAGTGTGGCCTAATATGCTAATGAGTTTCAGCTGTTGAGTGTGGCCTCTTATGCTAATTAGTTCCTGCTGGTTTTTTCCTACCAAAAAAGCCCTGGTCATAAATAACATAACATAGTAGAGCTGTAATAAGATTCATGGATGAATACAATTTTAACAAACTAATCATTTTGAGTACAACAAGTCACTCGGCCTTAAAGCAGTGCCTGCTAAATGAATAGGTTAATAAGTTTTGTTTATATATATTTTATCTTCCAATGTGGACCTAAATTAAGAGGGCCAAATGAAACTGGTTTTGAGTTGCATAAACTGATATATTGTCATTAATTCCATTCTTGCATATTGATAAAGCCGATTTTAACTAACTCTAAAAGATTTTCATTTACCCAGCTTTCATTTACCCATTTAAACCCCCCCAAAATAAAACTCGTGGCTTTTGTTTAATTCTCACAGTATCTGTTTTTCCCGAGTCGGGCCATTTCAATGTTGATAGCATCCGAGTCTGCAAGATCTTAGTAAGTAATTTTTCTTCTCAGTATTGTGTGATCTAGAGATGCTCATTTTGGGGATCTTTTAGTTGATTGTGATGCAAACTTTCATAATCTTGGAGTTCTGAGAATTTTAAAACTATGTTCGGAAAAAAAAATCTGAACTTTAGTTGGAACCAAAAAGAGGATAGGATATTGATGGCCAGTTTACCTCAACTTTTGAGCTGCTTTCAGTCTCCATGAGGAGAAAAATGGAATATAAATTCCTAAATAAATTAATCTGTGAGTTATGAGTTTTCGCAAAGTTTTCTGTACAACTACAACATTGAAGATGTGTCTAGAAAAACACAAAAGGTGAGATTATTTAGGAACAGAGTCTGTGGGAAAGGAACAGTACTGGCCATGGACAGTTTCCTCCGCTGTGGGAAAATATGAATTGGAAAATTTTACATATAGTTTTCTGGAATATTTTCCAATGTGCTGAAATAGTATAACATGATTTTGTGCATCTATTTAGTAAACAAAATTTAAAAGTACTATATGTTAATTTTAGGTCCCAATAGAAACATTTGATTAGAAAAAATTGCATTGTTTAAATATTATGCATAAGAAGAAAAGAAGCTATTGGATTTATACCCCGCCCTTCACTACCTGAAGGAGTCTCAGAGTGGCTTACAATCTCCTTTCCCCTCCCCTCCCCACAACAGACACCCATAGGTGGGGCTGAGAGAGCTCTTTTGAGAACTGCTCATGAGAGAACAGCTAAGAAAGAACTTGTGTCTGACCCAAGGTCACACCAGCAACTGCATGTGGAGGAGTGGGGACTCAAACCCAGTTCTCCCAGATTAGAGTCCGCACTCTTAACCACTACACCAACTGGCTCTCAAGAATAAACACATTTAGAATTATGCAAGAATAAACAAGTTCAGAATTATATTGGAAATTATTTTTATTGGAATAATAATTGCAAAAGTTCAAATACAGTATAGCATGTACGTCCTTTACATAGTTTAAATTTAAGGGGGAAAAGACCTAAGGCCCTGAAAACAGTTGATGCATGAATTCTAGCTTTCCCAAAGAACTGTGCACGACATGGTTGTCTGCTCACCTATTTAAGCAAATTAAACCCTTTTGACAGACATCACTGGGGAGCCACAGTTTCACTCTTTGCGGTGTTGCTTGCTTTATGCAGCAACCCTCAATTGACACTACATATAAACCAATAAACAATAATCTCTGAATTTCAAATTAGATTGGTGATCAAAATTTTTGACCCATACAGCCAATTTGCTGAATTCATAACTTTAGTTTTTAATTGATACATGTGATGCTACTGTCCTTCGCCCTCTAACTTACCGTTTGCAAATCAGTAAAATATATATGCACGTGTTAACACAGTTCCACAGAACAATAAAGCACTGAAAAAATTTTCTACCCCTCATCTCAACATCTGCCTTTGACATCTATATAGTGATGTAGTATATTGATTTGAATCAATACTATAGTGTTGGCAATTATTAGCTATTGTTTCTTAGGTCCAGAATTTAGTTTCTACTAAACTTGATCAACATTTCAGATTGAAATGCTTTAAGCTGAATTAGCGCTTGAATTTAATACTCATCAAGTCACGAACATGTTCTCTAATAGAGAATCCTTTGAGTATAAAAGGACCTTTCCCGTTCATTTCTTTATCCTACATCAGATTAGACAGATAGGTCCAAGTATGTGCCAGGGGATATGGATATGTGGAGGCAAAGATAACAAGAAAACATAAAAGAAGTTCTTAGCTATGACAGATCTCATTTGGGTGTGAGCTCTTCAGATTGATGTTTACAATGTACTCTTGAATTTATATAAAACAGTTTTAAAATTTGTGACTTACTAAGATTTAATAATGATTATAATTTGTATTTTCTTCAGGGTTCTGGTATTTCTGCCTCTACAGTATTACATGGCATGGTTTTTAAAAAAGAAACTGAAGGTGATATTACCTCTGTCAAAGATGCTAAAATAGCTGTATATTCTTGTCCTTTTGATGGTATGATAATGGAGACCAAGGTATGTTTAGGAGTTTACCTTATCATAAGTGTTTATAACTAAATCTAATTAAGGACTTGTTCATATATATGCTGCTTATTTTCCCCTTAAATGATGTCTCTTATGTATGGGATTGCATAGGGAAACCCCAGCATAAGCCAGGCTGTTTGTGTTCCGCTTGGGCCCAGTGGGATACCACAAAGAAACTTCAGTGTAAATTGACCCAGATACATATCACAGCTATTGTACAGTTGTGCATACAAAAGGTGCTACCATGAATCCCTGTACAAAGTGAGAGATACCCCATTACCTCAAGTCTTTGTACATGCTATGTAAGACTAAATGGAGTAGAATTGGTGGATCAGAAAAAATGTATCCAGCTACTGCTTTGGGGCTTACACAGGTAATACTATATATGGTATGAATCTGGATCTTTCTGAATTTTCTGTATGGCTTCTCAATTTGTTAGAACTATTTATTTCTGTATATTTAGTGAATGTAATTCTTCAGATTGCAGACATAAGTACAGCCCTGCTGTATCAGACAGGTGGTCTGTCTAGTCAGCATCCTGTTTCACACAGTGAGCAACAGTTGCCCTGGAGGGCCAACACAGAGGTTGCCTAGCTCTGTTATTCAGAGCTTTACTGCCTCTGAATGTAGAGGTTCCTGTCAGTGACCATTACTACATCCACTGGCAGTGAATTCTACAATGTACTAGTTGAGTAAAGAGGTATTTTCTCTTGTCAGTTCTGACTGGTTGGCCCCAGTTTCTATATTATGGGACAATGAGAAAAAATTCTCTGTCCTCTTTCCACCCCACATATGATATTGTATAAAACCTGTATCAGGTCCCTCTTAACTGTTTTTTCTAAACAAGGGACTCTCCAGATTCTTAGGCTTTTCTCATAGGAAAGGTGCTCAAATCCATTAATTATCTTGATTGCCCTCTTCTGCACTCATTCCAACTCAGAAATATCTTTTTTTTAAAAAGATATGGTAACTAGAACTGTTCACAGTGTTTCAGGTGACACCACATCATAATACAGGGGTATTACAGTATTGGCTGTTTATTTCAGTCCTTTAAGAGACATAAGAGAAGCCATGTTGGATCAGGCCAGTGGCCCATCCAGTCCAACACTCTGTCGCACAGTGGCCAAAAATACCAGGTGCCATCAGGAGGTCTGCCAGCGGGGCCAGAGCTCCAATCCTAATCCATTTCCCTCTAGAACAGTAACAGCTATACCTTCATCTTGGAGATGAGCCATTCTGAACCAGAGACATTTCACCTCCTGTCAGCTTTTTCCCAGGATTTAAAAACCTGCTCTGCCACCTTTTTGATTTTAAGTGCCAGCAGCCTGGTTTCTTCTCAGGACAAGTGGAGGCCATCTCTTTTGTACTGGTCTTGCTTGTTCCAAAAAGCATCCCAGTGCCTAACAAACTTAAACCCTTCCTCCCTTCACCACTGTGTCATCCACACATTGAGACTCCTAATTTGTGCCTGTTTAGTTGGCCCTGTGCGTGGAACAGGCAGCTCTTCTGAGAATGCTACCTTGAAGGTCCTGGCCTTGAGTCTCCTGCCTAGCAGCCTACATTTTTCCTCCAAGACCATATGACATTTCCCCACAATGTTGGTGCCAACATGTACCACAACCACTGGCTCCTCTTCAGCACTGTCTACCAGCCTATCTAGACCACATGTAATGTCCACTATATTCGCATCCTTTTTTAATAATCCCCAGTGTGGTTTGCCTTTTCCCCCCTGCTGCGTGCTGAGTTGACATTTTCATCAAACTATCCACTTACAACCCCAAGATCTCTTTCAGTCTTAGTTGGCTCAGATCCCATAAGCATATCTTGTTAGGTATTTTGGTCCCAGTGTGCATCACCTTGCACTTAATTACATTAAACCTCACCCCAATATTCTCGACTCACCCAATTTTGAGAATTTTTTTTATAGCTCTTCCCAATCTGCCTTGGTTTTCACCATCCTGAATAATTTAGTATCATCTGAAAACTTGGCCACTACACTATTCACGTTCAAATCCAGATAATTTATGAAAAAATTAAACAATATTGGTCCTGATCTTTTTGGGAGCTGACTGCTCACTTCCCTCTATTGTGAAAACTTAGCAGCTGCCCCATCTTCCATTAAATCTCAGTAGATAGAAGTGTTGATAAGGTAACAGATGAGAGATCGTGTGAGTGCACAAGATGTCCATTACCTAGTTCACTAGATCATAGACCTGTTTCTATTGACTGCTCAATTCTTAAGTTACCTGTTATTTTGCTTTGCTTGGTTATGTGCCCTGCATTATTTACAACAGGATTTGTTCAGAAGGAAGACAGAAATTATACCATGTTGAAGCTGAGAATGGGGTAGAGCTTTGTTTTTTAAAAAACTTGAATAGATCACTAGCATGCTGTTTCTGTGAATGTAAAAAACAGTATTTTATCTAAAGACCAGAATTTTCTGAAAAATTATAATTAGAAAATTTTCTGATACCCTAAATAGAATGTGATCTGATTTAGTGTATTTTTTTTTACTTATAGTTACTAAACAAGTTTAAAGGTACCCCATGTTTTATATCTCAGTAGCAGGAGTCACTTGTGCTGAAATATTGGCGGGGGATCAAGTGTTTACATTCAAACAATCTTAGAGTTTTATGGGGATACTGTTTTCACTGGAACAATACTTTTAATGTAAGCTAATAGAGAATGTACTGCCTTTGTATGGTTTAAGCTTAAGAAAAATCCAAAACAGTTAACACTTATTTAAGCACAACAAAAGTACTGTATATATATGTTGTGGCTGCTCAGCTATTCTAACGGAATAGTTCTTCCATGAAATTCACAAGGCACCTCAGTTCCATAACATCATTTGCATTGCTTGTTTTGTATCATTTCGGCAGTTAACAGTATCCCTTCTGTGTGCGGGGACAGCTGTGAATACACATTTTAGCTTTTAGATTTCATTTGACTTTTATTGCCAATCAGGTGAATCCATAACTAGTCCCCCCCCCCCCCAAGTATATAGATCTTTTTGGTGCTATCCTCTCTCTCACCCCGGTTTACAAATGTATAAAACATATATTTACTCTTAGACACAATTCCTAGGGACAATTACCTGGCAAGTATTAATTACAGCTTTAAAACTGGCACGCTTGCCATATATGAATTGTCCCTAATTTTATGAAACAGTGAATCTGTAGAAATTGAGAATATTCTACAGAGGAAAAATAAAGCACTGAAGAAAAAATCCATTTCAGAAAATCTTCTGTCTCACATCTCTGGTTTTATTCTTTTACAGGGAACAGTGCTGATCAAGAATGCTGAAGAATTAATGAATTTCAGTAAAGGAGAAGAGAACTTAATGGAGTTGCAAATCAAAGCTATTGCTGATGCTGGTGCAAATGTTGTGGTATCTGGTGGGAAAATAGCAGACATGGCCCTTCATTATGCTAACAAATACAATCTCATGGTAGTCAGGTAAGGCTTATAAAAACCACCTATTTTTAGAAAGGGTACTTTTGCAAATCAGATATAATAACTTGATAAATTGAATTTGATCCATTATCAAAATCCCATCTTTCTTCTAACATTAGGGATAGAGAGAAACCATAATATTGGCTGTCTCTGTGTGGTTTTTTTCAAGGGACCCTGGCTGGGCTGGTTAGGTTTTGGACAGATCCAGAAAATCACTTGTTTTCTTACACAGCATTGTCAAATCAAGTTAACAGATCATTTCATGGTTTTGCTTCAAGAGATTTGAATTATTTATATTTGCTTTGTAAACATATCAGTGGATTTTGCTGACTGTTCAAGACAAAAGTCAGCCTATTGTTGTGCTGGAGAGAGTGGCTGGACATTATTGTACTGCAGTAACCCTTTCTAGAACACCTTATCACTATAGTCCTATACAGATGACTCATTGGCAGTGTTCCCTCTAAGCTGAGTTAGTGTGAGCTAGCTCACAGTTTTTTAGCCTCCGGCTCACTCATATTCATCTTAGCTCAGGAAAGATGGCTCCAGAGCAAACTAATTTATGCAGTGGCCAAATTGCTCGCTCACAACTTTAATGCCAGTAGCTCACAAAGTAGAATCTTTGTTCACAGGACTCCACAGCTTAGAGGGAACATTGCTCATTGGTACATTTACTCACTGCGCAGGGAGGGAGAGTGTGCACAAATATGCTTGCCTTGCCTCTGCACAAACTCCTAGTTGTCCGCATGGTGTGACTGCTTGGAAGAAATGCTGATAATGGGAAGGGGGCGTGCATGAGGGGTCCTTCCTCCAAGCATTCGCACTATGTAGACTACTCAGCAGTTGTGCAGAGGCAGGGGCCATGTACTTGAGCTCAGTATTCTTCCTTGCATAGTAAAGCATATGCGAACAGGTTGTCTGCAGGGCTTATTTAAACAAGGGAAGAAACAGTCATTCTTCCTTTGCTGAGAGGAAAGCATCCAGGTGGCCCTTGTGATATTTGTAAATTATTTGCACTGGGCTGGTAGGAAACACAGAACCTTTGATTTCAGTGTAGTAATACAATTTTTCAAACTACTATGATATCTTTCCTGAAACCTGTCTTTTCTTTCTTTTTTTTTAAAGGCTGAATAGTAAATGGGATCTCAGGAGACTCTGCAAAACAGTTGGTGCTACGGCCCTACCCAGACTGGTATGTAAACAACAAGAAGTCACACAATGGAGATGTCCTTCTTGGCATAAACCTAAGTCTTATTGTTTTCATTCACAGACACCACCTAATCAAGAAGAAATGGGTCACTGTGATAATGTTTATTTGTCAGAAGTTGGAGAAACACAAGTAGTTGTTTTTAAACATGGTATGTTGCTTTGTCTTCTTAAATGATGAGGTTTAATTAGGCTTTTTGGCCCAAGATTCCCATAACTTCAGTGCCCCTCAGTGAGTAGGCTGCTTGTGCAGACAAAGAAAAGGAGGGGTAGAGAGAAGATCAGTGTTGTACTTGGCCAGTTACACTGGGAGCAGGCTGTGCCTCAGTGCTTTTGTTCGTGGCTTGGGTTTGCCTTGGATTCATCTAGCGGCTGTGTAGGTTTGAGAGGCAGTGACAGGCATAAGCCATGTCTATTGCCTTCTGTGCCACCATCCTCAGTGGCACTGCCACACTTCAGGAGCTCATATTGGTTGTTTGGGCAGAGAACTATCCCTTTGTGCTGAGCAAAATAATGTGATGTGCTGCTCAGCATGCATCCTGGAGTTTACCTAGCTCTGTCCTGTTTTATTTTTTAAATGTAGTATATACTCAAGTTCTGCATTTAGGTTTCATAAGAGTCAATTTCTTAACAGAAAAAGAAGATGGTGCCATTTCTACTATACTAATTCGTGGTTCTACAGACAATCTCATGGATGATGTAGAACGAGCAGTTGATGATGGTGTCAATACATTCAAAGTACTCACTCGGGTGAGTAAGAAATGACATATTGTTAAAATGCAACTACCTACAGTTGCTGAGGTGCTAATATGAATGTACCGTTGTACCAAGATACAGCCTATTTAGTAAGCTGTGGAAACCTCAACTCTGAAGCCTTTATACGTAATTATAAAAATTCCTGCCTTCCAAGTATTTTTGTGGTTACTTCCACTGTTTTGCAGGATAAGCGCCTTGTTCCAGGTGGTGGTGCAACAGAGATTGAGTTGGCTAAGCAGATCACTTCATATGGAGAGGTAAGTTGCAGACTGACATTAAATGTAGCTATCTTTTACACTACTTGGTTTTTTAAAAAAAATAATCTGTTTTGCCTTTAGACTTGTCCGGGTCTTGATCAGTATGCTATCAAGAAATTTGCTGAAGCATTTGAAGTAGTGCCCCGTGCCCTGGCAGAAAATTCTGGAGTTAAGGCTAATGAACTCATTTCCAAACTCTATGCAGTACATCAAGAGGGCAACAAAAATGTTGGGTTTGATATTGAGGTAAGAAGTTAATTGTCTGCAGTAGCCAGCAGAACATGTTTCTGTAGGCAAGCATGTGAAAGACCCTCACCAGGGAGAACCACTGGGACAGTTATTTATAACTTCAGACTGTAGACCAAAAAATTCTTGCTTTTACCTGATCTTGACGTTTTACTGATGTACAGCAGATATTTTGTGACTTTAAAATAGAATATATTTCATGCAGGGGAGGTGTGTGTCTAATTATGTGATGCAGTTTTTCATCTGTAAACTGCCTTGAACATTGTTTAAGTAAACTTGAATACAGAATCTATATATCTAATTCCAACAGGGGGCGGGTTGTGCGGATACTTATTTCTGCCAACAGAGGGCTCACTCTCCCCCAACAGCTTTTCCTAAATAGTCAGTAGACACCCTGTGTCTGCAGAAAAATCCAAGAAGTAAAAAAATTCCTTCAGGGAGGGTTGAATTTCCCCCAATACCTTTTGAAATGGCCTCTGCAGGGATCTAACTCCAGGCATCAACGGTGAGAGAGAGATTAGAACGTTCGGGGAGGCTTCTAACTGGCTCCGTCAGTAAAAGGGTGGGGGAAGGGCCCTTTCCTGGCCTCTTTTCGTCTCTGAGGGAGGGAGGGAGCATTGGGACCAGGCCTGACAAGGCTGCCAGTGCCAGCCTGGGGAATCCCTAGAGGTTTTGAGTTGGACTGTAAGGAGGGCTGGGTTTGGGGAAGGGAGATCTGTAGTCTGGAGATGAGCAGTAATTCCAGGCATCTCCAGGTCCCACCTGGAGGCTGGCATCCCTCGGCAGCACCCTCTGGGTGACTTGATACCACCTGATTTGCATGACTCAATTAGGCCCAGCTGCTTGCTACTGTTCATCAGCAGCCACCCTATGAAAGCCAGTGTGGTGCATCAGTTAGAGCTTCAGATTAGGGTCTGCGAGACCCAGGTTCAGATCCCCATCTTGTGGTGGAAGCTGACTGGGTGATTTTGGACCAGTCACATACTTAAAGCCTAGCCAACCTCACAGGGTTGTTGTGCAGATAAAAAGGAGGCGAGAATAATGTAAACTGCTTTGGTCCTGACTGTGGAGAAAGACTGTAATTTTCCTAGGTAGAGGCTGTGGGGGAGGGGCGTGGAGATGGAAAGCTGAAGACAGAGGCAGATAAAGGTAGATTGGCTGTTGGGTGGGAAGGAAATTGTGTTGCCAACTCCAGGTTGGGAAATTCCTGGACATTTGTGGGGTAGAGCCTGGGGAAGGTGGGATTTGAGGAGGGGAGGATCTACAGATCAGTATAATGCCATAGACTTCACCGTCCAATCCATACATGGAGGAGAGAGCGAGAGAAAGAAAGAAAGGGGAGCAGAAGGGAGAAAGAATGTGAGAGGGAGAGAGGAGGAAGCAAAGATGTGAGGAATAGGATAACCATCCCGCAAGTTTCTTGCGGGTCTCCTACATAAGAGTCTTGTAGGTAAAACGAGAATCCTGGTAAGAAACTAATTCTGGTTACCTATGATATATGAGTGCAGGTTCATTCAAAGTTTTTTTTGGGGAGAGGGCGCACAAATTAATTGAGGGTCACCAGAATTAGTGGTTGGCTGAGATTTTCCATGCAAAAAAGAATGTGTGAGGTATATGAGCTCAGCCGCAGTTTGAGTTCATGCATAGCTGGCTTAATATTGGCTTCCTGGAATATCTGAATGTGCTTATTATTGACATCTTGCAACATTTTGTACGAATGTGCTGTATAATCTCCCTTATATATAAAAGTGGAATGGTTCAAATCTCCAGGTGAGGGCTGGAGATCACTCAGAATTACAACTGCTTTCCAGATGGCAGAGCTCAGTTCCCCTGGAGAAAATGGTGGGCTCTGTGTCCAATGTGACGTAGCAGTCAGGGCTTCAGAGCACGGGAGAGGCTGCAGGTGTGTGGGGGGTGTAAAGCTGAAGAGCGAGGGGGAAAGAAAGGTAGGTTGATGATTGGCTGAGAAGGAGATAGGGTTGCCAACTCCAGGTGGAAAATTCCTGGAGATGTGGGGGATGGAGCCTGGAGAGGGTAAGGTTTCAGGAGGCGTGGGACCTCGGACAGGTACAAAGCCATAGAGTCTACCCTCCAAACCAACCATTCACTTCTGGGGAACCATTGTTGCTAATCTCCAGGTGAGGGCTGAAGATCACTTAAAATTACAACTGATCTTCGATGTGGTGTCTGTGCTTCACACCCATGGGATCTAGTGTGCACGCGCTGGATCGATCGCCAGTGTAACAAGCTCTTTAACGGATTTTTGCGCCCAGACCTCGGTCATGTGCAGGAACCCCACCGCGCATGCCCCCATAGGGGTGGGCGCGGACATCCCGCCAGTTCCTTTCTTACTGCCACATTGGAAAGACCCTTTCTTCGTCGGTCTGATCAGTTCGCTTTTTTGGCTAACTTTGCCTCACGGCTCTTCGGATTTTTTTCTCAGTTTTATTATTTTTCTCACTCTTCTTCATTCTTCAAAAAAACTTTAAAAATTGTTTTTTGAGTTGAGGGGGAAGTTGCCGGTTTTACCTCAGTTTAGCCTTCGGGCTCTGCCCACCACCACCACCACTTTTTCCTCCTCCTGGTATTTTTTATGGAGAAGAAGTGGGGGTTTTTCAGCCGCTGTAAGGGTTGCGGCAGTAAACTAGCTCCACCTGACCCCCACACCCTTTGTATTTTTTGTTTGGTAAATCTCATCGACCTGAGTCTTGCCGGCACTGTGCCAGGTTTTCTAACCATACACGAAAAAACCGAGCTGCGCGCCTTAAAGTGGCGCTCCTTGAGTCGGCGTTACATCCTCCCTCAGCGATGAAGTCTGAGAGACCATCGACATCGACGGCTCCGGCATTGAGGCCTGCCTCCGACATCGGCCAACCAATATCGAAACCACCGGCATCGAAGGCGCAATCCTCTGCTTCCACTTTGGTGAAGAAGAAGCCCAAGCCAAGTAAGAAGCACAACTCCACAAAAAAGGGCTCATCTAAGTCCCTAAAGGCGGCAAAGAAGGGGAAGGTAGCGGTGCCCTCACTGGTTGATGCCCCAAAAGTGCCTCCTACTCCGATGGCAGTATCGACATCGGAGGTCCATGCCCCTCCACCGATACCGACCATTCACCTACTGGACTCCCCTATACAACAATTAGAGGACTGTCCTTACTCCAATATCAAGACGGTACAACTCCTTACTCGTCCTATAGATGCAGAGGCTTCTCCCTCTCCTTCCCCGTCGTCGACATCGACGATATCAGAGGCTCCCGGCATCGATTCACATCGGAATCGACTTGCCTCTAGCAGCACGCAGCGTCACCCTCCACGTCTGCTTCTTGAACCTTAGGGACCGCTCTCACAGACAAGCTGCTCCTTTGTCTCTGAGACATGCCCGTTCCAGAAGTTGATCCCCCCGAGTCTTTATTCCCCCACCACCTCTGTCTTGGGATCAACGCCAGCTGAGGTATCTCTACGGGGGTTATCCACCATCCATGCCGTGGTTGACTCCGGCGGGCTATTCAGACTGGGATCGGTACTCGACCCATTCTGTCCACAGATCAAGGTTACCCTACAAATCCAGACCTTCAGCATCTCTGTCTTGTCCTCCGGCAGACGATCCTTCCCACCATAATCCGGAACTTTGTCATCCCAACCCCCAAGTCGTACCACCTAAGATTTTAACTACTCAAACGGACGTCACTCCTATTCAAGTGCCAGATCAGGACTCCTCTAATTCCGCAGAAGAAGATTCTGATACCGAGGCCTCTGAGGTTGACACCTCTCCTGACCATAAATCTCCTAACCAAGCTGTTGCAGATGATCTCCCTATATCTCCATCTGACAATCTCATGTCCTATGCAGACCTCGTGAAAAGAATGGCCCATTCTCTAGGCCTCTCAGTCGTTCAACACCAACCTCAGGTTACAGATGCCGTTTTCGATATCGTGCAACTGGATACCTCTACTACCATTGCACTGCCCATGTCTGCGGTCCTTCTACAAGCTGCGAAAACACCATGGGAGAAGCCTTCATTGGCCCCATTGTCAACAAGACGCCTGGACCACATGTACAGAGACCAGGAGACCGGAGCTGAATTTTTATTTTCCCACCCTCAACCCAACTCGATGGTTGTTACATCCTCGTCCAAATCAAAACGAACACACTCTGCACCTTCTGACAGGGAAAGCAGAAAATTGGACGCATTTGGGAGACGCTTCTATTCCACAGGAGCATTGGGAGTTAAAACCACAAATTACATAGCCTGCATAAGCAGGTATCAGTACACTCTTTGGGAAAGTTTCTCTGAACTCCTGACACACCTCCCCGAAGACAAGCTTCAGGCAGCCAGAATTATCCAGAAGGAGGGCACGGTACATGCGAAGCAGCAGATCAACACTTCCAAACATGCCCTAGATGCTTCCTCGAGAACAATGGCCTCAGCAATAGCTCTAAGACGGCAATCTCCCTCAAGATACTAGGTCTTATGTCGAAGACCTTTCCTTCGATGGCCTTGGTCTCTTCAACAGCACTACTGATATCATACTCCAAGATATGGATAAGAGCATAAAGGCCTCTCGCGCTCTAGGAGTGTCATCTTCCATGAGGCAGCAATATTGCCCTCGCACCTGGTCTAGGCCCTGGCAAAGACGCACCCCGAATCATCAGTCTCCTGACAGACAATGGAGACCACGTACATCTTCGGGAGGCCAAAAACCAACCTTTCAAAAACCCAGGTTTGGATCCGGACAGCAGTCGTCTCACACCAAGCAGGCGAAGTCTTCCAAGCAGGGTTTTTGACTTTCCTCCCACAGAGTCAGCTCAAACCCGTCTTTCTCCCTTCCTTCACACCTGGCATCATATCACCACGGACGAATGGGTGCTGTCCATTGTGACCCGAGGCTACCAATTCCACCAGAACCCCATTACACCTGTCGTCATCGCCACACCCCCTTCCCCACCTCTCCTAGAGGAGGTGTCCGTCCTTCTGCACAAAGGAGCCGAGCCGGTACCACCATGTCTACATGGGAAGGGGTTCTATTCCCACTATTCACAGTTCCAAAGCGAGATGGAGGCGTTCGACCAATTTTAGACCTAAGAGCGTTGAACTGCTATGTGACTTACCACCGCTTCTGCATGGTGTCCTTGCAGCAGATTATGCCACTCCTGCAGAGAAATGTCTGGATGGCTACCCTCGACCTCCAAGACGCGTACTTCCACCTCACCATCTACCCCTCCCACCGCCAATACCTACGCTTTGCAATTGGACCACAGCATTACCAATACGCAGCCCTGCCATTCGGCCTTTCAAGCGCCACAAGAGTCTTTATGAAGACTATGATTGTGGATGCGGCTTTCCTCCGTCTCAAGGGTATCTCCATCTACCCCTACATCGACGATTGGCTCTTGGTAGCATCCTCCAAGGATGCCCTGATCTCAAACATCAACGAGACACTGGCACTCCTGGAAAACCTGGGCCTACAAGTCAATCGGGAAAAGTTTCAACTTCAACCGGCCCAGAGAATACAATACATAGGTGCTCTACTGCATTCCAAGACATGCATGGCTTACCTGCCACAAAACAGAGCGGCAGACATCATCCACCTAGCCACTGTCGTCCGTACCCAACCTTCAGTCACGGCCTTCGAAATACAGAGGCTGCTTGGTCTTATGGCCGCAACTATGTTGGTCCTGGTCTTTGCCAAACTAAAAATGCGCCACCTACAACTGTGGTTTATCTGCAACTTCGACCCAACGAAAAACGCACATACCACCATCCTAACCCCCCCATCCAATATACGAGAGTTTTTACTTTGGTGGACTGTCCCTTCCAATCTCTTCCAGGGAGCACCCTTCCATCCTCCATCACCCCTAATTACCCTAACCACAGACGCCTCCCTGTCGGGCTGTGGTGCCTACATGATGGGCCTTTGTGTTGGAGGCAAATGGGACATGCAGAAACGGAAGCGACACATAAACGTCCTGGAACTGCTTGCAATACAGTTCGCTGTCACCAGCTTCCTTCCTCTGATCAAGGGGAAATGTGTTATGGTCCTCACGGACAACACTACTGCACTCAGTTATGTCAACAAGCAAGGGGGCACTGTCTCCCTACACTTCTGCAACCTTGCCATCCAGTTGTGGAACCTTTGCATCGCCCACAACGTTTTCCTGGTAGCCACACACATCCCAGGACACATGAATGTGCAGGCAGACCACCTAAGTTGAGCAGGACTCAGCCTTCACGAGTGGGAGATGAATCCAACCTACCTCCTCCGACTCTTCCGCAGGTGGGGAGTTCCCCAAGTCAATCTTTTTGCCACCAGAGCCAACAAAAAGTGTCCTTTGTTCTGCAGTCGAGGTGGCAGGGACCCACAGTCTCTAGGGGACGGTCTCCTCTATCCGTGGTCCACAGGGCTTCTTTACCTGTTCCCTCTGCTACCCCTGCTTCTGAGAGTGGTTTGCAAAATCATCAGCGAGGGCGCGAACTGCATCTTAATAACCCCATGGTGGCCGAGGCAAGCATGGCTCTCGACCATCCTCGAATTGTCAGCAGGGGTCTAGCACCAATTCCCTCCGGCACAGGACCTCCTCTTCCTGTCCAACTCCCATCTCCTGTACCACGACGTGCCACGGATGAAGTTGACTGCCTGGAGAATAGCGTCAACAGCTTTTCCACCCGCATAGCTAACGTTTTACTAAACGCAAGAAAGCCTTCTACGCGAAAGTCGTACCATTACAAATGGCAAAAATTCTGTTCCTCCTTGGGTGATGATGCTCCTCGAGCCACCTCCGTGGGTCTCGAGAAAGTTTTCCAATTCCTTCTGTCCCTCGCTGACTCGGGACTTTCTCACTCCTCGTTAAGAGTTTATTTGGCTGCACTTTCGGCCTACCATGTTCAAGTTGACGGATGCACACGGTTTTCACATCCGCTTTCAAAACGTTTTTTAAAGGGACTGTTGCACCTTTACCCTCCCATCAAAACTCCTGTCGTTCCCTGGGACCTTCCTCTAGTTCTTCGTCAGCTCACGAGGAAACCCTTTGAGCCACTCGCAACTTGCGACCTAAAATTCCTGTAGTGGAAGACGGCCTTTCTGGTTGCTGTCACCTCTGCGAGGCGAGTTGGAGAAATACTGGCTTTCAGACATGACACTCCTTGTCCTTTTTGCCAGACAGTGTCCGAATTGTACCTGACATCTCGTTCCTGCCAAAGGTAGTGTCAAAGTTCCACCTACAGGCAGAGGTCTTCCTCCCGGATTTCTTTCCGGCTCTGACATCCTCAGAGGACAGACTGTTACACACCTTGGATGTGAAGCGTGCGCTTCTGTTCTACCTGAACAGAACCCGCCCAGCGAGACGTGACTCCCAACTGTTCGTCTCATACACACCATCAAGGCTAGGGACTCGCATCATGGCTCAGCGCCTTTCGAGGTGGATTGCGGGTCTCATCCACCTCTGCTACCTGATTGCCAAACAGCCGTTGCCTGGCCCGATCAGGGCCCATTCAACTCGAGCTGTTGCGGCTTCCACTGCCTTCCTCCAGGGAGTTCCCCTAACGGACATATGCAAAGCCGCTACGTGGGCCACGCCTAATACCTCCATAAGGCACTACGCCCTAGATGTCCGTAAGAACTCTAATACAGACATGGGACATCGCATTCTATCTTCGGCTACGCAGTAAGGACCTGCCAGCACCCTCGTCCAGGTAGGCTACTGCTCGCTAATCTCCCATGGGTGTGAAGCACAGAGACCACGTCGAAGATAAACAGGTTGCTTACCTGTAACTGGTGATCTTCGAGTGGTCATCTGTGCATTCACACCACCCGCCCTCCTTCCCCGCTGCTGTCAGCTTCTACACTTTTCATAGGGGTTGATTCGCGGCGGTTTGAAGGAACTGGCAGAATGTCTGCACCCACCCCTCTGGTCATGCGCGGTGGGGTTCCTGCGCATGCCCGAGGTCTGGGCGCGAAAATCCGTTAAAGTGCTTGCTACAATGCTGATCAATCCAGCGCGTGCGCACTAGATCCCATGGGAGTGAATGCACAGATGACCACTTGAAGATCACCAGTTACAGGTAAGCAACCTGTTTTTCTTTAGGTAGCAGAGATCAGTTCCTCTGGAGAAAATGGTGGATTCAGTGTCATTATACCCTGCTGAGTGTCCAAGGCCGGGGCACCCGCCCAGAGCCTCTTTCTAGAGACGGTTGTATTTATTTCCACAATGGGCCTTTTTCCTACTTTAGTATATAGCATATTCATACAGAAAGATCTCAGCCAGACTCTAATTATATTCCAGAAATGCGTTTAATAAACTCACATGGAAATTTAATACTTAGATGAGTACTGAGGAGTCATTATTTAGATGACTGAAAAGGTTCAATTTGATCTCCTTTGTTGTTGCCTTTATCAAAATTAGAATGGCTTGATATAAAGATTTGTTACCATGCGTGAACTAAACATGTGTTAGTTGAAGTAATTTTCAAGGACATTGCAGTACAAATTAAGGAGCCCAGAAGTACCTTGGCCAGTCTCAATTTTTTCACAATATTTATTCATATCATGTGTATCAAAGAATAGTGTGTTGGAGAAGGGGAGAGAGGAGGATAAAGGGGAGAGACTGGCTTATTTTTTCTGAGTGGGGCTGTCTTCTTGTGCAGGTGATCCAGGCAGGCCTCAGGTCTACACCAGCCTGAATGTTAAAGAGTTCCAGGAGGGGTCACTTCACAAGTGGAAATCTATATAGCAGTTCATGTAGTACTCCCAAGAAAATCTGGAAGGAAGAGCATGCGGAGGAGGATAGGGAATGACAAGCAAGTCAGGATCCAGGATATACAGCTAAAGCTGAACTGAGCAGGAGTTCCAGGATGTGAAGGGCAGCTGTTGTTATTAGGGTTGAGAACAGTGACAAAATTTTTGATTTTCATGGGATTGGAGAGAGTAGAGATGCCTGAAGTAAGCATTCGGATTAACTGAAGAGGAGGGAAGGGATTTGATGTGTAGAGGAGGTGCAGTCGGGAAGCATTTTCAAATGGAATGCTGTTGAAATAAGGAGGGTCTGAACAAGGAAGAGGTTACTTGATAGGGAATAGCCTGCTTTGGTTACAGGCTGAGAACTTTGGAGGTCCTTTCTGTTAGAGTAGATCTGACAGCAAAGTATTGTACTTTGACTGGGTGGGGGTGAGATTTCAGATGGGACTGACTACTATATAAAGTCATCTCTCTGGACTTGCTATTTATCCCACGGCTTCATCAAACAAGCTAGCCTTTACACCTCATGTTCTAAATTCAGTCCTTCAAATGTGGTCTGCTCCTATGCTTTCTCCTAGGCAATCTAATCTGCCGTTGTGTTGCACAATACCCTCTGTCTGCAGCTCGCCTCATTCTTTTGGTGAAGAGCTCTATAGACAAATACAGGTGAAGAACAGGTGGTTTAGTCACAGACCAAAGAGGGGTAGAGACTGGAGCCACAAAAATGGAAGCAAAAGTCATGGCAACATGATGGGAAGGTGGGAGCTATGACATTCTTCAGATATGAATAATATCTTCTGTGTTCTTTTGACAGGCTGAAGCTGCAGCTGGGAAAGATATGTTGGAAGCTGGTGTGTTAGACACATACCTTGGCAAACATTTGGGTATCAAAATGGCTACAAATGCTGCAGTCACTGTCTTAAGAGTTGATCAAGTGAGTTGGTACAATAAGTTTTCAGTGTTTCAGGTTTTGTAGTCAAGTTAATACGGCGTTGATAGGCTTTTATTGCAGGAATGTACACTTCCTAGAATTCAGCTATTTTGGGATGTTCTGCTGTTTAGGGCTAACTTTAATGTCATTTTAGCATATAGAATTTTCTGCTGGGGACAGCAGGTCACTATCATCAAAGGATAATGAGACAGATCCAAAGTATTGCAAAAAGATCTTGACTTGCAAAATGGAACTTTCCTGCCTCTCCTTTCCAGCTGCAGGCCCCCCCTCCCCAATTGGGAGACATGGTGGGAACAGCACTGTCAAATCAGTCTTTTATTGGCATATGAAATAGATAAGATGGAACATAACATGCAGATTGCTTTAGGATTACCATTGGATAAATATACCATCATATTGACTTATTTTATCACAATGCAACTTTATAATGCATTGCAAAAATATAGCCACCTTCTCAGTTATATCCAGAGAGGAGTCATTCAAGATAAAATGAATCTTAATGGGGTCAGAGAGCCCTATCTTATTTATCAAAATAGAGTTTAAATATTTAGTACAAAATTCTACATAAAAAGGACAAGAAAAATATGTGAAATTGTTTCAATGCAACTTAGTTTACAGGGACAATATCTAGCTGAACATGGTACCTTATGGGATCTTCCATATAGGATTGCAGATGGCATAACATTAAATCTGGCCAAAAAGAAAGCTCTGCGTTGTTGTGGGATTTGCAAGGAGTGGCCATATGAAGCCATATGGCCTACGTTTACTGGAATGTCCAAGCTCAAGGGAAAGCAAGTTTTGTTGGCTGCACTATAGAGATTTTGTGATTCTATGTCCAAAATTCTGTGTTTAATCCTATGGAATGCATCTGCTTGGGAAAGCATAAATAGTGAATTAAAGGATAAACCGATAAACCTGATTTTTTCCCCCAATGGAAGCTAAACAAACGATTCAGATTCTGAAAGTATTTGATAAGACTAAAGGGATCAGAATTATAATGTAATCGTAGCCAGAATTTAATAGTGGCAATCCACACCCTGGTTTCAACTAGGGTTTATCCAGTTTCTAAACATAGTGCTGCATAAGTACTGTGCAGGGATCTGCAGTGGGAGTGAGAAATTGGTGAAAATCATCTTTCCCATCCCTGATGGAAGTGTTATTCCACAAGCAGAAAATGAGGTTGGATCTGTCCCGTTGCACATACAAAAACAGGTGTTCATACTGTTGATCTACAGTGATTTAATGAAACTTTGTGGAAATTTTTGTGAAATTTCTGTAGATTATTATGGCAAAAGCAGCAGGTGGTCCAAAAGCCCCTAAATCACCAGGACACTGGGACAAGGATGACTGGAAAGATGACCCTGAACAGTAGTATGGAGTAAGAGTTAGTTTGAAGTTCCACCTTAATGACAGATATTTGCATGATCGCTTCACACATGGCCTGGCTGTTTTGTATTTTCTGCCCAGATCTTACATAAGCATGTGTGTGCAAGGCAAATGTCACTTTGTAACAATCTGCTCAAAATACTAAGGATGCAATCTTTTGTGTGCTGTTGGATGTTTCTGAAACATGATTTTAAATCTGGAAATGAATGTGCATAATTCACTTTACATAGTGGGTTTTTTCACTACAGTGGACTAACATAAGAGCCCTGCTTTATAACTAGCATTTTGTTTGCCATAGTAGCACAGAACAAAAGCATTTCTCTGTCACAGAACAACTGACATTTAAAGGTATACTGATTCCAAATTTGAAAATTCAGTTCAGTCATCATGGCAACTAATCTTCAAGTTTATCTTCCATGAATTTTCACACTCTCTTTTTAAAAAATCTGTGCTCTAGCTTTCGCCTTATTCTTTAGCAGTGTTATGTTAATGTATGAGCTGCTATTTTGTCTGTCCTGAATCTAATGCCCATGAACCTAATTGAGTCATTCACTATGAGCCTTTCCTAGTACTTTCCTGGTAAGTCACCACCCACTTTGACCCCACAAATATATATGTCAATATATGATTTGGAGGATAAAACTTTAACCTCCCTTTCTCCTTCAGTGGGGGGAAGTCATCCAAGACGTTCCAGTTCACTTTTTATCATCATAATATTATTTGTTATCTACAAATTTGGCCTTCACTGCTGACTCCTGATCGTTTCTGAAGAAATTAAAGAGCTCCTAATGCAGTTCCCTGGAAGATCCCAATACTATATTATGAACTGCTGCAACCAGTTGCTGGTGTAGAGGTTAGGAGCAGTGGACTGTAATCTGGAGAACCAGGTTTGATTTCCCACTTCTCCATATGAAGCCCGCTGGGTGACCTTGGGCCAGTCACAGTTCTTTCAGAACTCTCTCAGCCACACTTACCTCACAAGGTGACTATTGTGGGGAGAAGGAAGTGAAGGCAATTTTAAGCAGCTTTGAGACTACTTAGGGTACAGAAAAGAGGGGTATAAACCCAGCTCTTCTTCATCCATGCTAGGACCATCTTATCTGATGGCATTTTTACAAGTGAAATGTATAGGATAGTATACTCAGGTTTAAGTATATTTTGACAATTATTTGCCAATTTCATATTTGCAGCAATATAGTCTTAAATGCTTTGACCTAGCTGACATTGAGATTTATGGTGCTATTGTATCCTGTGAACTCTTCTGGAATATCTGGCACTGCTTTGGGAAAACTCCCCAAATAATCCTGCTGACAAATATGCAAGAGGCAAAACTTGCATGTGGCACACCAAATGGAGACCAGATTGAGCCATGGGACTTAATCACTGATGCTATTGTATATGAAATTGTGCTCTAAATACTGTTGGCTTTATTAGTGTTTTTGTAATTAAAATTGCATGTAAACTTACAGAATATGAGGAAGTATCAGTAACACGATGGTCACATTGTATTTGTGTTCTGCTTGGTTTAAAAAAAAATAGTGGTGGATCATGCTCCCACCTGAGATCAGGGCCCTGCGGGACCTTTTACAGTTCTGCAGGGCCTGTAAAATGGGAGTTGTTCCACCAGGCTTTTGATTGAGGCAGCAGACGTTCAGCCATTCTGGCCTCCCCTGTTTATGGCCCCTCCCCCAGTGCCTGCTGTCAGATAATATTACTGGTCACTGGAGCACCTATATTCACCTGATATGAAGCATGGGGTTTGATTATATTGTCTATTGTGCCATCAACTGTTTTATGTCGTGGACTACATGTTGTAAGCCACCCTGAGCCCACTTGTGGGATAGGGCGGGGTGTAAATTGGAATAATAATAATAATATTTTGGCTTGGGAGGAACATGGGACATTGATTGGTAAGGTTTTATTATAAGAGAGTGCAAATAGGAACATCTAAACTTTTCATAGTCAAAACTAAAATCTATAGATTTAATTCCAATTGAATAAATTATGCATTAAATAAACTATGGTGCTGGAGAAGACGCTTGAGAGTCCCTTGGACTGCAAGAAGATCAAATCAGTCAATCCTAAAAGAAATCAACCCTGACTGTTCCCTGGAAGGCCAGATAATGAAACTGAAGCTCAAATACTTTGGCCACCAATTGAGAAGGGAGCACTCACTGGAGAAGACCCTGATGCTGGGAAAGATTGAAGGTCAAAGAAGACGGGGACGGCAAAGGATGAGATGGTTAGACAGTGTCATAGATGCAACGAACATGAAATTGAGCAAACTTCAGAGGACGGTGGAAGGCCTGGCGTGATCTGGTCCATGGGGTCGCGAAGAGTCGGACTCGACTGTGTGACTGAACAACACATTGAATAATAATAAAATGCAATTCTGCCATGCCTCTTTCATTCAGATGAATCTTGTGCTACATAAGAAATCAGAAGAAAAGTCTAACAATTCTTTTTTCTTCTAGATAATCATGGCAAAGCCAGCTGGTGGGCCAAAGCCTCCGTCAGGGAAGAAAGATTTGGATGATGACCAAAATGACTAAAGTGTTCTTGAGCAGATTGTGTATTAGTGTTGGTCACCTAAATTATGAGATTATTAGATGCCTGTCTTGTACCGCTAATTCAATAAAATGTTTCCATCTGTTCTGATATAACTTTCTAATTGTAATAAAATATTACAAAACATAATATGAATTATTTCTATGTTTAAGCCAATTATTTCAAATGGATTTTATATATAGTAGGTCAGTCCTACTTTTCTATTGGAGAATGGCTGGATCCACCCCAGTCACAGTATGTATAAACTAAACATGGTCCTTTGGTTTAAATGGAGTTCTGTTCCATCCCCCACCTATGGTAAAATGTCTTGAGGCTTGTGCCAGCGTATTTTTATATCTGAGTTTGCATTTTGAGTTGAAATGTTTGCATTTTTGAAGTCTCAAGGTGGTTTCTAAAAGCATAAACATTTTTCCCTTGGTAGCTTAAGTGATTTGGAGGGAGGGAAATGTCTGCTCTCCTTTATTTATTTATCCTTCCATTTGTATACCGCTCACCCCCTGAGGGCTCTGAGCAGTTCACATATTTAATCAGTACAAATCCTGACCTAGGGCCACATACAAGGGGGTGTGTGACTAACCTACCAGGCACCCTTTGTAGCAAGTTGTTTTCCTGTTGTCTGCGGGCGACGTCCTCCTGGCGCTGGTCTTGATTTACGACTTCCTGGCTATGCTCGCTGTCGGCCTCTGTCCATCAGGCTCCAGCCTGTTGCATTGCCCCACCTCTGCGTCTGTCGGCCCAGCCTCCTCTTGCTTGCCAGCCGCCACCATGCTTCTCCGCTGCTCGCTCACGCTGCCGCCGCTACACCACAAGGGACGGGTGCCCCCCCGCTCTAAGAGCAGGTACCCAATTTGTCTATTTGCCCTTTAACAGGCTTTCGAGCCACTAGGTGGGCGGGAGCTGAGACATAGGGCCAGGAGCTCACTCCGGCCACTGTGGGGCTCGAACAGCCAAAGCTGCTCGGCCAGATGTAATGCAGGCTTCACTTACCGCCTGCGCCACCGCTCTCCTTGTCCATTTAAGGTCTAAAGATACCTCATTCTTTTCTATCTCACTTATGAAATAGCTAAAACTAAGGGCAATAATAGGTATATAATATAATGAAGCGGAAGCGGCATACTGTTAGATCATAGCCAAGGTGCTAGCCCTGTATATTTCTAGAATGGTAAACCCCCATGAGTCAGTTGTGACTTGGCAGCATTTTTTAAAAAATCATGCAAGGCTTGGCTGTGTTTAAGATGTATTATGTGTTTTCAGTAAACGGATGTCTTGCACTCAGATAATTGTACCTTGTAGATTCTTCACAGGAAAGGTGGGTCTAGCAAACTATCCCTGAAAATTTGACAGTGCAGGTGTTAAAAATTATACACTATGTTTAAGATGCCTTTGTATTGAGATAATTGATCTGTCAATGTCTACTGGTTCTCCAGGATCTTATGTCTTTAACTAAAGCTGGAAATGCTCTACCTTCAATACTTCAATTTAGTTTCGTTCATAAACTATCTTGTAGCTTTTGTTATCCGTAACACCCCAAAAAGCAACGACGCTGCTAAATAAGCATTCTAAACCCGGTGTCATCTGTGGATCATAATTTAAGCTGTAGCCTAAAGTGTCACAGGAAGTCCTGTTGGCTATTACATAAGAGATACAAGATTAGTTTTATTGAAGCATTTTTATTTAAAAGCATGAAGAGTAAACTTGCTCTGTATTGAACACGATTATAGTTTTGAAACAACTTCACTGGGCCTCAATTTAGTCCGCCGAAAAAAGATCAAGTAGCTCCTTCACAGTAGTCGCTCATAGAATAGGAGATATGCTTGGGCACTGAGCACTTTTGACTCTGGTACAGCTTGCACATGGGTATCGCTAATGTGAAACCACTGTCCTTTGGAGGATTCGATTCCTGAAGCTGCAGAACAACAAAAATGTTTTAAACATTTCTACTATTACATTGTCTTGCAGGGATTTTTTTCATTTAACATTCTGTATTACTATATTGTACTTACTTTGCTGAATCTTGCCATGGAGCACAAGATCAGAAAGTTGGTTGTTGGCAGCTCTTGTCTTCACATAGGCAGTGTAGTGGCCAGATCTCATAGTACCACTGTGTTCAACAACACCATATAAAGAGTATAATACTCTCTGACTCCTTTCTACAACATTCTGCGAAAATATAATTATATTTTAAGTAGCTTGATCTGTTGTTTTCAATAAACATAGCTGAACCCAACATGTATAATTCTTCTGTACTACCTGCATTATCTTTTCTTAACAGAGCCAGACTACTTCCAGCACACAATCCTTCATGGAAATGGCAGTGTATTCCTATTAGGTTTTTTTTTAATCCACAGCCAAAATGCTGTTTATATACAACATACAAATCCCCAATGCTTTTCTTAGTAGAAAATAGATTTCTACCAAGAGCGTCATGTAGAACTTAATACAAGGGAGGGAGAGAAGACGAATACACAGAAAAGTTTCTGAATATGTAATCTTGTGGAACAAATGGCTGGTAAAGAAAATCTAGCGTGAAAGCACAAAGATTGACATATATAACAGGGCATGAAGAATAAGAATTCCAAGTATCACTGTGCGCAGTTAAGGTTTTGAGTGGGTGTGAGCAGATGGTGTTAAGTTTCAGGTACAGCTATGTAAGCAAAAGTAAGTTGAGGGACAGGGTCCTTTTACCTAAGGTGACCAGATGTCTTCTTTTTAGAAGACATGTCCTCTTGGGCTCTTTTCTACAAATTTGTGAAAATGTCTTTTTGTTGGCAGGTTGAGCCTATTTCGCTGTATAGTCCCCCAGTGGAGAGAAGATTCAGTGTAGTCACCAGCATTACTTCACAGTATGCCTTTTGAAAAGGACTTCCTATTTCATTGTTGTGTATTGTTATTTTCTTATCTCCCATGGGCTGTTTTGCTCCATATCCTTGACTCCTTCCCTCCTCATAGCAATGGCACAGAGTCCCCACCCACTGCCAGGACCTGCAGGGGTCCTGGACATTTCTAGTGTTGCTCTTGTTAGCTATGCAATGACTGGAAATATTTAACATGATTTTAGAGGCCCAACAGAAAATGAGTTTGGGCAAGGTTGCCTGGCAACCAAGCTTGATACAATGTTTGGATTCCCTACTAGAAGCTTCTGATTTTGTGTGTGAGAGAGAATTGAAGGCCTTGCTTTCTGCTCTGTATGTGTTGTGTCTTGGATCTCAAATTCAAATACCTTGTTTATTACTCCCAAGACTCTGTGGACTTGATCACTCCAGTGAGCTCTGGCAAACAGCTCTGTCCCTTGGAGTGTGAATTTGCACAGGAGGCTTTTCATTGCATTGCTGCCTTCTGCTGCTGGTCAGCTACCTCATGTGCTGGAGAGAAGCCCTTTGGACTATCTAGACCAGCAAGGTGGAAGGTGAAGCAGCTTTATTTTTTCTTCATGACCAGGGATATGCCAAAAAGGAAGTGTCAATTTAGCACTGAGGTTGAAATAAAATTTCCTTCTTTCAGTGCTGGCAGAAATGAAAATGAAGCAGAATGCACTATCTGCAAGAGTTTTTTTTTCCTGTGGCAAACGGAAGTCATGATTTGGAAGCACATGTCAACAGTGATAAACAAGAAAAAAGGCTAGAGCTGTTTTAATACCCCAAGGTCAGTGAATTCTTTATCAAACAGAATTCAAAAACAGAAGACTAAGTTATAGCAAGTGAAAAATTAAATCAAGTGATATATTCTGATTCAGACATTGTTGAAACAGTTTCCTATTCAAGAACAAAAGCTGAGGCCGTTGTCAAGAGTGCTTGCTCTATACTCTGTTGCTATGGCAATTCAGGATTTAAATGATATTTTCTGCTTAGGTGTTTCCACAGATTTAACAACCGGGGTTCACAAAAACTATTCCATGTTGTGATACAATATTTTCATAAAGTTCATGGTATTAAATCAAAATTGATACAGCTGAATAGCATGCCAAATTAAAATTGGAAACAGTGGCCTGTGATACACAGCCATTAAAAGACCATGGCTGCCTTACACAGTGTATTGCATTCTCTGGTGACATGAACACTAATTTTGGAAGAATCATTTGCTCTGGAAGCAAAAACATCTTCCATGTCTTGAAACATGAATTAAAGAGAGAATTAGTTGGTGTTGGTTGTCCAGCTCACTTCCTTCACAACGATATACTGCGTGGGGCAGACACATTGTAGACACAGAATGCATCATAATGAAGATTTACAATTATTTCACCATATATGCAGAAGGGAACAGAAAATCTCAATAGTTATGGTGAATTCATTGATACAAATTACAGGCAATTAAGAAGAAGAAGAGATTGGATTTATACCCGCTCTTCACTTGGCGTCTCAGAGCGGCTTACAAACTCCTTTCCCTTCCCCTCCCCACAACAGACACCCTGTGAGGTGGGTGGGGCTGAGAGAACTCTGACACAAACGGCTCTTTTTCAAGGACAGCTGTGCCAGAGCTTGTGACTGACCCAAGGTCACATCAGCAGGTGCAAGTGGAGGAGTGGGGAATCAAACCCGGTTCTCCCAGATTAGAGTCCGCACACTTAACCACTACACCAAACTGGCTCTCTTATTGTCACATAGTAGAACAAGATGGCTATCACTCCTGCCACAGAATGGTTACTGGCAGATATTTCCTGATGTGAAATCTTTTTTTCTGTCTCAATCCAATCCGCCATCCCTACTGAAGAAATTCTTTGAAAATGTCTTAGCAGAAGCATATCTATGGAACTTATATTCCTTATTGTAAATATTCCATACAAAAATCCAGGAAATAGAAAAGGGGGGGGGGATCAATTTTGAAAGTATTTATTGTATTGCAGCCAGTTTGTGAAATGTTGCAGCATAGAATTGAAGCAACCTTTCTTTCACTGAAAACAAAAGAGATCCTAAACAAAGGAAAGAAAGATGAACTAGAGAAAAAAGTTGGTCTGTTTATGGAAGATGCTTCTTACTTGTACTAAGTGTGTTTGGAATATATGCAGATATGGACAGTTTCTGATACCCTTTCATTTGATTATGTTTAGTACACCATAAAATGTGGAGCTTTTCCTTACCTTACACTTAACTGAGCAAAAGGGCGCCAAATCCATTACTTCAGGAAATTTTATGTGCTTGTTCACTTTTTTGAGATTATACCCAGCCTGGGAGAAAACCAAAGAAAGAGGTAAACAAATAAAGAGCAGAAGGTTCTGCCTATTAATACCAGAAAGTAACATGCTGAATTATAAGCCTGGTTATTATATAAATCAATGTAATCAGACAAGCAACTCAGTTCAATTTCCTAGTCTACTGAGTTTCATTTTTGTAGTGGTTTGCAAATGCCATGTATCAGAAAGTGATAAAGCCAGGAATACTGGACTTAAGAAAACAACGTAAGATTTTGAAAAGTTAATTATACCTGCTGAAATCTCTTTAAGTGAAGAGTTAAAACTGGAGGAGCAAGAGAAATAAGCATTTGCTTTTTGGCATTAGTATATATGTGTTTCTTGGCATCTGGTGGGGAAAAAAAGAACATGACTGATTAGATATTGAACAGTACCACCTGCTCTTAAATTGCTCATATCTATGCTGTAGCTGATAACAGAACTCCAGGCACACTTTCCCTCCACAAATTAAGCATTTCAATTCCTATTGATTTCAATGATAAAGCTAAATACATGCTTTGGCTAGACTATCCAGAGTGAAAACAACAGTTTCTGCCACTCTGCTTCCCAGATGATCTCTCTTTAGTCATTACCTTTATAAATGGTACCCTTCAAGGTGCTTCTAAATACAGGCCAATAATCATTTCACATAACAATGGAAGAAACGTTTTACAGCATCTTCCTTCCCAACTCTAATTTTGCTTGTCTCAAAAACAGTTAGTTTTGAGATTACATTCCTACAGCTACACTTTAAAGCCAAGGGCTGGAAGTTGAGTGGGGGGAAAACCCCAGCCAGACGTGTATATCATATCAGAAGGTGCAAGTCTGATACATAGGTGTTGACAAACTCCTGAAGCAGGTATCAAGAACTTGCAGTCAAGAGGCATCAGGTTCCTCCAACATGATGTAAATTCAAAACAGAAACTGGAACCACCTAGCCTTAACCACAGCAATTTCCACAACCTATAGAGTGTAATTTGAGACAAAATATTGCCCCAAGTATATGCACAAATATATATATTGCAATTGATGTGTGTACAAAAAGCCTTGTGTTGTTTATGGAATATTTCCTGATTTTGTTTTACTGCAACTTTTGTTAGGTAACTGTACATACTAGCATAGCATTATATTTTGCTGAATGAGTGGTGTGGAGAAGGGGAGGGAGATGAGCTAGAATAAATGGACAGAAGTACCATCAAAGCTAAAGCTGGGTATGGGACCACCTTGGGGAAAATTATGCTTCCTGAGAAGCTGCATCTTTGTTATATAGGGAGCTGAATCTTAACATACCCTGCCATGTTTCATGTATCGGATCAACTATGGGGACAAGGTAAGATTTGCCTCATCAGAAAAGTCTCATAAATTCTATGCTAAAGATTATACTGCTAAAGATTATACTGCTAACATCAACCATTATCCCCGTTCTCTTTTGCCATCTTTCAAAACGTTACTTCCACAAACTACATCTTTTCCTTACATTAGTAATTACAGTTTCCTAGCACCATTTGTAACAATGCTACTTGGAACTGCTTCCCTTGAATGCAGCTTCAGAGAAAGGTAGGCTAAAAATGCTCGAATTAATCTTTCATATAGTTTTATGGAAGTGAGTTTTTCCCTCTTCCACCAAAATGATTTCTGATGGTAATCATATATATAAAGTTGAGTCAGTAAGTAAAGAAATAACTTAGCATACTTGTCGCAGAATTCTTTGGTCCACAGAGTTGCCTTCGTGTGCATACATCACAGAGAAGTTTATTATTTTCACAGAGTTTTTCATTACGAGTAAACTGATACAAACAGTGAAGGACTGAATCTTCTTCAGTGCTCATCAGTTCTCTGTTTGCAAGAGTACAAAATGCTGTTTCTGAGTCCTCATTAACTACTACATAGATTTTTGAATCAGTATCAAGTTCATATGAGATATCCATATTATCAGACTCTGCATCCAAGGATAATTTGTTAAAGATATGAGAAATTTCATCTTCCTCGAAAATCTTGTCTTCCTCCAAAATCTTGTTTTCCTCAGAAATCTCCTCTTCTTCCTTCGCAATCCTGTCTTCCTTAGAAATCTCCTCCTCTTCCTGCACAATTTTATCTTCCTTACAAACCTCCTCTTCTTCCTTCACAATTTTGTTTTCTTTACAAATCTCCTCTTCTTCCTTAGCAATATCCCCTTCCCTGGGAGAAAGGTGATCAAATTTATCCACACACTCTACAGCAGAAACCAGATCTTCTGTGGGAAAATCCATAACAGCTTCACTGTTTGCCTCTTGGTCACAACATTCTGGATTTTCACTACATTTCCCTGTATTCTGTACATCTTTTGTTACCTCTTGTAAATCATTGTTTTCGTTTTCATCTGCACAGTGTTCTTCACATCGGCTTAAAGATTCTTCCTCTTGTTTTAGGTCAGTAAACTCAGCGCTACTTTCTGTTTCTTTATTGCAGTCTTGACCAACTTCAGACTGTTCTGTGACACAAGTATCTGTTAGATGGATCACCTTTTCTTGAATTTTTTGCTGTCGACGCTGATTCTGTCAAGTGAAATATACAAAACTTAAGAGGGAATTCAAAAGGACAATAATCTCAGTGTGTATTGTACAAAAGAAGATTAAATCCAGAGTATTCTAAGCAGATGCCCATCAATTGAGATAGCCCCTGGCCCAATCTTATGTAAGTAGAATGTCATCTGGATACAACCCGATTCATGCTATATATAATGTTCATATAAACTGAAAATATATGCAGTGTGTGTAGTAACTGACACAACAGGGGATTCTCTTAGATTTGTGGGAGTATAATCTGCCCAGAGAGTTGAATACAAATGCATTGTCAGTAGCAATTTTGTGCACACGACTAAGGTTATAGATTATTACAGGGTCCAGATGGCAACGTGCTCATTGGCAACCTCCATTGTTTATTAAGGAGAAACCATCTGTTTATTAAAGAGATTTCAACATTTGGTCGGGCTTCTTAAATTTTGCCCTGCTGAGTCAAGAGCAAACAGTTTGAATTTGGCAAAAGGTCAGGATAACTAAGGCATTATCTTTTTCACTCATGCAAATATCATTTAAGAAGGGCTGAGATGAGGCTAGTGTTAAGAAATCAGGAGACGAAACTTTCTCACTGAAGAGTCAGTGATGGGGGGGGGAGTACAATCTTCTAGTTTATACCTGACACATAGCTGGTAAAGGTACAGAAGCCCTGACAATCCTAATAGTGTGTGTCACTCTGTATCACTCTGTACTAGGGTTGCTAACCTCCAGGTGGGGCCTGGTGATCTCCTGCTTTTAGAACTGATCTCCAGGGATCAGTCCCTCTGGTGAAAATGGCTGCTTTGGAGGGGGGACTCTACGGCATTGTCCCATGCTGAGGCCCCTCCCCTCCTCAAACCCCACCTTTTCCAGGCTCCACCCTCAAAATCTCCAGGTATTTCTCAACCCAGGGCTGGCAACCCTGCTCTGTACCCCTACTCAAAGTAGTAAACTGAAAATATATGCAGTGTGTGTAGTAACTGCAATGAAAAAGAGCATCCGAGTAGACAAAGGTACTTTAGATCTTCTGAAGAAATAATGTTAGGTATGACAAATGGGTGGTGAAACGTAAATTGAGGACTTATACATTAAACTAAATAAAACATTGATTCTTAACATCACATTGTTAAACAAACCTCTGTGAACTGAGTATTATTAGTCATGCTTGCATCCACCTGTTCTCCAACAGTGACTGACACAGGAGTGCGTGCACTCCTCTGCTTCCTTGACACTGGTCTACAGTCTCATAAATATCTTCATATGCTCACTTGCCAAAAGGTGGTTGGAGATGGGCTTGGAGAAGAAAGGAAGAAAGCAGAAACCTGACATCAAGCCTTATAGGGAAATTCTGCTTTAAGCCTTTTTTAGATCCATAACACTGAGATGTACAGCTTGCAATCTGCAGGTAATGAAGTGTCTTGTCAAACACTATGTGTGAAAAAAGTACTGAGTACAACTTAGAAGCAGCTTGTACAGTAGAAATAACTTGCATAAGCAAAAGCTGGAGGAGAAAACCAAACGTCAAAGCTACTCACCCCCAAAGAAGTCATACTGATAATTTTCACCTTTTTTAAAAAAAGATCCCTTTTAGTATCAACTACCTTTAAGAAACACAACTACTGAATGCCTTGCCCACCAAAGCTACGGGGGGTGGGACCAAACAAAAGTCTCTTTTTATGCCTCACTGCAGCCCCACCTCATTACCAACCTTTGCTTGCTTTCTGGCCATTTTCTTTGCCTTTTTCTGGAGATGTTTACTAGTCCCAGGAGCCTCATCTCTTTCCTTCAAATAACTGTCAGTTTCCATGTTGTTGTCTTCATCTTCCATCTCCTTTTCCTGTACATTTTTAATATTTTTATCATTTGTTTTCTTCTTACCACCCTTAAAAAAAGAAAATTATGAACAGTTCAGAAGACAAGAACTAAATTCCACCATGATGGATTAATTTTGCATTTTCATTGTGCTATCAAATGAGTACCGACAAAAAATTTCAACATGGAAAGAGCTAATAGCCCACTGCAAGTTATCATTTGCTAGGAAATGATGGATTTTTCTTTATCTTTCCCTCTTTCCCTATATCAACTTGGTCTCATTCAGCTTATAGTACAAAGCATAGAGCTTTCTGTCACAATCAGTCTCACAAATGTCTCTTCTCATGAAATAACCCATCCCACTAACATACAATTGAAGCAGAAGAAACCAGTAAGTGCTGCTATCATAGGGCCGGTTTTATTTTAAACTCATCATTGAATGTAAAATATTACACCAAGGAGGTTTGAAGGCTTGAGAGCTTCCTTGGGTTGCCATAGACATTAATAGGACTTTCAATTAAAAGGGTTACCATATGACAATAGTTTTTAGATTAGCTTTCTATCAGAAAATTCTTCATCAAGATTTCTTCAAAAAGAGGTGACAAAAATTTTGCTGTTATCATATATTCTAATAGCCAACAGAGGGCGCCGTGCGGATACTTAGACTGAGGAAAAGGAACCTCCGTGGGCCTCAGAAGCTCTTCCTACATATCCAGCATGCTTCCATTATGTGCAGAAAAATCGAAAAAGTGACAAAATCGCTCCAGGGATGACTGAATTCCCCCAAAAACCCTTGGGTGGGGGAAGGGCCCTTTTCCAGGCCTCCTTTGGCCTTTCAGGGAGGGAGGGAGCCTTGGGGCCTGGCCTGGGGAGTCCCTAGAGGTTTTGAGGTGGGATTGGGGAAGGGAGAGGCCTCAACTGGGTATAATGCCACAGAGTCCCCCTTTTAAAACAGTCATTTTCTCCAGGGAGACAGATCTCTGCTGCCTTGAGTTCAGTTGTAAGTCTGGGGGGGGGGTTTCCTTCAGGCCCCCCTTAGAGGTTGCCAAGCCTAGGCCTGCCAGCACTTTAGGGTTTCCAGTTTCCCCCCCTGGCCACCGACAGGGGATTCTGGATAAGGTTGCCAGGTCCAGGCTGGGACACTCCTGGAGATTTGCGGGAGGAGCCTGGGGAGGACAGGGACCTCAGTGGGGTACAATGTCACAGAGTCCACCCTCCAAAGCATCCATTTTCTCCATGGGGAGTTATCTCTGTAGTCTGGAAATGAGCAGGAATTACAGGGGATCCCCAGGTCCCACCTGGAGGCTGGCATCCCTCGGCAGCACCCTCTGGGTGACTTGATACCACCTGATTTGCATGACTCAAGTAGGCCCAGCTGCTTGCTACTCTTCATCAGCAGCCACCCTATGAAAGCTGGGTTGTTGTGCAGATAAAAAGTAGGAGAGAATAATGTAAGCTGTTTTGGTCCCCACTGTGGAGAAAAACTGTAATTTTCCTAGGTAGAGGCTGTGGGGGAGGGGTGTGGAGATGGAAAGTTGCAGACAGAGAGGCAGATAAAGGTAGGTTGGCTGTTGGGTGGGAAGGAAATTGTGTTGCCAACTCCAGGTTGGGAAATTCCTGGACATTTGTGGGGTGTAGACTGGGGAGGGTGGGATTGGAGGAGGGAAGGAACTACAGATCAGTATAATGCCATAGCTGGAGGAGAAAAAGAAAAGGGGGGCAGAAGGGAGAAAGAGCGTGAGACAGGTAGAGGGAGACAGGAGGAAGCAAAGGTGTGAGGAACAGGATAACCATTCCGCAAGTTTCTTGCGGGTCTCCACTTGTTTATTTCTATTTTGTTCCATTCCTATAATGTTCCATTCCCCGCTGTTCAGGATCTACATAGCAAAGCCTGAATTTTACAGACAGCCTGTCTATACCACAACCAACCCATCCATCCTTCTGTACTTACCTGATCATTTAAGACAGGGAGTGACAAATCAAGGAATGACTCATGAACTAAAGAAACCTGAAATAAACAATTTGGCCTACTGTTATAAAAATGGCCTGAATCATTTAAGGCTGCTTAAAACAAACATTAGATTCCAGAAAAAGAGACATGAAAGAACTTAAGAACAAACAGGATTAAATTTAGAGTTTATTTAAAAAGAAAAGTAAAAAGAAAAACCACAACCCCCCTGGCTCATTTTTTTAAAAAAAGAATTCAAAGCAACAGTCCTTAAAAATGAGAGCAAAGGTATAAATATAAAATACAAACACAGACTGCTGTGTGGACTCAGAGCAAGCAGGGAGACACTTTGGTGGCAGGAAAAGCACAGAGAGATCACTTAGCACAACAGGGCAAGCACTCAGTGCTAACACTGAAGGAAGAGAGCAAAGTCCATACTCTGTGCTTGACCTCTCCCATTTCAGAACCCCAACAGGTACCCTACCTTTCGAGGCTTGTCCCAAAGGGGCAGCCACCCACTGACAGGTAAGCTAGGACAAGAATCCCAAACCTGCTCCCCCTTTCTCCTTGCTTAAGGCTGGGTGCCACGACAGCTCTTCCTGCATTCAAGACAAGTATTGTGTTTGTGCAGGGGCAGCACAAGCCACAGATATTCATACCCTAACCAGCTACCCCTTCAGAAACCTACATTTTCTTTTTAGTCAGAAGACTCATCCAAATATTTCTACAACTCTTTTACATATGTTTCTTTGTGCATCAAAGTTAGCCAGAAAAGTACCCAGCATCCTTATTAAAAAGAATCATAATGCGAGATTGCACACAGCTCTGTGGAAACCTTTATATACTCTGCTAAGTGCTTTGCCTCTTCCATCCAAAACAAGCTATGGCTGCTCCATGCTTAACAAAAATAATCCACCCTATCTATAGAGAAAGAACCATTGTTTATGGAAGTAGTACCTCTGACCTGGAATAAGATAAGTACCAAGGGTCACAGGCTGAAATTTTCTGTTGCTAAGTGAAAATCTTTCAGGTCAAGTCCTTATTTAGCAGAAGGTAATTTCAAAATCCAATCAAAGACTTTTGCATGAAGTTAGCAACAAATTATTCTCTTGCGACTAAATAATTATGAGTTCCTGCCATTTAAATAAACATAACTTTGAGTGGGGGAAAAAAACCCTACTTACAGTTCTGCATTCTTCACACATGATGGTACTTGTTAATTCTCCTCCAAAAACACGATCCACAAAGCTATGTGGTGCCTTTCTCTTATTATACTCTGAAAAGTTAAAAAACAAAGTAATGAAATTCTCTCTTAGAAGTCAGCGGGCTTTTAGAAAATGTTATGATGTCACAGTGATCAGCACAAGAAAAATACAAACTCCATCCTGGGAGCAAATAAAGAAGCTACAAATCCTGAGCAGGGCAAAAGAAAGGAATAGAAATGAAAAAAAACAGTTTTAAATGACAGAGTGATGCATCCCTCTGATTTAATTAATAAGCCAAGGTCCTGTTTTAGATGCACCCAAGGACTTTACCTCATACCCAATGGAACTTTAAAAGAAAACTTGTTTTTAATGAATAAAAATGTTAAATAGGAGACTTGAAGAAGCAGCTCTAAACAAGTGATTCAGCTTTATTTAACAAGGTAGGAACGAACACAAAACAGGAGAGCAACAGGCTCTCTTTTAAACTGTCCGGGCTGGCGTAACCATGCCCACTGTTGCATTAACAACCAATCAGAACAGTAACATAAGAACCAATGACTTTATCTCCCTCCAGAATCTTTCCTGTATCCTGATTGGTCCTACTGCGCAGAGTAGCCAATCAGGTTTGTGCATTTAGGATACCATGCTTAGATAAGGGTGACCAAAGCCTCATATTATCACAAGCTTTATTTGAAAACCCCATTAGTTTCCAGATTGAACAAAACAAGACTGAACTTGAAACCATCTTCATGGAAGAACTGAATCAGTTACATCAATGTGGTAATGGGATGAAAGCTATTTTTCACTGGGTTCCCTGCTTATATAGTCACCTACTGTGTTCTGCCATCCGTCCCCCTGAAGTGGCACTGCTGACTGCCACAGAACCCTCAAGAAAAGGATGTCTTCCAACACAGGGGCTACAGTAAGGAGAGAACCTTGGACTGATGACTCCTGCTAAGATCCCCTCCTCAATGACCTCCCATGTCATTCCGTTCTAGAGTGTCCTGCAACCTTCAGTGGGGGCATTCTAAAGTCTGTCGGATGCTGTTGGTGGAAGGGGAAGCCAATGACAAAGAGCTACCATGAAGTCACTACACCAGGGGTCCCCAACACAGTGCCCGTGGGTGCCATGGCTTGTGCAGATTTTTAAAAAACATTGCTTTGGGAGCAACTGCCACCACAGTGCAAAGATCCAGTAGTAGCCATTTTGTGGCAGCCATTTTGAGGATGTGCTCACCACATCCAAAGGTGCCTGCAAGTTTAAAAAATCTGGAGACACTTTGCACTACACCAGCCCAACTTTTTAAAAATGTTACTATATCTTTCATCTTTAAACAATTTAACAGCAAACTTTTACTGGTAGAGCTGCAGTTGAAGGTGGCTTAGCCTTCTAAAAGTCTGACAGTACAAACACATAGAAAACAGAAATAAATTAATTTACAAAGAGGCATATAGATAGAGCCAAACATAAAAAAGGGGTGGTTAGCAATGTTCCTTCTAATCGTTTTTCCCTCCTAAGCGGAGCAGTTCACATCCTAAGCAGAACAGAACTACTATAATCTTAAAGTGGGCAATGGGCAGTACAAGACCCTGTGCAGCTCCAGACTGCTGCTGAGTGCGGCTTCCTGTGTTAAGGAGTGGCTGCTCACACGCATAGCTTATAGAGAACACTGGTAGTTAGGTTCTTCTTTTATTTTTTTAAAAATGCATAATTTTGCAACCATGCTAGTTAAATGTAAGCCAAGTAATAATCTACCACAGGTACCAGGAGACTATCCATTGCAATGCAGTTTCTAAAGCATGAACCGAAAGCATTTATTTTTTTACGGTGAGCTCTAAACAGAGGGAAAAGGCGGAGAAAAAGGGCTGCATTTTCCTGCACTGGACTGCTGTCTAATCTACCATCCAGTCGCCTTTCGGGACAGAATTCACACAGCCAGAACTAGCCACTGGTGAACAAATGTAAAAATGTTACCTTTAATTTTCTTCTTTAGCTCTTCGTTATCTTTGTCACCATAATTATTCAGTGCTTTAAAAATACCAGCACACATGCGCTAAAAGCAAACATAATTTTATAAAGCTAACAACTTTTTCCCAAGTTTAATTTTAACCACCATAAAATGTAAACAGCAAAATTAGCCTGCAAATCAATGTACCACAAGAATATAGAATATTCATGTTAACAGCATGTCTCATACCCATAATGCCCTGATTTAACATTTCTGGGGTGTGTGCCGAGATTCTCGTGCACACAGGACAAAATCCAGACATTATTTGTGATTATGCTTGAAGTAACAGGAGTAAGTTAGTTGGGGCAGTGTCTCTCTTATTTTGTTTAAAATACTGATTTACTTAGAGAACTGCCACTCCCTCCTAATATTATAGACCAAATAGTTGGTTTAATTGCACAACAGAGCTGGACACCTTACATTTCTCCTTACTGGAATAATTTGGGAGGACGTTTTGTTCATTGTATTCTAGGCTGGACCCAAAGTTGTTTTCTGGGAGTGGAAGAAGGCAGATTCCACTATTCCCCCCTCAATATACAGATCCCATGTTATACCTGAGGGTCCCCTGACCCTGAGGAGCAACATTTTGGAGCTGCAGCAGTGGAGGCAAGAAAAACCTGCTCAGTAAGCAGTCATTTGGATCCATATGTGTCTCACATTTCTGTTGTGTGTGTAGATGCATACATAATTCAAAACATGAGGGATAAACATTCAGTTTTGGGAGCCTAATCATATGTTGTTTTCTTAGAAGCAAGTCCTACCAAAATGAATGAAACTTACTTCCAACTACATAGGACTACAGGGGACGTCCACGTCATTGCTTTCAAGGAGACTTCACAATGATTAGATTTTGATGGACTGTACCCACAAACTCTGTGGGCTGGGCCTTATGACTACCACTTCTAATGGACTTTTCTAATGGAGAAAGTTCTCTCTCTTATTTGAAGGAATTCTTTCTCTGTTGGAGGAAAACTTGGTATAAGAGAAGCAGTAGAACCAACCCTATAGGGGCTAACCTCATTCTCCTTAATGTTGATCAAAGGAGATGGGGAGTTTGGGGTCCATTCTATACTAGATACATACCTGAGTTTCTTCTGTTCGCATCCCATCTAGTAAATAGCGAAGCAGCTCCTGACTGTCCTGCTGCTGATATCCTTTAAAGCGCATTGCTCTGTTTGGGGGGAAAAAAGTTTGCACAGATACAAGTTACAACCATAACATTTGTTACAACCATATACTCACACAACATGCATAGTTTAAGAACTTCTAAACAAGGCAAAAGTAACTTGGTTAGGAAGTCTCATACGAATTTTTTAAAACTCTCAAGGATTTAGGCTCTAACTATTCTAGGAAAGTGACAACATTAATGGAAAATCAATTAGAAATTCAATTAGAACTTTGTTCCAATGTTTTGTTCGCAATAGGCTGGATCCCTCTGTTCATGGAATGGTTCTTTCTTGCCTGCATTCCTCAATAAACCTTCTTTGAAAGCTTTATCAGGGAACCTTTGAGAACTCTGTACAATACAACAGGAATTCACAAATACCTTTCTTCATGATAAGGGAGGGTAAAGTCCTACAAAAGTCTAACTCTGATAGGGAAATATGACAGACAAAATTTAAACAGATGTCTGATGTTCCTAAAGGAACTTTGAACTCTGATGTCTATAAAGGAAACATTAAATCTCAGTGATAACAAAAATATTAATTTGTCACCAAAATCAGCCTCTGCATCACAGAATTGGAAAACGACAAATATTTCATCTATTTTTAAAGATGGCTCCAAGTGTATGCAGGATCTTACAGGCCAGTTAACCTAGCGTATGTTTTGTGTATGTTTGCTGAAGATGTTAATATGCTTCTATACACAGGTTTTTCAGAATTCTTATTATCACAGAACAGAAGCAGATACTCACTTTTTACAGACCTGAGAGAAGAGTTCTTTAGGGATCACAGTTCCTTTTTTAGTCTCTTGCATTTCTGTTAGAAACTGGCACATTGCCAGTGTCAGAGGTCTTGGCTGATCAAGTTTAACCATGAGAGGTTCCTGTACACCACAAAAAGCAAGAGAACTGTTTGATTTAACTCACTGTTTGATTTAACCCATTCCTTCATCTGATATGCCTACCTAAACAACCAACCTGCCTAAGCAAAATAAGCATCCCTTTTTCTAAATGTAAACTAAATGCAATAAATTTTAAAGGAGTCAGGTGAGCAAAAGCTCCTGAGCCAGTTATTTCTGGAAGGATCCATTAAGTGAAGTTACTTTAGGATTGCAATTTTCTTATTGTATAGCTTAAGACTTTAATAAAATCAAGCAAAAAGGGTGTGAAGAACATGTCAGTGCATAAAATCAATGCTTAAAAGATGTTTTTATAAAACTGTTAATGCACTAAATTTGCTAAGGTTCTGTACAGCACAAAGAGTACACCAAAAATGGTACCCACCATATTTCTGCGCAAATATTTTAAACACTATAGGCTGAATCCTTCCTGATGTGAGTTGAACAATGCTCTTTTTAATTTATATCCCACTTCTCCTAACTGGAACCAAAAGCAGCTTATCATGTCATTATCCTCTCTTCCAGCCTCTCCTCACAACAATAACCTTTTGAGTTTGGTTAGGCTGAAAGATTGTGACAAGCCTAAGTCACCTGGAAAGCTTCCATGGCAGAGCAGGTATTTGAACCTCATTGGCCAGGTCCTAGTCTGACACTCTAATCACAACCGCATGCCTTCTCTCTTGTGCTTGTGGAAGCAAGCTGTCTTGCTTCCTCCCTCCCTCCCTCCTGAAATCATGCCACCATTGGTTGCTGGACCATCATGAGCAGCATTGGGGACAATTTTGGTTCTGCTGTGTGTGGTGGGGGGAGGGGTACATAAAAGGCCCTCTCCTCATTGGTGGAATAATCTTCCACAATCAGAAAACAAAATACATTCGCTTCTATCTACCATGATGTGTATTTTGATGGTACACAATCACTATGTGAATTCAAACTTCCATCTACCCTTGCCTCAACCTCAGAGATTCTTGAACTGCCCATAGCTTTGCAGGGTCTTACTTTGTAAAAACAGAACAGTGATTCTCAGCCTTGTAAGAACTACCCCTGGAGACTAACCAATGACCAAAACAAGGGCAGCTGAAATGCAATACTTGAAGAATACTCTATGGAAAACAGTCATATATGAAAAAATAACGCCTGACCAATTCCACACATTACAAAACAGAAGCCCACTCACCGTTACTGAGAATTCTGGAGGCTCAATGGTAAATGTCGAATCAGCCATTTTAACCTCCTTCAACAGCTCTCTCAGAATTGGTGTCTGTGATAAATTCTTTAGGAAATAATAGAAATTTTATCATTAGCAACTTGACCACTTCATCTGTGCCCCTAGAAAATGCCTTACTTATCTCTGGAAGACCATTCAGATGAACATCTGTTTCACTCACCAGAATTCTCCCATTTGGCTTGCTCTTTGTTGGTAGGTGGACATAAAGGCTTAGGTCCTGCCTAGAATTTCCATGGACACATTGGGGGGAGGGGGAGACTGATTTTTGCCAATTCCACCCTCCTTCCTCTAAAAGACCACTGATATTCACCCCAGATATTCTTGGGGGCCTCAGGTCCCCCAGGATGAGCATTTTGTTTTTTAATGCCGACTTAGTATAAATTGCTCCCTCACACATCTGTGGACATTTTAGGCAGGATCCAAGTTTAGGGCTACAGCATTTAGAGGACAAATAGGAACAGGTTCTGTGGCCAGAGTGCGTATACATCAGCAGCTTATACTTAAGATGCTATTGTTTAAAACTGAGGCTATTAAATAAACAGAAGATGCTCCAGCAAACAACTTTATTATATTTCTCATAAATGGTACACTGTAAACTCAGCCTCTCTCAGCAACAAGCGTATGTGTATGCATGCATATTTTTCATTTGCATATTGGGTAAACTTTGTGGAGCTGTGACACAGCCAGTGAAGAAGGTTGCTGTATGTCTCCTGGTTGGGAGCTGGGCTGGGCTGAGATAAGGTATTAAGCAAGGTCTTGTTCATAAGTTGTAGCTTCCTGGCCAAGCTTCAGCTTTTGGTGATTGCCTGTAAGCCCTAAACAGGCTGGATCCAACACAGCAGAGAGCATGCTGTCTCCATACATTCAGATCTACACAGGAAACTTTGAATTAGGTTTCTCTGATTAGACACAAGAGCTAAGCTTTTTAAAGAAGTAATCCTTCGGGTATGGAACACCTCCAGAAATTACCTCTTGATGTCATTACAGTTGGCAAGAAAAGTGTTTGTAGTTTAGTTTATGAACTGGATCCAGGCTAAATCAGCAACTTCCACCATTTCCCCTTTACCCTGCAGTCCTCCTCCCATTTAATTCTTCAGGGTTCCATATCCTCCACGAGCAGCATTTCATGATCAGGGGCCTGGAGACCAAGCCCTATGAGGAAAGGCTGATGGACTTGGGAATGTTTAGTCTGGAGAAGAGGAGGTTGAGGGGGACATGATTGCTCTCTTTAAGTATTTGAAGGGCTGTCAGAGGAGGACAGGGAGCTGTTCCTGTTGACAGCAGAGGATAGGACATGCAATAATAGGCTTAAATTAAGGGCAGGAAGGTTCCAGCTGGATATTAGGAAAAACGTTTTTACAGTAAGAGTTGTGCAACAGTGGAATCAGCTGCCTAGGAAGGTGGTGAGCTCTCTCTTACTGGCGGCAGTCTTTAAGCAGCAGCTGTATAAACACGTCAGGGATGTTCTAGGCTAATCCTGCATTAAGCAGGGGGTTGGACTAGATGGCCTGTATGACCCCTTCCAGCTCTGTGATTTTATGATTCTATGTAGATCACTGGGTTGTAGTGGGAGGAGAAAATGCAGGAGAAATCCATTCCACTGACAGAACATTTATTTTGGATCCAACTCTGTACTATTGCCTTTCTTCCCAGCTAGCACCCAAGGCAGCTAACAAAATCATGTATAGCAACATTAAATACAATATACTCCCCCCCCCCCATTTTAGCTAAAAATGTTTAGTTTCTCAACTTTAGGTCTCTGACCAGATGATTATACCTATTTAAAAACTGTTTCCTTTCTAAAAGTGTTTGCAATTTTTTTGAACTGATACAGACTGATCTATTGTGCTATTTTAATTTGTACACATTGCAAAGAACTATTGAAGGGAACCATAAAAAACAGTAAAGGGAAGCAACAGAATGAGCCACATGAGAGGATCCACAAACAGAAAAAAACTTGCAGACAATAAGATGCTAAACCACCTTTATACCAGACTCACAGGGCTGAAGATACAAGTAGGTTGAAAATTAAGTGGAAACAGATTAAGTAACCAATGGTGCTTCTAATGCTGCATTGATATAGTCAAAGGAGCAAGGACATTAGTCCCTGTGGAACCTAAACAATTTCTACCATACCTGCAGAACAGCATTAAAGAAGCATGTATTTCCCAAGTTACTGAGACCCTTCACCGTAACTTCTACATTGCTATTTAAATGAAGGTTGTTGTCCTTCATCAAGATTTCTTTTTTCTCCTTTTGTTCCTCATTTCTATGATCTTTTATTTTCTTATTTCCCAGCTGCTTGTTCTCTTCATCTGTGGATGCTGAAATGAAATAATTTGATGCATATTTTAAAAACAAGTCAGAGAGGGATGTAAGTGAGCTTACTAATACCACAGGTAGAGTTATAAATACACAGTTAGCTCCAAAGGACAGCCAGTTTTATTTGACAAATGACTATTTCTCACCTCCCACTTCCTTTCACAATTGAACTCCCTGAAAAGTGATTTCTACAGGCCATGGGATTCTCAGCACAGAGTGAGTGTGTGTGTGTGGGGTGGGGGTGTGTCTGAAGTGAGAAGGGGAGAATCAATTAAAACTGACCCTTCTCTTGCATATGTGAAATTACACTTCCACTCAGGGAAAAGGACTTTGGATCTACTCCATTAGTCTGAAACATTTACAACCCTACAAGCTCAAGAACAGTAATGTATTATAGATGACTGGATTCTGTGCGTGTGATTCTCAAGAGTCTCTTGGTGAAAACAAAAAGCTGGGACTACTGACATGATAGACAGGTTAATTAATATTCAAAATCATGCATAAGAGGTGATTATGGCCCCTGCCATTGTTATAATGTGACACAATGCTTGGAGGCAAGACAGAAGCTTGTGCTACATCAAAATGGTCACAGGCCAGGTAAGTAAGTAAGTCAGGCTTTCAAATGCTTGCCATCCTGATACTGCTCAGACATAGGGCTATTGCCTAAAAACATGACAGGAGATTAGTCATTGTGAATACAAGTGGATGCAACACTGTCAATGCTCTTGGTCTACCCATTTTCCAATCACTTTGATGTCTGTACTGATGCATCCTATGACTGATTCATTTTCCTAACTCACTGTGGAAGTTTGTGACGAATTTATTACTAAATCAGTTTACTGTGATCCAAGATCACAATATTCCCGACCTGGATCTTAGTGGAAATTAAACATTAGAAACAGAGGCCTCTTTTGAAAATACTGTTGTAGGAACTTACTTGGAGTCTGAATGTTCACAAGGACTTGCTTTCTAACATAATCCACAAGTTGGCCCAACTGAGTAGAACTGTTGTACTGGACTTCATTATCACATAGATAGCACCTGTGTTCCCAGAAATACCAAAGGAAAGCAAGAAAGACACAAACTCAGACTTAAGAGTGTGGCTATTTTCAAAATACAGCAGCACTACTACAGTATGGCATAAATAAATTTAAATAAAGGGATATTTGCACTGGATAGAACTAGTTGTTATAGCACAAAGCAACCAGAAGTACCACTATTGCAGTTCTTTTGTTCTCACAAGACTCTGATGTCTACATTATTAGAACTTGTTAACTATGTTCCAAGTTTTCAGTAGCGGAGGCTGTTGTATGCAGTAGAGAAACCTTGCTCATTCTAGAAAGGACCGAGGAACTCAAGTCGCAGTGATTTAAATTATCTTATTTACTGGTAAGCAATTTAGGATTAATGCCATTTCTTCCACTGAAAATGACATGACTGAGCTTTGGTAATGGGTGCAGCAATGTGATACCGCCTACCAAAAGGTACACTATTAATACGAAATACTCCAATTTCATAAAAAATCTATAAGAATAATCAATTGTATATACTGGTTCAAATACAAACCTTTGGCTGCAATCCAATACAAGGATTTAGAATATATTCAGACTTGTCAGAACAAGCCATTCTCTCTGTTAGTTCTGCTATTGTTCAAAATACAGAATAGGCACCAGCACAGTGTATGCTATATTATACTATATGCTATGCAAAGAAAAAGTAGCTACACTTAAATCCCAGTCCAATAAATGAGCATATTTATAAAATGGCATAAGGTAAATTTCAGTAATATCTGAGCATACTTATTTTAGTCTGCTTTTTATCCTGCTTAACTTATTTTATTTATTTATTAGTTCCGTTTGTATCCCGCCCTCCCCACGAACAGGCTCAGGGCGGCTTACATTAGTTGGTACAAAGTTCCTTAAAATTCGCATAAAACATTTTAAAACAAATAATCAAAGTGCTCACAGTAATAATCATTCCTTTGTTAATTAAGATGGTGTGCTATATGATGTAATAAGCAAATTTCTGATTCAGCGATCTTCCGGCATCACATGATAAGTGGAAGTTGGTGAACAAAACTGCCTCCTTTTCCCTACTACAGTCCACAGTACCATCTTAACTGCTTCTCGGTGTGTGTGTGTCAGGGTCCTCTACAAGCAACATTGGTTGTGATGTGGGTGTCGGCAGTGGAACACTGTCCACCCTCCGCCATTACAAGTGCCACGGTGTGGGTGTTATACAAGATATGGATCTCGCTCCATATATGCTGGTTATACCCACTTCAAAGCCAAGCTAGACATGCTGGTGTCCTCATGGCAACCACAAGGACACTGCCATAGTTTTAAAATGATTTAAAATACAGTGTGATAAAGAACATGAGAAATAAAAACGATAAATATATGGTATTACGGTATTATGATCAGGGGGAAATCAAGTCATGGCAAGATATTAGAGATGAAGGAATAAACATTCAATGGTTGTTACATTATCAGCTTCAAGACTAAAGAAAATCATTAACACTAAAGGTGGAGCTCTAAGTGATATGACTGAGTTTGAACAGCTGATTATAAAACAAAAAGAGCATTAACTATAATGGACATATAAGTTATTACTCCGGCTAGAAACAGAAGAAGAACAAGTGAAAAAGTGTATAATTAAATGGATGCAGACCTTTAAAGAACAGATATCCATACATCAATGGGAACGGTTATGGGGAAAATATATCAAATTTACAGCCAGTCAACCATTAGGAGAAAATTGGTATTAAATGTTTTTTTAGATGGTATATAACTCCAAAGGAAATTTACAACGGAAAATGCTGGAAATGCTAAGATATAGATGGAACCTTCTTCTATATGTGGTGGACTTGTAAAAAAGCAAAAAGATATTGGATGAAAAAGCAAAAAGATATTGGAAGCCAAGACTATGCTACTAGGTATACTGCCTAACAAACTGCCAAAAAATTTGGAAGAGATATTCAAATATATGGGGACAGCAGCTAGAATTATCTATGCAGCAAAATCGAAAGTAAATGCCTCTCCTCACATAGACGAATGGAAAAATAAATTTGCAGAATATGCAGTAATGGCAAAATCAACAACTTATTTGAGAAACAGATTATGAAATCTGAGGCGAGATGGAGTGTGTACTATGAAAGCAGGAGACAAATTCAGAATGAGTAGTCTAAAGTATTGTATACAAATATATTGTAATAAAAAAACAGAATGAGAATCAGTTTTAAATGTAACACTTTGAATATAAATGTGTGTAAGAAGGTGAATTTTGGGGAGAAATATTTTTTTATTATGAGATATATAATAGTCTTTCCTTCTGTATTTTTATATTACCTAATTGTTATCATTGTATTTTATAGACAGTGTCCCAAAAACTTCTCAATGTAATGAAGTGGGTATTGGGGAGAGGAGGAGGAGGAGATTGGATTTATACCCCGCCCTTCACTTGGGAGTCTCAGAGCAGCTTACAAACTCCTTTCCCTTCCCCTCCCCACAACAGACACCCTGTGAGGTGGGTGGGGCTGAGAGAGCTCTTTCAAGAACTGCCCTTTCAAGGACAGCTCTTGTCAGAACTATGGCTTGCCGAAGGTCATCCAGCCAGGTGCAAGTGGAGGAGTGGGGAATCAAACCCAGTTCTCCCAGATTAGAGTCCACACACTTAACTACTGCATCAATCATCATTGATATATTCAATTATGTTGTGTAATCCTTTTCTAAAATTATATAGTTTTCCCTTCATCATGTTTCCCTTCCTCACCTTTTCAAGTGCTTGAAACAGCTGCGTGTGGGGTGTTACTTCTGGCAATTGAAAAGGCATGCAGGGTTGAACAATGGTGATGGCCTTCCTGTGGTAGCTACAAAGGCAACATCACATCTGGTTTGTCCCTCAGTGAATAGTATGACCAGTGGCACAATAACTCCACAAACAGAACAAAGTACATATTTCATTTATTTAAATATATATATATTCCATAACCAGTCTAATGATTCCTAAGGAAGCATACAAAAACAAAGCATGGCAGAAATGGTAATTTAAGGCCACACAATCATTCCAATAGTTTTCATGCAAGAAAAACCAATGTGCCTTTCCATATGTCACTGGAAACCAGACAAACTTACCACACACTCCAATTGTCTAAACTGAGAACCAAACAGTGAGGCTCTGATCTTGGGGTTTCATAATGCTTTAAAGCATGCTGTTCTTTAGAATCTCTGCCACAGCCCTGCAACATTGAAAACAAGAAATATGAAACACAGTTTATCAAGTTAACCAAATCTGGATTATAAATAGAGGTAAGAGAGAACACTGTGCTAATTGTTAGTTATACATATTTTAACTTTGGTATGGGTGTAATAGGGGGGAGAGAAGATACCCTGTGGCCACATTTGAGACACAACCATATTGAAGGCTTGTCTTCTTCCTCCTCTTCACATTTCTCATTTGTCTCATTGTCCAGTGACAGGCAATCCTGGCAGGCATTCCAGTCCACATTCTGCAACACCTTTTTCAGGTGACCTTGTTCCAATCCTTTGCGAAGGTGTTTGCATACAGGCTCTATCAAAAACAAACATCAAAAATATATCGAAAGTGAGGGTCACAATTAGAAGGGACTACATGTCATTATTGCAGCTTGTATAATATAGTGTTGGACTGTAAAGACCTGGGATCAAATTTCTGGTCAGCCTTGGCCATGTTTCTATCTCACAGCTTCTACCCTCCCATAAGGCTGTTGTGACAACATGAGATAGCCCTATGTATGCTATCCTCAGCTCCTTGGAGAAAGGGCAAGATGCAGGTGTGATATGTAAAGAATAGACCCAAAGAACCAGATGGTGGAGAAATATAGAAACCAGTGTCTTCCACAACCATTTGGGCAGTACTACAATAGGAAGCTCTTTGCTGGAGTCTGATGCAAATGGAATAACATCTTTAAATTGCATTTTATACTTCCCACACAACATCTCTTGCACAAGGTATAAAACAGCCCCCCCCCCCCAATGAATGGAAGACATCTTATATCTACAGGTAAACAGCTGCTTCTGCAAACACCCTCTGATCATGCATCACACAATCCAACATAATGAGTTTTTCTTCTAGGCCTTAAAAAAAATCTTTGCATTCCTAACAGTTCACTTATTCTGAAAGGTTAAACATTAATTCTTTTAAACAACTACTTTACTGTCTTTTAATTTTTAACATAAAGGCATCCGATGCAGAATTTTTAAATGTACATAAACTTCTGAAGGCCAATATAATTAACTCTCTGGTGGACTTCAGTACGGTGCAGTGAGCGAGCAGGCGCTCTTCGGGACTCCCAAATCGTCCACTCCCCTCTTTGCTCTTTCTGGTGCTCTCCTGGTTCACCGGGGGCACCACGCAACCTCCCGGAGGGAGGTGGGGTAGCAGGGGGCTTCATTCGGCCACCCCTGCACCTGGCAAGTGTGGGGGTGTGCCGCTTCTGCCTCAAAGCGGGAGCGAGGGAAGGAAGCATGGCTCCCATGTTTTCCATTAGCTGCAATCAGCCGTTTTTAAGGACTGTTTTGTTTATGGTTTTTTCTTTCATTTTTTCTCGCAACAAAGGAAATCTGTGAGTACGTAATTGCTCCCTTTACAATTTGTAATGACCCTTATTAAATGACCCCCATACGACTGTCTCAAATCTTTGAAACCACGGCCATGGAAAGGAACAGAGCAGAAGATAGGAAAATGGCGTTAAATGGGGAGAAGGAAGACGTCTCAGCAGGAGAAATAGTGTTAATTGACTTAGAAAATACTGAATTTGGACACATAACTCTGGACCAGTTCAAAAAACTTCTAATTAATGAGGTGTGGCAGGCAGCTGAGGACGCCTGCAAAAATATTATCAAGAACCTTCTAAATAAAGACCCGGAATTGGAAATCAAACAGAAGCCTGCGCCGGAAGAGCAGGAGGAGCCCCTACAATGTCAGCGTTTTGTGATCTCAGAGAAGGAACAAGATGACTGCCAAGGCAAAGAAGTACATGATTTGTTCTTTATACCTATGGAGACGAAAAAGAAATGCTCCCAGGTAAAAAGCTGTGTAAAGTACTTTGTAAAGTGAACCAAGATAGCAGGATTTATAGAAGGGAATGCTCGAAAGCAACTTTATGCAGAAGTGAAGAAACTGATTAAAAAGAGAGCGAGGCACTTTTCAAAGAAAAGTACTAAAGACAGTAAAGCATTCGTGACAGAACTGACTAAACAGGAAAAGCAAAACGGAGCAGAACCCCATGAGTATAAAGAGGACAGAAATGATCATCAAGAAGAGGGTGCTTCAGGAAACAGGGTTGCCATCTGTACTATGTTGTAGCATAATTCTGCTTGGATATTCTCCAGAAAGCTAGGAATAGAAGGGTAATATATAAGTCTTGGTAGATTTTAATGGTTATGTACTCCTGTGTTATCTTTAAAATTTTGTTTCTAATGTTGCTTAGAGGGGTTATTTTTGTTATTACAACACAAAGAAACTAAACATCGTAGGAAGAAATGGGGTAGTTTATTTATAACTTTCTACTCTCAGGAAATGTTTTGGCAGATAAAGGTAACGTTAAGATGCTGATGAGAAATTCATGCTTTCTACGGTATTGTGTTTTGTAAAAGGATAGTTTAAAAACAATATTAATAAATGTATAGGCCAGAAAAAAGAGAGATTGGAACTCTAGTTAATTTTTTGTTGCTAGACAATAGCTCATAAAATAAACGGACATTTATTTAAATAAGACTAGGAAAGTAAGGCTACAGATTTGTTTAGGTTTACTAATTTGCAGGAAATCTATTTTGGGTAGACAGATAGAGGACTAAGTTGCTGTCTATGTCTGATATGTGTTTTTTTTAAGCAAGGAGAGGAAAATCTGAGAACATATACATTCTGGGTCGACATGTGTTTTGGTTTTTTGAATTATGAGAAATATGAGTGGTACTATAGCTTTTTTGCTGGAATACTTTGTTGTAGTAAGCAATTTGAGTTTTGGTTTTTGTATGTGTGTTTGTTTGTTATGTTTGATGTGGAAAACTAATAAAGAAAATATGTTTAAAAAACCCAACTCTCTGGCACTAATAGCTTCCTTCCCCCAGCTTCAACACTATGTCCTACTTTTGCAACATTCTCAACATATTTATGTCTCAAGAGATTTGTTTACTGACTAATCTATGTAACATAATGGGAATATACATGGGCTGACTTTACAAAGGAAGATGTGAAAAAGATAGGGGAGGCAATTCTTTGGGGATACTACCTCAGATACCCGTCTCTGCCATGTTTCAGTATAGCACTTGGGCAAGATGGTTGGTATTTGGTACTGCTGAGTATTGTTGATTTCAATACATCTTATGTGCAATATACATTGTTCCTATTGATTTAAATGGGACAGACCAGTACAGCTTCTGGCAAGTTCTTTGCTATCTAATGTGATCTTGGTCAACCGAAAATTAGACCACAAATATATTTTGGATTACACCTCAAAATACGAATTGGGCCGATCAAGTTTATTAAAAAACAGTGTTGTTTCTACAGAACATAAATTGCACCAAAGCAGCATCTTCATAATACCGTTAGGGAAAAAGCGGGCTCTTTTAGCAGCCTTTTCCTTCCCTAGAACTACTCAATAAACAGGAAATCATGGAGCATACCCAGCACTTCCAGTGACTTGTCTGGCTGCACTTGTCTTCCCTTTATTCGCTTCTTTCCCATGGTACGTGCTTCAGGGTTTTATTTCATATGAAACAACTGTGATCTAGAAGAAAGCAAAATTCAGCATTCTTAATTTTCAAGAGATCTGATAATCCTAAAAAACTGCTAAAATATTGAGCATTAAAGACTTAATTATTCAAGGTGAAGAAAAATCCTGAACCCTATAAGGCACAAGAGCAGGAATAAGGCTTTAGATCACAAATCATATTTCCCTTCTTTGCATGAGTTTTAAGAATTGAACTGGAAACGACCCCTGTTGCGTAAGGATCTACACAGAACAATCTATCTAGTCTACAGTATACAAATAAGGGAGGTTTAGCAGCACAGCACTCATTACAAACACATTATGTACATTATGTGGGCAATGGATTACAAAGATAAGGGGTGAAATCCTTGCTTAGTCACAAAGGTCACTGGTGTCCATGGACAAGTTGTTTCTCAGCCTCTCAGGGTTATTGTACGTGTATTTGGGATAACTCCATTTATATTATCTTAGTGGAAAAATGGGATATGTGGGGATCAGGCCTAGGGATCCTGCATCATTCTAGACACTTTTTTTTTTGCAAATAATTTTTTATTTAAAAGACATAAAAATCAGGTAAACACCCCACTCCCCATCTAGAAGAACAACCTACAACATACACATAACAAAGAAAAGGGGGGGGGAGAAAAAATTGAAAAGTAAAAAGCAAGCAAATTAAGGCATTGGTAGAGAGCTCAACATTCAGCATAAATACAAAGAGAAGGAATTCTTTCCCTTTCTTTTTTCTTTTCCTATAAACATCCATAATTAATGTATAGTTAACACTCTAGACACCTTTAAACCACTAACCAGTTACGAAGGTAGAAAGCCAGCAGGGGAGTGGGAGCTATCCAGTGTTTTGCAGGGTGTGACACATGTATAATTACTAAATACCCACTGGGTGGAAAACATGGGGGTGTGCACAGAGCACTTGGAGAGTTGTCCAACTAGAGACGCTGAGGCAGAGAGAGAGCTTTGGGGAAGAGACCCTTAGGGACTTACCAGAAAAGTCCCACTCCTGTGCTCACTGCTCTTCTGCTGTTGTGGAGAGTGAGAGTCTTGAGGTTGGAGAGCGTTACTCTGAGAAGCAGGGATGTGACCCTTAAAAGTGACCTCTTCCTTGGACAATGAAGCAATATGCTCTCATACTGAGGATACCCCTGGGAGGAGGTGGGATTCTGGTAGTGGGTGATTTGATCATTAGGAATATAGGCATTTTGACCACAGGGTGGCCACTGTGTGAGACATGATGCTGGACTAGAGGGACCACTGATCTGATCCAGCATGGCTCTTCTTATGTTCTTATGAGATCCTGGGGACTGAAACTGGGAGCTGCTGCACACAAACCAGATGCTGTAGCAATTATCCATGGCCTCTCCCCATCTTTCATTATGTCACCTATATGATGTCACTGTATGCATTGGCTGCCAAGAAGATTCATGCAAAATTTTCACCCTGATATTCAACACCCTGTATTCTACATTATGTCCTGGTCCTGACAATTTCAAAATTGTTTTTAACCTTCTTGTATTAGGTAAATTGCTGGGGCAACTATTATTATATTGTTATTGTCTTTGGCCTCATGCAATAAAATTCTATCTACCCTCCCTCTCTTAATATTAACTGATATGGCAATTGTCTACCGCCCACTCTGTTTCTTTGGCTCTTGATTCAACCCCTTCTTTAGCCCTTCCATGCATCTTTTTAGGGCATGAGGGAGCTGGCCTAGGCTCATGTGGGAGCTCTTATGGTTCTCTCAATTTCTTTTGGAGTCAGAAATTACAGAGGAAAACAAGCAAGGCTTTAAGGCAGAAGAAATTAAGAGCCATGTGCACACTCTGCCAACAGCAGCGATACTTATCTATTACAACTGTGGTTCTCAACAGTTTTGGAGTGGAATCTACTTTTTTGGGATCCACTTCCAAAGCAACTCCATGCTATTTGCCCCTCCTCAACATAAAACTCATCAGCTAATACTGTTTATATTTTATTTTTCATTTTTAAAAAAATATATAATGTTATTGAGCAATATGTTGTATTTCACAACCATTTTACATATTACGCAGAGGCCCAAATTTGCCACGGATGTTCCTTTTCCTTCCTCCTGATTCATTTGTGTGAGAGCTGCTGCGGCAGCTGCCAATACAACACAGTAGCAACGGGGCTTCCACATGGCAGATTTCCCACAGATCTCATGCCATAGCCCCCCCAGAAGCCACCCCCCCCCGCAAACCAAGGCTTGTTTTTTTATCACCATGATTCAAAAATCCATGAATCAGGTTCTTTGAATTTCCAGCTTTCATTTATGAAAAAGTCTCTATTTCCTTTCATCACAAAGAAAAAAAGGGAAAACTAAGGGGAAATGGTGTATCTCTGCAATAATAGAGGTCAGAGACTTTTTAAAAAATCAAAGCAGGGAATTCAGAGAACTTGATACACAGACTGTTATAACAATATTCAATTGCGAATTAAAACAAAATAACCTCCCTTCACGGGAAGGGTAGAAAATGGCCATTGCAGGGACAGGGAAAATGACTACTCTGCAGGTAGAACTGGGAAATCTGAAGTTTCCTACCCACACAGCAGCTCTCCAGGTTTTGCTCCCCCCCCAGCTTCACAACAAAACAGGTTTGGGAGAGAATGGAAATAAAGCTGAGAAAACTCCAGGAGTTGCATAAATGCATAACAATGGTTTAGAGAAGTGCAGGTGTGGGGGGAGACACTTCCCAAACAGCATTGAACTTGGGATAAATAATCTGTGTGGAAATGGCCTCAGTGATGGACAGTTTACTGACAAAACATTTACCTAATACATTCATGGTTGCCTGCTCAATTCACAGGGCCATGCTGAGCAGGCCCAGCCAATGCCTTATGTGAACTTAACGAGCACCTTAGAATTATTTGCAATGTACAGAGTTTTTTTCAGTAGAGAAGCCTGTACAGTGAATTAGTTCTAGCAACAACTGAAATGAAACTTGTACACGAAATTTAGTCAAATTAACTTGATATACCTCCAGACTGTTACCAAGTCCAGGTATCTGACAGCTGGAGAGAGAGCAAAGAAACAGAACTCTGCATTTGGTGATTAAAATACAACAACTTCACTCTACTATAGCCCCCCCCCCTTTAATGGACACTTCTAACACTGTGACATCCTGTCAAAAGTTGTGCTTAAGTACTACAGGTCAAACTAGTCAGATGGGATTTTCTAAACTAAACCACAAGGTACTCTCTTCCAAGGTTTTAAGAGATTTTTAAAGTGTACACTCTGCAATCTTCTGGGCTGTACTCAGCCTGAGCATTTTACAGCTGCATCATATGATATTGTGAGGAGAGCTTATTTTAACTTCTTTGTGTGTGTGTTTTCAGAACAGCATTACATATCCCTATTAAGCACCATTGCTCAGTAGAGGATATCCAGAGCTTGTATGCTTGGCTCATTAGAAACATATTATGTACAGGAAGACACTCTTGCTGAGAAAGCTAGTGCAGACTATGGGCTACAAAGGTCTGGGTTCAAATTAAGGTTGCTGGTTCCCCCTGGCCACCAGTGAGGGATGGGTGGTAGGGTTGCCAGACCCAGGTTAGGAAACTTCTAGAGATTTGGGAATGGAGCCTGGGGAGGACAGGGACCTCAGTGGGGTACAATACCATAGAGTCCACCCTCCAAAGTATTCATTTTCTCCAGGGGAACTGATCTCTGTAGTCTGGAGGTGAGCTGTAATTCCAGGGGATTCCCAGATCCCCCATGGAGGCTGGCATCCCTAGTTCAAATCCTTGCTTAGCCATAAAGCTCATTGGTGGCCATGGACAAGTAACTGTCTCTCTGTCTACCTCTCAAGGTTATTGTAAGTACACTTTAAATAAGAGCAAACAGTACTATCATACTATTAACAAGAGGCCATGTTTCTAGTTCTTTCTCAGTTTAAATCCTCTTTTAATATGACTACAAACATTCCTATGAATACAAGATTTAACAACTGTGAACTTAAGCAGCCCAACGAGTAAAAATTAAGCACATGGGAGGAGGGGAGAAGAGCTTTTCCCATGCCTGGAAAGTTTCATACTAATCTTTTGCATGTTAGCTGAATGTTAATGATCTTGGAGGAAGGGCAATCCAAAAGCTGGCGACTCTGTTTAATCAAATGCGAATGCTATGCCCCACTGACCTGAGAACAGCGTGCACATCCTTAGATCCTGCAAACCCTCTTGGCAGCCCTATGCACTAGAGCAGAGCCAGTAAGAACAAAGCACAGGAGTTTCTGACTCCCAGAATGGACCTCTGCTGACTGACACTATTACTAACACCTTCTCTCACATGATGCCTACAGAAGCTGACAGAGATATCAACTCCAAAGCTTTTAAGATGCGAATTTACAAATAATAATAAAGGAGTAACAGCAATCACATGTCTTCTGAATATGGTTATGCCAAGCCAGACCACTGGATCAGTACTATCCACTGACCAGCAGCAGTTCTTCAGGATCTCTTACATGTAAAAGTCTTTCCCAGTACCGGTTACCTAACATCATTTAACTGGGGGTGGGATGTCTAGGATTAAATGAGGGACTTCATTTCGCTATTCAAAGCTCCCCCGAACACTTTTTGTTTAAAAACCGCTTCCAGAAACTAAGCGGGGGGGGCAGGCAAAAGACCCCCTCCCCGCTTAGGGAAATTAGTAATGACTTTAGAAAGTAAATCACTTTTTAGGGTCCAGGAGGAATCTGCTCCTCCACTCTTTGATTGGCCACTTCAGTTTCTTCTCAGCCCGCCCCTTCTACCTTTACTGACACCAAGTGAAACCAATGGAAAAGCCATGTTATGTTCAAGCGGAGAACTAGGAACCTCCGAGCGGCTAGGAAAGCGGCAACCTGTAGTGCCGTATAGCTAAAGGTTCCGGAGTCACGCTCTACACCTACACTCCCTACCTGGAAAACGAAGCCTTGAACTGAAATATCCTACTACACATCTCCGCGTCTGGATTTATAGTTACCAAACAGCTCCGGAGTACAGCGCGACACGATTGGCGGCCCAGGAACATAGATACCAGGTATTACAGAGCGGCCACTCCACTCTTCAGGCAACTTCCGGCATGGCGACTACTGGGAAAAGCAGGAGAACGTGGGACGGAAAGGCGTAATGCGAACTGAGCATGTGCATTAACTGTCGGGCTTTTAAGTCGTCATCGGGGTTTTCCTGGTTTCTTAGCCCAGTTAGCTAACTGTCAGATGTGAGATGAATGCGAGCTTTACCTTGTTTACTTGGGACTAGGCTATACTATACGGTTCCTGTGAGGTATTTAGGGGTGTTTATTAGGATCCCAGTGCTGCGGGTCACTACATGCCTACTTGGGAGTCAGCAACGCTTAATTTGCTGCTTACTTCTGAGTAAATGTATTGAGTTTGTGTAGTGAGAAGCAAATTCCATAGTAAGGTTTACAGTGGCTTAGACTGAGGTAATTGTGCGTCGGTTTGCATTGTTCTAGGAGTTGCGGTGGCTCAAGTGGTTAAGACGCTGAACTGCAGGCTGTGGAAGGTCGGTAGTTCAGCAGTTCGAGACCCGAGTGTGCCGCATGACGGAGTGAGCTCCCGTCTCTAGTTCCAGCTCCTGCCAACCTAGCAGTTCGAAAGCAAGAAATTGCAAGTAGATAAATAGGGACCACTTCGGTGGGAAGGTAACAGCGTTCCGTGCGCCTTGGTGTTTAGTCATGCCGGCCACATGACCACGGAAACGTCTTCGGACAGTGCTGGCTCTTCGGCTTTGAAACGGAGATGAGCACCGCAACCCCAGAGTTGGATTCGACTGGCTTTCGAGCAAGGGAACCTTTACCTTTACCTTGCATTGTTCTTCCCCTTAGAGGGTGCAGTAGTTAAGCATATCTAATCTGTTTTTCAAAATTGGCTTGGGTGCACTTAATGGAGCAAGATTGTCCAAACGTTGTTATTGGCTCCTGAAAAATTATTTACATAGTTGATTTTCTCTCTGTGGAGATTTACATGGACTCCCACTTTGCTGGAATTCTTAATGACTAGTTTGCTGATCTTGTGCATGTGTGCTATTGGTACACTATTGGGTTTAAAATTTATTTAATTTACAAAATACATACCAAGCTACCAAGGCAGCTAACAAATTAAATCATATAATAAAATTATGTTTTGAAGACATTAAAGCCAACCCAAAGAGTGATTAACACATGGAATTCACTGCCACAGGAGGTGGTGGCGGCTACAAGCATGGACAGCTTCAAGAGGGAATTGGATAAACATATGGAGCAGAGGTCCATCAGTGGCTATTAGCCACAAGGTATAAATAGGAACTCTCAGTCTGGGCCAAGTAATGCACTGTATTCTTGGTGCTTGGGGGGCGGGTGGCAACATTGGGAGAGCTTCTAGTGTCCTGGCCCCACTGCTGGACCTCCTGATGGCACGTGGTATTTTTGGCCACTGTGTGACAGAGTGTTGGACTGGATAGGCCATTGGCCTGATCCAACATTGGCTTCTCTTATGTTCTTATGTTAACCCAAAAGAAGACAACCAATCATTAAAATGATTAAAGCCAGAACTACAATATATCCATAGACATAAAAAACAGTTAAAACATTGGGCAGGAAGGAGGAATCACTGGGGAGTGCCAAACAAAACAAAAAATCTTCACCCACTAGCAACAGATGGCAATGGAAGAGGACAGATTAATCTCCCTGGGGAGAGAGTTCAAGATTTTTTGGTGCCATGACTAGGAGGGCCCTCTCCTTGATTGCCACCTGCCTAATTGCAGAAGGTGGGGGCACCTGAAGCAGGGCTCCAAAGGTAACCACAACAGCCCCACAAGAAAGACAAGCCAGATTCCAGCCCCAACAGCTCGCAGAACCACAGCAACAAGGAACAAAAAGACCACCCCTGAGCAACAACACTTCTCAAGAGCAGCTGTATGTAGAACACAGCACAGTAATCTAATCTAGATGTAACCAGGTTATACACCACAATAGCCAGGAAAGGCTGCAGCTGGCTTAACTAGATGAAGCGGATAAGAGGTATTCCTGGCCAGAGCTGCCACCTGCTTATCCAGCAGGAGTCCTAGGTCCACAGGAGTCCTAGCATCCACAGACTATGAACATATTTCCTTCAAGTGGAGTGCCCCAGAACAGTATAACTTTATAACCCTGGTCAAACCTTCTGCTTGCCAGTAGCACTTCTATCCTGCTTTTATTAAGTTTGAGTTTATTAGCCCGCATCCACTCCAAAACTGCTTCCAGCATTGCTTCAGCCTCCATGGGATCAGCTGGAAGCATGAGATAGAGTTGAGTCCAGAAGGATATCCTGATTGATGGTATCGGGTCAGGAAAATCAACAGAGCTGCACTCCCTCTGTCCATCTCCCGGAGCACGTTCTCCTCCAGGGCATCCAATGCTGTCTCAGTCCACAACCAGGCCTAAACCAAGATTGGAAAGGATCTAAATGGTTTGCCTCATCCAGGAAAACTTGAAGTTGTGCAGTCACCCATTCAGTCACCTTGCTTGGGAATGGAACATTTGAGACTGGATAGTAGTTACCGACATGATGAACTCTCCATATAGAGAAGACCTAAGTGATGGCGGGATGGTGGTGGTTGTATTTTAGGTTCTTTTTGCACTATGTTTATTCCCAAGTTTACAAGATAATTTTATTTGTGCTATTTGCTTATAAGTTTTTGTTTGTAGTTATTTCATTTGGTGCCAAAGATACATATTTGATGTTACTGTGATGTTTTTTCTCAGAGCTTTTGAAATAGGGAAGGCTTGTAGTCATTGTTCAGTCGCACAGTCGAGTCCAACTCTTCGCGACCCCATGGATCACATCACGCCAGGCCCTCCTGTCTTCTGTCGTGCTCTGGAATTTGCTTAATTTCATGTTTGTTGCCTCGATAACACTGTCTAACCGTTTCATCCTTTGCTGTCCCCTTCTTCTTTGACCTTCAATCTTTCCCAGCATCAGGGTCTTCTCCAATGAGTTCTCCCTTCTCATTTGGTGGCCAAAGTATTTGAGCTTCAGCTTCAGTATCTGGCCTTCCAGAGAACAGTCAGGGTTGATTTCTTTTAGGATTGACTGATTTGATCTTGCAGTCCAGGGGACTCTCAAGAGTCTTCTCCAGCACCATAAGTCAAAAGAATCAATTATTTGGCGCTCAGCCTTCCTTAAAGTCCAACTCTCGCAGTTATGCAGTACTACTGGGAATACCACTGCTTTGACCATACAGACTTTTGTTGGCAGGGTGATGTCTCTACTTTTTATTATGCTGTCAAGAGGAAAGACTTGATATATAATTAATGCTACAAAGCTGTGCAAGGGTACCCTACTGGACACAAAGAGTTTTATTACTGAATAAATATGCATGGGATTGGAATGCAGATACCCTTTTGTGGGAATTCTGTGAGTTTTCATATTAAAACTGTCCAAAACAGTTAACCATCAGAATGTAAAATAAATAAATAATAATAATCAAAGTAAAACAGCAGTGAATATAAATTCAATATCAAATAACTAGAAGAATTAAACAATATTTTAAAATCAACCAAAAAACCCCAGAAAAGAACAAAAGGATAATTGTTTGACATCTTAAACCATTAGTAAACTTTCCAAGCAATCCTCTTTGGAGAGGACATTCTATAGGTGTACACTGCAACTAAAAAAGCTTTCTCAATAATCTTCATGTGCTTCATGTCTTATGGATGTGGGAACAACAGAAGCACTTCTGATTCAGATAAAGAAGAAGGTGGTATTCCAGATATCCCAGACTGCTCAGGGTTTTAAAAGTCAAAATCAGCACTTCGAATTGCACTTGGAAACAAATCAGTTTCCGATGTATGGCTCTTAGAACTGGGGTGTCAAACATGCGGCCCGGGGGCTGGATCAGGCCTCTGGAGAGCTTCTATCAGGCCCCCAGTGGAACTGGCTGTCTTCTGCTTCTTCTTCCAGTTCTGCTGCTGCTGCATCATTGTAGGTTTGCAGCTTACAGATACACACCTGAACAGCATACTCAAGATTGCAACAACACAGGCATTTCGATGTAATAAATCAGAGCAAGAGGTGTCAGTTATCAGACACTGTTAAATAAACAAAATATTGTAAAAGTGCTAATGTTTTAAGGATGTTTTATTTTAAGTTAAAAAAAACCTTTGTGTTTGGGTCCTTTATAAAGTTTATATCTTTGCTACCTGGCATTACATTTTATGACACACATGGCCCGGCCCAACAAGGTCTCATTTATGTCAGATCCAGCTCTCATAACAAATGAGTTCGACACCCCTATCTTAGAACAAATATATTTTACAATATGTCCTCATTAATAACCTTGTTGCTATTTTCTGGACTAAATGTCTGAAAAGTTTTCCAAGGTAGCCCGAGGTACAATATACTACAATAATTATGATTATCAGTATTTTGGAATCATTGATGATTTAAATCTCTTCCTTCAGATATAGCTGTATATAGGATTAGCAGTTGCAAGTACTAAAATTATTTCTCCTCTTCCTTGTTCAGGAATCACATAAACAAAAATGAGCAATTTGGAAGAAGCTGAAGTACAACTTTCTGAGTTAGATTTGCTCTCTAGTATGTTTCCTAATGAAGATGAATTTAAGGTCACTGATCAACTCGCTTTAGCAGAACTAAAGGATCTTGTTGAAAGATGTTCACTGGAAGTGCCATCTTCAAAAATACAATTTATGCTGAAATTAGAATTAGATACACCTGGTGGTGATAAGGTAATATGCTCTTCTTGTTCTAAAAGAAGTAAGTAGGATAACTGAAACTAAATTTTTAGTAACTTCTGTTTAAAATCTCTTTCTAGGCTGAGTTTTCTTTGTCCTGCGCATTTCCATTTAAGTACCCAGCTGTTCTTCCAGAAGTAACTATCAGGTACTACAGGTTTCAATATGGAGAGATGTTGGATAACCGTGATATGATGTCCATATTTGCTATCCCTGTGTAATATAAAGATCCTAACGATTGGAGTAAGATTTCATGTTTTAAATATATTAGGGTCAGTAACCTCAAAGTAAACATATTTGTAAGTGTCTGCACATTCAGGATCTCCGTATCTAAGGGTACTGTTAAAATAAGTACGTCACACGTGAAACCAAATAAGGGTTTAATCAATTTAAATTTAATCAATTTCCTTTCTCTGTTCAACATACTGAGTAGATTTTATGTAAATCTTTTGTAGTTCCTGCTGCCATTGTAACTGTTTATTGATGAAAGTCTATCCCTTAAACTTTCCTCTCTTCTCTATATTATGCACTCTTTCTCTTCCAGATCTTCATCCCTAAGCCGATCACAGCAGATGCAGCTAAACACAGATCTCCTAGCTTACCTGAAGGAAAACTGTGCTGATGATGTTTGCATATTAAATGCTAGAGAATGGGTTAAAGATCATGCTGCTGCCTATATCAACAAGGATCTCTCATCTTCCTCTGGGGGGAAATCAGATGTTAAAAGATCAGAAGATATTTTCACTAGACTCTGGATTTACAGTCATCACATTTACAACAAGCAAAAAAGAAAGAATATAGTTGACTGGGCTAAGGAACTTAATCTATCTGGATTCAGCATGCCTGGGAAACCAGGTATTATTTGTGTAGAAGGCCCACAGACCATGTGTGAGGAGTTTTGGGCAAGGTTTGTTCTTCGTATGTTATATATTGAATTTAAAGTTCTTCTGCAATTCGTTAACTATAATGGTTCATATTAAATAAATATAAAGCCAAATACATAGTAAAACATGGAAAATTTCAGGAGGGACAATCCAAACAAATACATATATTATGAATTCTTCCCTCCACCCTCTTAAAGAGGCCACTGGACTCAAACTTAGTTCTAGCCCATATCAGTTAGTCATAACTAAGTGCATCTTATGCAGAGTTGTTCCAGTCTAAGCTCATTGCCCTGCTTGGACAGTGATATAGTAGCACAGAAATGAGCTTCACAGTAAAAACCCAACAACAACTGGAACTGTGAAACAAATATCAAAATAGTAAAAATGCCATCCTTTATGTAGTTTTCTTATATATCTAAGTAATCCAATTACAAATTATGTAAACTAGAGACTGTTCACTGAGTATTACAAACTAATAGTATAGACCTGAACAGAGGATAGTAACTCTGGAGTAGTAAGAGACTGTTCACTGAGTATTACAAACTTTATTCCAGCCTCAATGAACAGTCTCTTACTACTCCAGAGTTACTATTCTCTGTTCAGGTCTATACTATTACAGTTTACATAATTTCTTGGAGTTAGCCTCATTAGATTTACTGAGATTTACTTCCAAGTAAATATGCTGAGATATGCAATACATAATTCCACTGAAAGCAATGAGATTTACATTAATTGCGACTCACATGTTTTCTTTGGTTCACTTGGGCATAGTCATGGCTACTTTATCTGGACCATGATTACTGTGCTTTTGAATTTGTGATTATCTCATTATCTTTAGAATCAGAAGATTGTCATGGCAACGAATTTTAATTCGCCACAGAGAGGACATTTCCTTAGAGGGGACTGAAGATGAAATGGAGAAACAAAGGAAATTTTCACGTTTTGAAGAAAAAATATTTGATGCACATGGTGCCAGGGGAAACCACATGGATCTAGGACAACTGTATCATTTTTTAGTTGATAACAGATGTGCTGATATCTTTCAAATGTACTTTGGAGTTGAAGGACAATAGGCAAGCAACTGAGGGAAATCCATGGAACATTAAATGAGAGTTGATCAGACTTCCTTGTTTTTTCCTTTTGATCTGAATTTTTTCCAACAAAACATTACTAAGAACTTTATTACCTAACATTTTAATTGGAAGCAAGGACAGTGATTTCAGGGAAATCTCAGCAACCAGTCTGCAAGTAATTTCCAGTTATGAGGAGTAACATGTTACATTTGGTTTATGATACCCAGTCTCATTCTCTTCTTTCTCCTTACCTGTTGCACCACACTAGCCTATTACTGTGTTAATTTAATCTGTCTCAGGTTTGAAGATTTGCAGTTGATATTGTAATTTTTGATAAAAGAAATTACCCACATTTAGTATATTCAGTTTATATGATTTGCATTCTCTAGATGTAATTTTTAAGAATACCACTTCTATACTCCAACTGTTTGCTTATAATATAATCCAACTGACTTGTTCAACACATTAATTCCCAGTGGGTAGCCACGTTGGTCTGAAGCAGCAGAACAAAGTTTGACTCCAGTGGCACCTTTAAGACCAACAAAGTTTTATTCAAGGTATAAGCTTTCGTGTGCATTATTACTTCTTCAGATACTAGATAATTCCCAGTAACCCTGATCTGATCCTATGCAAGCCACCCTCACTAAATTAAATGGATTTAGGATGACAGCTCATACCTAAAATGCTATGTGCTTCTCGAGTCCAGGCTTAAGAACAACTGACTTACCATATGATTTGGGAATAGTCAGAAATTGCTGTATACATGTATTAACACCACTTTTCAGATTCTGGCATATGGAACCCATACAAAAATGTGACTAATACTAATCTTGTAAAACGATTCCAACTATAGAAAATGTCTTCAGGGAATTAAATTAATCTGTCTGCTGAAGAAACCCAGTGCACTCTGGGAAGGTCTGAGGCACATTCTGGAAGTCAATTCTTTATACAACACACTGACAAGCATACATTAGTTCAAAGTGGGTAGCCGTGTTGGTCTGAAGCAATAAAACAAACTTAGAGTCCAATGGTACCTTTAAAACCATCATAGTTTTATTCAAGGTGTGAGCGTTTGAGTATATGCACACTTCATAAGACGAAATGGAATTACATATCATAGTTGTATATATAGTGGTTTGTTAAATTAGAATGCAAAATAGGGCACATTTTTTAACAGATCAAAAGAATGACAAGCTTAGTTCCTGCTTATCATCTGTTTTGGGTCAACTGGGGTGGGGGGAAGCAACATAGGTAATAAATATGTTAGAGCTGGAGATTGATGTGCCCTGATTTGTGAGAATCCCATCTTTAGACCCCATCCATCTCCTTTCAAGCATGGAGGTGAATTTAACAGCATCTTGGCTGTGTAGAGTGTTTTCCTTGTCCCTCAAATAAAGAACTGCATTTAAATCTGTCATTCCAAACTACATTACATATTCAATTATATTCTTAATTGCTAAGAGTAGTAATAACATTTTGCTTCAATAAAACATGGAGTTAACTGACAGAATCCTTTCCCTGGGGTACAGTGTTATATGTCCTCACTATTTTGCACACTAGTTTAACAAACCACTCCTATATATACAACTATGATATGTAATTCCATTTCATCTGATGAAGTGTGCATGCACACGAAAGCTCACACCTTGAATAAAACTTTGTTGGTCTTAAAGGTGCCCCACTGGACTCTAACTATACATTAGAACTACTACATGATCTCCATGGGGACTCATGGAAGGACATCAGCTGCAAGTTCCCCATGAGGGCTCAGTTCAGGGGCATTGCAGGGGGCTAATTCTGATGGGGACTGTGGCATGGGGAAGCAGGCAGGTGTCCCTCAGATGCCATGGTCCTGATGCAGGCCAAGCCCCTGTGGTGCTTCTGGGTTGAGTTCCCACGGGGCTGCTCAGCTGGCATCCTGTTGTAGGTCCCTGTGGCAATCATATAGCAGATGCAGTTGGACCCTCAAGAAAAGCCTAGGATGTAGCCTCCTCCCCATGGTTTTTGGATGTTCTGCTAACAAACCTCAAGACAGCTGAGGCTGCACACCTACCTGTATTTTGTATTTATCAGGTCTCTGTCTTATCTGAGAGCCCTCTGCAATAATAACTGTGTTGTAAAATGCCTAGAGACTCCTCGTCAGGCAAATAGATCCTTAGATAACAGACATCTTTATTTTTGGGGGGAAAGCTCACTGTCAGGTGGTCAAGAAGAGCAATGTTCCCTCTAAGCTGTGGAGTCTTGTGAGCAAAAATTCTACTCTGTGAGCTACTGGCATTAAAGTTGTGAGTGAGCAATTTGGCTACTGCATAAATTAGTTTGCTCTGGAGCCATCCTTCCTTAGCCAAGGCAAAAATGTGTGAGCCGGAGGCTAAAAAACTGTGAGCTAGCTCACACTAACTCAGCTTAGAGAGAACACTGATGGTGACTCCTGCTGGTTAAGTAAAATAACAGGCATTTAACCTTGGAGTCGCGCGGGGGGGGTTGCTCTCCAGGCCTTCCCTCTGTAGCCATGCACCCAGAGGTTTTGGCTGCAGTGGGCGTGGCCAACTCTGACGCCAGCCGGAACTCCATTCCTGTGCATTCCTGCCTGTGCATACCTGCCCAAAAATAGCCCTGATTTTCTGTATTGTTTAACATATCATGTCTAATTTGGCTTTAAATTATATTGATTTACATTGTGTAATCTACCTTGAGTTTCACTGAGGAAGGTGGGCTATAAGTAAAATAACAATAAATTTTGGGTATGCATGAACTGAGAGTAAAATACATCCTATACTAGGAGTCTAGGCAACCCTAGAACTCTATTTGGCATAAATGTAAAAAAAATAATAATCCTGGAAAAATGGCATGCCTCAGGAGTCCTACCTCAGTTCCCTGGGCACAGAGCTGGCCCTGCAGGCCCAGTAAAATCAACTGGCATGCAGTTGTTCAGCATGCATGCTAGGGGTTGCCAACTCTGTTCTCTTCTCTCTTGCAGATGTCAGGGGAAGGTTGATAATGGTGGACAAGCTGTTGCTGCTATTAATGATCTCGCTCAAGCCTTCTTATCACAGTAGTTTGAATTCACCTGTCCTAAACTGGGAAATCTGTTCAGTTACAGAGGTATCAAAATATAACTGATCTATTAAGACTATCGATCCTATATGTAAAACCTCTGTGCCTATTGGTTGGAACAGGAGAACCAAAGAAGCACCCGCACCGATGAGTTGCTGTTTTAAAAAGTGAGATTTGGTGAACAAATTATTGTGTAAACTACCTCCAACTTCAGATGATTTATTTAGTGCACAGACTCTAATCTGGGAGAACCAGTTTGATTCCCCACACCTCCACTTGCAGCTGCTGGATGACTTTGGGCAAGCCATAATTCTGTCAGAGCTGTTCTTGAAAGAGCAGCTCTTGAAACAGCTCTCTGAGCCCCATCTACCTCACAGGGTGTCTGTTGTGGGGAGGGGAAGGGAAAGGAGTTTGTAAGCCGCTCTGCGACTCCGAGTGAAGGGCGGTGTATAAATCCAATCTCCTCTTCATCTTTTCCAGGAAATAAAAGTGCCAATGTAGGGGTGTTAAACCATTGTTATATTATTTTGTAATCCTCCTTGATTCTCGGTGAGAAAGGAAGACTCTAATAATGAGAGTAAATAAATGAGTTCATTGAAAGCAACCTTGAGCTCCTTGGAAAGACGATAAAGGGGCATATTTGGATAAAACTCCGTAACTCTTTTTTGTTGGACATGGGATCTACGTTTTTCAAGGGTCTAAAAAAAGCCACTGCAACCGGAAAGAGCGTCCAAACCGGCTGTTTAGAGCCTGTCAGCTCACCGCCGTCAGAAAACGCGTCTCAGTGGCTCCGCCAGCGGCGAGGAGGGGAGGAGACTTCTGCGGCTTCTCCATAATTCCTTTCGCTTCGTCCATCTGACCCGGAAACCCCGTCTCTCTTCCTCTGGCCGGCTGGGCTCCTCGTTTGGTTACAACGCTGCCGCGGCCATGGGGGGCAAGAATAAGCAGCGGACGAAGGGCAACGTGCGGGTGAGGCAGTCAGTAGGGCTGCGAGGCGGGGCTGGCTGGTGTTTCTCTTCCTCTCCGGGCTGGAAGGCCTCCTTTCGCTGTCAAGTCCTTGGGCAGGGGAGGGGGGAACATTTGGCCAGGCTGCGAGGAAACTCTGGCTAACCGTGGCAGCCCTTCCGCTAAGAGGCGGAGGCAGCAGAAGTGTGAAACGCGGTGGTGTCTTGTCAGTTACCTTTTACTAACACGTGTCGGCATCCATTCCCACAGCACTCCTCCTAAATACGGTGTGCGAGGAGGGGAGGGGGACTGGCAGGTGACAGGAAGAGAAAAAGAGGCAGCGAACGGGGCCTAGGAAAGCCTTTTCTGCTGTTTCTAACTTTTACCTTGATATGATCCTAACCAAAAGTCTATATAACTCTGACTGAGTTAATAAAAGCGTTGTAATTGTTAAGAAGATATGTGGAATGGTATAGTATAGATTTCGGAAGCTAAACAGGGTTGGTACGTGGAGGGGAGATCACCAAGGAAAACTTTGCAGAAGAAGGCAATGATGGACCGCCTCTGCTTAATCATTTGACTTGAAAACCGTATGGAGTCGCCATAAGTTGGCTGTGACTGTGATATAAGCAAAAAAAAGATAACATCTGGAAAGTCAGCTGAGGGAGAGTATAAGAGGGTAACAAAGCCCTGTTCAGATTTCAGACATTTATTTGTGGAGGGAATGGGCATATAAAGAAAGAATTAAGGACATATCCACTTGTCTCACCCCAGCATCCACTTATTCATCAGAAGCCTATGCACAAACATCTGAAAGCACACAAGTTCTCTTATGATTGTGTCTATCCCACCTGTAGCTGAATGTGGTTGGCAGCAGTGGTTATGTATGTATGTGGTTCTGTGTGTATATATGTACATGTATATGTGTGTGTATGGCAGAAATGTGTGGAGGACCAGAGTTCAACAGTTTTATAAGACGGAACCAGTACTAAACATTAAAAAAACCGGAAGAGTCTCTTGGCACTTTTCCTGTGGCCTTTTAAGGTGCCTCACAACTCTTTCTCTGCATTCATTTATCACAAACCAACCATGATTTCTTTATGATGTGAATAAGCCTCAAATGCTAGTTTTATTCTCTGGGTTCCCTTGGGTTAGAATCTCAGTTACTAGGGGAAAAAAACTAATCCAAATTAGTTATGCTCGTCAAATTTGGATGCCCCATTTTGATTATTTTGAATCAGGAGGTTTTCAATTGTGGATCCATGGGTGGCGGCGGGGGGAGGGGGGGACTGAAGGAAATGTGCAGACCTGAGAATGAATCAGACTTGAGATTCATGTACATCAGGAACAAATTGTGGCTTGTTCTTGACATCTGAATGCAGCCTTTTTTGTGCTACAACAGCATGTATTCTTGGCTGCTCTGGAATTATCTCAAATGTACAATTCAAGGGAAACATATGAGAGCAGAAATAAATGGCAGGTAAAACTTTGAACAAGCAGCAGTGTAACTAGAGGACACATTTAAAATGTTCTGGTAAGTGCCCCCTACGGTAAGCTATTCAGGACAGCTAGCTGGTCCTGTTACTTAAAGCAAAAAGAGATGCCCAAAGGCAGGCAAGCAGGTCATAAGATGCAGAATTGTAGGTCTTGGACACAAAGATAAAACTAAAGAAGGTTTTCAGTAAATGTAAACTTTAGTAATGTGTTGTAAATGTAATCCCTTTCTTTTTAAAAACAGCCCTCTAGCAGTGGTAGAGCAGCAGAACTTCTGGCCAAAGAACGAGGAACTGTTTCTGGGTTTATTGGCTTTGGCACGTCTCCTGGCGATCTAGGATATGTTCCTGCAGTTCAAGGAGCTGAAGAAATAGATAGCCTTGTAGATGCTGACTTTCGAATGGTGCTGCGAAAACTTTCCAAAAGAGATGTTATAACCAAATTAAAGGTAGGCCTGTTGCACAGTTTTTAAAGGTTCATCATTTAAAGTACCTATAGACAAAAGAGATGAGAAATCATTTGTACACTTTTATTTTCATTTTCAGTTTTGTACACATGTGTTTGCATTGTAGGGTTAAGCAATTTGTTCAGTTTGCTTGCAATTATCTTGGTGCCATAGTGGCTAAACTTGGGTTGTTGCCTGGAAATTCATGCCAAAATTTGGTTAGTCTTTAAGGTGTCACTGGACTTCTATTTTTATATTTTTAGTCGCCTTGGATTTTAAAGAAGCATATATATATTTATTGTTTTTAATTATTACACCAATTTGGTGTAGTGGTTGAGAGCACGGACTTTAATCTGGGAGAACTGGGTTTGATTCCCCACTTCTCCGCATGCATCTGCTGGTGTGACCGTGGGTCAGTCACAAGTTTTCTCAGAGCTGTTCCCTCATGAGCAGTTCTCAGGAGAGCTCTCTCAGCCCCACCTACCTCACAGGGTGTCTGTTGTGGGGAGGGGAAGTGAAAGGAGATTATAAGACACTCTGAGACTCCTTTGTTGTGTTGCGGGGTATAAATCCAACCTCCTCCTCCTTAAGACTTATGTGTACAAAGAATGAAATATACAAGGAAAAGTAATGGTAATGTTTTGAAATTTCCATGAGATGCCTTTCATTAAATTGCACACTTTGTCTCCGGATTATATATTATGTGTTTCTTAGTAAACCGTAATATCTGAAGTGGGGAAAAATATTTAATAGCCCTTCCTATACTTGTCTTGTAAAATTATTATCCAGCCCTGATGAAAATAGATGTGACATCAAGTACACAGATTTTAATGCTGTATATCCAGAATTAATAGCTTGGATCCAGAGCAGCACTTCTTTGGGAGCAAAGATTTTAGCCTGCCTCCCCCCTCTTTGGGGTACACCAAATCCCCACCCCCATCCTGCTTCAGGCAGTCCCCTAGAAACAGGATTTGAAGGTATTTCAGTTTGCCATGGAACAATGTGAGGTTGGAACATTGTGTTCTGCTTGTGAAAGTCTTTGCACTCACAGAAACACTGCTGTGGAAGCAAGTCAGTCAGATGAAATGAGTTCACTTTATAAAGTAATCAATATATCCATAGACATGTGGAAAGCTTCATAAATTATCAGCTTGCTTTTTAAAAAATCTTGTAAATTCTTAAAATTTTGTTTTTACTTTTAGGCTATGCAGGAATTTGGGACAATGTGTAAAGAGAGAGAAACAGAGACTGTTAAAGGAGTTCTGCCTTACTGGTCTAGAATTTATTGTAAAATATCCATTGTAAGTATTGACAGATTATGGCAAACCTGGACCACACTGTGTCTCTCAAAATTTATCACAATAATTGGCAAAGTAATCAGTGGTTCATTTAATTGTATTTTTTGACAGGTTGATTGCTTTAAAGAATGTTTAAAGCCTAGAAAAGAACCACTTTGTTTTATTGTTATATTTACAGGGCAGTGTAGGAAAGCTTACATTGTTTTGTATGTCTTAATTTTTAAATAATAAATACAGTTGCAGATAGTTTCTATATTTGTCAGTAAAAACTGGATTATATATTAAAACGGCTGGATCTATTAATGTTCTCTTCTTGCCACAGACCCCTCTCCATGTGGCTCCTCAGAGTCCTTCAGGAGCAGCATGTTGTAGAGATCAGTGAGCAGCAGTGGGAGGGGGGAGGCAGGAAAGTTCTGTTCCACTGATGGAAGATTTAGTCTGGATCCAACCCAGAAGCTTGATCTAGACCAGGCATGTCCAACTTCAAACAGGTAGTGATCTGTTTTTTCCAGCCAAAACTGCCGGTGATCTACCACCATGAAAATAAAGTTTCAAATTAGATTTTAACCCACTAAAGTTGGGTTCCACCGGCCCCTTCTGTCATTTACTGGTAAGCAAAATGAGCAAAAACAAAACAGAGAGACAAAGATCCAGAAAGAACCACCAAACAATCATAAAAAAAACCCCAAACACCTGTCCAGCAAACCAGGAGACCAAGTGGGACTGGTGATCTACCTCTGACCACTTCGTGATCTACTGGTAGATCGCGATCTACCTGTTGGACATACCTGATCTAGACAATCCTAAGTAAAGTGTAGCTTGTGGAAGAGATCTTTGCTGCCTTTCTCTTCTTTCTGTAGCCTCTGTGTCCCCAAAAAGTTATTCTAGAGAGGGTAGAGACCCTTGGAGGTAGCATGGGATATGGCAGTGGGGCTGCAGTTAAAAAGGGGAATTGGCAGAAATAACTTTATCCTGGCTTTTGCATGAATTTTTATACAAGAAGATCAGGAGCTTACATAAGAGTGGGAGAGGGGGGAATTTCTTACTGCAGCCCCCTGTACCATATCCAACCCCGTTCTCAAGGTTTCCTGACCTTCAAGAGCAAATTTTACAGGGAGTTTAGGAGGACTCAGAAAGAAGGGAAATGTGGCAAATACATATATTTTCAACATTTTTTACAGGATCATGATCGCCGGGTCCGAGAAGCAACACAACAAGCTTTTGAGCAGCTTATTCTGAAAGTTAAGAAAAATTTGGCTCCTCATTTAAAAAGTCTCATGGGATACTGGCTGATAGCTCAGTGTGATACTTATTCTCCAGCTGCATCAGCAGCTAAAGTGGCATTTGAAAAAGCTTTTCCACCAAGCAAGCAACCTGAAGCCTTAATCTTTTGTAAAGGTGAAATTCTGAATGTGAGTTTCCCATTTTGTATGGCTGTTTTAGAGCTTTAAGTAGATGGTATTTTGCAGTTTGAAAGCAACGAATCCTTAGGGGTTCTGATATTTAATGTTTATGTTGCCCTTAGATTATTTCATACTTAAATGATTCTATAACTTGCAGATGTTGTGAAAACAACAAAAAAAGCAGACAATCCAAATGGATAGTTCCAAGAAGACAGGAAGGAAGAGGAGGAGGTGCTGTGCTGCAGACACCACTAACAATGGTTCCACAAATTCACTTATAGTCTTTGACCTTAATTATTGGTTGATGCTGTTAGCACAGGAGCTGTGAAGAACACTGGGTTTGAGTCACTTGCTCTTGCTCAGCCTAACCACTCACAGAGTAGATACGAAGATAAAATGGCAGAGGAGAAAACATGTCTGCTGCCCTGAGCTCTTAACAAATATACCTCTTTTAGGAAATACTGGTGCTGCTGTCATCATGGGTAGAAGAATGTCTTTAAATAAGAAAAATATAGACTTTATTAAAGATTCATTTGACCATTATTTACAGTTTGAAAAGTGTAACATTGAACAGAATGCTAAAATGTATTACTTCTATGAATTTCTTTTTCTGAGTACGGGTTTTTCCTATTCATATCATTAAATGCTTTGTTGTTGTCCAGGTGCTACAAGATCATCTTCTAAAAGAAACACCAGATACACTAAGTGATCCACAGTATGTACATTTAATTGTTGGATGGAAAGTAATAAAGTGTATTATGTTGTGTTAATTTCAGTAAGTTTGTAAAACTGATGGTGTTTCTTGAAAATAAGAAAGATAGTGTGCTCTAATTCTGTCATGCTAGATGAGAGGAAGCATTTTTCCTGTTATGTCTGCGGACCACCACTAGGTGTCTGTGGCCTCAGTCCTTAGCTTGGTTCCAAATACAATAGGGACCAAGGATCCTAGACCACCCTGAATCCTCCAATAGTACCTTGGGGGGAAATCCAAACTCCCCCAATGGAACTGTGGGTGTGCCTGGGTGGAGTGTATATAGTTGGCCCTTGCCTGTCTGTGTGGGTTCTCTTGTTGTGAAGTACAATAAACGCGTCTAGTTAGCATGTTGTAGTCTGAGTCTCCATGTGCGAACCCAGTACTTTACATTTCCCATTCTCTAGCTCTGTGTGCACACACTTGGCTCCCACACTAAGAGGCTTTCCCACTGGATTTAGAAAGGACAGGCCTGCCCATTTTGTGTGTGAATTCACTGAAGTGAATTGAGAGTTCTTTGTGTACGTTGTAATTTTCTTGCTCACCAAGAACTGTTGAATCAGAGCAGTTCTCTTCTCAGAAGAGCACCCTTTACATTATTTATTTGTAGAACTAATACTGTGGCAATGTTGCTAACTGAATTACAAAGTTGTATATTCATTTTTTTCTTTTAGAATTGTGCCCGAGGAAGAAAGGGAAGCCAAATTCTTTCGAATTTTAACATGTTCTTTGCTAGCTTTAAAGAAACTGCTCTGTGTATTGCCTAGTAGTGAGAATTGCTTACTGGAAGAGAAACTTAAGCCTCTACTGTCTCAAACCAAGTTCTGGAAATATGGGAAGCACAATACTCCCCAGGTATTACCTCCCTCTTTTGCATTCATTCAAGTTTCTTTTCAAACCAGACCTTTACGATAGAGCATCAGTTATGCTTTCATGAGGAAATGTACATGGTTTTGTGTGGATAACATGGGAAGGAATGTGGGAAGAAACATTTTAAGAAGGCTGGTGCAGATTAAATTTATTATTTTCTGTTATGCTGTATAACATTTTTGTTTAGGGTCCTTTGCTTCTGTCTTCCTGGTTTCTGCCCTCTTTAATATTCACAATGCTAAGTGAAAACATTGATCAGAAAACTGGGTTGCCTACTCTGTTTGTCACAGGACCAGGTAGGTCATAGGGGGTAGGGAGGCAAAAAAAAATGAATGCCTAATTTCAATCAGTCTGGTGGTTTTGATCAGTAATTGCAAAGTACTTTACTGCAACTTGTCTGTGTAAAGCAATGCTTACTTCTGAACATGCACAGAACGCCTTTTACTTGCCAGTGAATACCCACTGTCAAACTGCTGCTCTTTCTCCTCTCAACCCCCCCCCCCCGGGATTGGGACTAAAGAACTAAAGAAGCATAATGCTTTGTGAAGTTTAAATTTTGGAACCTTTCATTATAGAAAAAGCAAGTACTTTACTGTAGAAGGAGAAAGGCTGCAAGGGCATAATATTCTGGCAGTCTTAAGTCTCATCTGCCACTGCAGAAAAATATAATCTTTATATGATCTCAATATATCTGTGCTAATAATAATCAGGTATCTGATTGCGGAGACCAAATACACCCTTCACATGTGTAGAGTGCTTTTTTTCTTCACTACTCACTAACCATACACATCTGTCTACCTAATGTTCCAGGATCTCTAGACTGGAGGGGAGTGGTTTGCAGGCAGATGCAAGTTAGAAATCGCCCATTTTTGTAATTAAGGGCCAAAACTGATGTGACAGCACCCATAGTCCAAGCTGTGGATGACAATGCCATTTTAAAGAGATTTGAAAATGCTGTGAGGGCCCAGCCCTAGAGGCTGAGGTACTCTTGTTTCTCCTCCCCTTTGCATTTTCAAGTGCTGAAACAGCTGTGGGATGGGGCAGTTGGTGTGATTGTTGAACTGTTTATCCTCTCCCTCCCTCAAGTGTGATTCCCCACAGGCATTCAGTTTGTATGTTCAAATTCTCAAACCGCTCTACTGTGGAAAACATCGCTTGACCTCTCAAATCCAGGTTTTCCTAGATGATGCTACTATCCTGGACCCCTTCCAGTCTGGCTTTTGCCCTGGCCATGGAACAGAGGCTGCACTGGTTGTCTTCGGGGATGACCTTCAGAGACACCTGGATCGAGGCGGGTCGGCACTGCTGTTACTTCTTGACTTAACAGCAACATTCAACACGGTAACAGCAGTGCCGACCCGCCTCGATCCAGGCCGGGCTTTCAGTTGAGGCATCAGATGTTCAAATCCATCTAGGCCTCCCTTGCTGACACTGCTGATTTTTTAATCTACTAATTATCCAGTGGTGCCACTCTGAAATGCTTCCATCTGAGCTCTGTTATCAAGGCCAGCTCCCTCTGGTTTTAATATTGATTTTATTGTTAAACTTCTATCTATTGTAGTCACGATCTTTATGTGACTGACTGGCCTGAGCCCACTTGTGGGGAGGGAGGGATAGAAATCAAAGTAATAAATGAATGAATTAATGAATGTTTAGAGCAGTGTGTCACTCTTGAGGTTCATATTGCCTGTTATCTTTAATGTAACATCCTGTAAACCTTGTAAAGCTCCTGAGTTTATTTATGGTTGTAATCAGCACAGCAGTTGCTTCAGTTAGGGATAGATTTAACTGAAGTGCTTTGTGGCCTGTGGCTTGAGTGAATGTATTCAGCATTCTATAGGAAGGCTTAATACTTAATGAAATGTTTCTTGTTCTTTGATTTTAACAAGCTTTATATATTATGAAAATGCCAAATGTTTGTAATTTTATAGACATGGTTCAGCAAGATTTCATTTAGCCCTTCTCTTTTGTACTCTAGGTCCGTTCAGCTTTCTTTGAACTAATTTCTGCTCTTTGCCAATATGTTCCTGAATCAGTGAAAGCTGAAGCATCAAGAGTTTGCCCAGCAGTTCTTCTCAGCATTGATGACAGTGATGCTATTGTATGCCCTGCTCTTTGGGAAGCTGTGCTTCATGTCCTTGCAACCATTGAGGTAACACAAGAGGCAGAATGAGGGGTTAGTTCTTGCATTTATCTGGAACTTGCTCATCTTTCAGTCTGTGCTTCTGAAAACTGACTTTGGGTATCTAGTAAACATACTTCTTTCTAGTACAATCTAGTACATATGTGCATATACACATTAAAAAGGCTTAATTATTTTATAGCCATTGAACTTCTCAGATGAGTTTAAGGATAGTTATGCTGCTCCTACAGCATAATAATGTGCAGAGACACCCATCACAGTGAATTAGAACTTTGATTTTTCTTTTGGGGAAAAAAGCACTTTGATCAATAGGTTTATGATTAATTTGCTTAACAGTCTTAAGTAAGTCATTACTTACGATGTGGGAGGACATAGTAGCAAGGTTCCTTTGGTCTTTTGGAGGATAGGTCCATCGAGGGCTACTAGCCATGGTAACTGAGGGGAACCTCCAGTCAGAGGCACTAAGCCTCTGAATCCCAGAGCCAGGAGGCAACATTATTAGGGACCCACGTACCATCGGGACTGCCTCCTCCGATATGTCCCCAGAAGAATGCTGAGATCAGTGGATAACAACTTACTGGTGATCCCCGGCCCTAGGGAGGTCTGGCTGTCCTCAACTAGGGCCAGGGCCTTTTTGGTCCTGGCCTCAACCTGGTAGAACTCTCTGCTGAACAACATCAGGGCCCTGCGGGATCTTATACAATTCGGCAGGGCCTGTAAGGCAGAGATGTTACGCCAGGTTTTTAGCTGAGGGCAGCAACCCTCCTTTTCTTCCTATGGCCCCCGTGTCCCCTTCCCTGCCTTGCTGTGCAGAGAGCACTGAAGCCCAGCAAAAGGAGTTGATCGTCATCTGAGTTAGTTGCTGTAGATTTTCTGGGATGTGTGGCCGTTGTCTTGGCATTGTAGAACCTGACGCTTCGCCAGTAACTGTGACTGGCATCCCCAGAGGTATAAACACAGAAAGATGGAATACTCTCTGTGTCAAGGTGAGAAGAAAATGGTCGGCAGTAAATTTATATCTACTCCAGAAGGTGGGTAGGGCTGAGTCATTGTCTTGTAGGAGTTCCCCAGGCTATGGACATGCTAATGGAGGAGCTTTCCTGAGGAGGTTCTTTTGTTTCCTGAGGAGGTTTCCCGCTTCTTGAGCAGGTTGTTGAAATTCTAATCTTATCTGTAGTGCTATTGTCTGATGTAAAGCCTTTTGTGTTTTTCAGAACAGGAAGCCATGTTCTATTTATTTTTAAACTCTCTTCTTTCCTGTTGAAATTCTGTTTGTTTGTGAATTTCAGTGGCTTCCCTGTGTAATCTGACATGGTAATTGAAAGTGTTGTCCAACCTTTCAGTGTCTTGGAACAAAATACTGTGTCCTGTTTGAGTTAGTTGTTTTAGTAATGTATTGTGATAATTTTAATATGATGATTATATTTTATCTGTTTAACATTGTAAATTGCCCAGAGCCCATTCACAGGGTTCGGCGATTAATAAATTTAATAAATAATAATAATATCAGGGGAAGGCTTCGGCCACTCTGCCCTGTTGTTGGCCATCCAGAAGAACTCGTTGGCCACTGTTTGAGACAGGATGCTGGGCTAGATGGACCATTGGTCTGATCCAGCAGGGCTCTTCTTATGTTCTTATAACAGTTGTTAAAGACCTTTGTGCCTCATGAGAAAGAGAGAAGGAGAGAAAGTAAAGAGAGAAGGAGAGAAAGTATGAGTGGAAAAAGCTCCATGAACAAAGGTTTACAGGGTGGTGGTGGTTGATTTCCTTTTCTTTCTGTAGCTCCCTGTGCTGATTGCCGTTTTTCTTCAGGGGACTTCTGGCCCCATGCCAGCAACTTTACGGGGGTAACGGAAAGTATTGAGGAGAGGGAGATGCACAAAAAAACTTCCTCTATTTATGGAGACTTGGGTCCAAAACAAATGTGACTATATTCTTCAATCTTTCTGAAGAGAGGTCAGATAGATCAAGATCTGTAAGAGAGGTCAGTGAGGGTTCTGCTTAGAACATCTGCGCACTTAAAATTGATCTAAGTTTTTCAGATGTTTTTTAGAATCTGTAATATTGGCTGAACTCATACATTACAACATGCCATAGTTTAAAATCCTAGTTTGAGGGCAAGAGAACAAACCAAAGTTTTGTCTGGTTCAGACATCACAACAAACGGTGGATTCTCAGGAATCAAGAAGTTTTCAGCCTCTGAGGCGCAGGTAAGGAGAGATGGAATGGAAGTTCAGAAACCCAAGGACTTGTAAATATTGTTCCCATAATGAGAAACCAGATTGTTATATCTGAATAGATTTAATTGCTAATTTGAACTAAATTCAACAGATTGGAATTTTAAGAACATAAGAACATTAGAGAAGCCAATGTTGGATCAGGCCAGTGGCCCATCCAGTCCAACACTCTGTCCCCCAAAGCACCATGAATACAGAGCATCACTTGCCCCAGACTGAGAGTTCCTATCTATACCTTGTGGGTAATAGCCACTGATGGACCTCTGCTCCATATGTTTATCCAATTTCCTCTTGAAGCCATCCATCCTTCAAGTGTTCTAACCCTTTTATCATTCTAGTTTCCCTTTTCTGTATGGCAGGTGGCATAAAGCAGTCTGGGTAGATATTTATTAAAATAGACTGGAAGTTGTATTAGGAAGCTATTCTGAAGTAAAGTAAAGAACACTCAGTTGTCTTATGCATGTTGTATTACTCCCTAGGATTGTTGGATTCATGTGAATGCCAGAAAGGGGGTCCTGCCAAAGTTGTGGAGAGTACTTCAAGAAGGAGGACGAGGTCTTGCTACTATCATATATCCTAATCTGTTACCTTTCATTAGCAAGGTACCTCTTGACGTTACTGAACCAAAGCTGGACTTTTGTAGAACCTTTTTCACCTTCATAATTCAAGGGTATGAACAACTATTTCTGGTTATTCATTTAAAGAATTGCTTTATCTCTGTGTCTGGAAATAATAATGAACACAGTATTTAAACCATGTAAAAAACTGCAGGTGTCAAACCTCAGTGTTTAAAATATCATGTATCTGTCAGTCGTAGTGTCTTGATGATTTTTTTTTTTAAGTTTGCTGTTTTAGTTTTTCTAATCTGGGTTTCAGAGTTTACATTTCCGTATACTGTTAACTTCCTGCCAACCTAGCAGTTCGAAAGCAAGAAATTGCAAGTAGATAAATAGGTACCACTTCAGTGGGAAGGTAACAGCGTTCCATGCGCCTTGGTGTTTAGTCATGCCGGCCACATGACCACGGAAACGTCTTCGGACAGCAGTGGCTCTTCGGCTTTGAAATAGAGATGAGCACTGCAATCCTAGAGTTGGATTTGACTGGCTTTCGAGCAAGGGAACCTTTACCTTTTATACTGTTAACTACATTGTTACTTTTCCATACTTAATTTCTAATTAGTATTGTAGTGCTTTGTAAAATCAGTAGTTACATTTTAAACATTGATACTTTAATATGAAGTCAGTAATGCAGTTCATTCTGTTTCTGAATTTTGTGCTTGCCTAGCATGTTGACTGAAAGAGCTACAACTAGCCGTTCAGAGTGCTCTGCAATCTCATCGGCATTTATGGAATGTTTGCGATTTACCATATTGCAGAACATAGGTGAAGAAGAAGAAGACATTAAAATTCAAGAAATGCTTATAAGTGATCAGGTATTTATGATGAGGTTCTCAAAATACCATTGAGTTTTGATTATTTTTAGTTACTTTAACTAAACTTACCAATTTTGAATTGAGATCCCAATGCCAGCTGTGTATTGCATTCGTTCATTAAATTGGCAGTTGATGGAGAAGAGGAAGAACTCTCCTAGCTGCCTTTCATAGCTCCCTTGCTTCCTCCCTGTACCCTCTGCTATTGCATCTGAAGCCTTCTGCACTTACTGGAGATGGTATGGGATGGGAAGGAACAAAGGGATGGTGTAGTGTAAGCTTAATCTGTGTCCTTCTTGGTATGTGTGCACACACGCTATTTGTGTATGGAGAGTCAGTAGCATGGAATCTTTGAAAGCCCTGGAGAAACTTTTCCTTCTCACTCAGCTTCATTCATTGAATGTTATTTTCCAGGCAGTTAGCTGGCGCTGGCTAATTTTCAGTGTGAAAGTTGAGGGCAAGACAGTAGATTCCAGAACAGGTAAAGTGAGTTAGAAGTTATGTGAATCGTTTGTATCATTTTTGTTTCTCTAGGTTGTGACAGGAAACATTCCTACAATTAAATATGAATATACTAAACAAATTGGGATTATAACAAATGTTTACCACTGAACAGCTGGTGGGCAATAGGTGTGGCTTTGAGTGAGCTGACAGTTCTCTGAAAAGTACCTTTCAGAACATTCACAGTTTTCTGTGCCTGTCTACATTCCAATCTGTTACTGATGCCATTTTTATGGCTTCTGTCTCTGCTACGTGATCTTGACAAATGAAAGATTATATAACATAAGGAAGTCACAGTGTCCTGTAGCTGATTAGACTGTGTGACAATGTCAGAGTGAGGTGAAATAACGGTGAACCAGTTTTCCTTGGTCTGAATAGGTGTTGGGGTATATGGAGGAAAGAAGTGGGCTGCTGCTGCTCCCTGCCTTTCATCACTACACTGTGGCAGATCAATCATGTGCTGCTACAGCATAGCAGGAGTGGGGCCATTGGCCTGGTTGCCTTGGAAACAAGAATACTGAAATTCTTCCCAATCTGAGCCAAAATAATGGCCAGATACTCTTTTTTTTTTTTCCCAGTGTCCATGAGCATATAACTGAAAACTTTTTTTTTTTGGTAACAGGAAATAATTAATGAAAAACAGCCATTGTCTGCTTAGTGTTAAAACTAATTTGTGTTCCTCCTTACAGCTAATTCCTCTCATAGACACGGTGATTAAAGAGCCCAGGTTACAAAATGGACCTTTGTTTTATGAGGTAGCAGACCTTTTAAGCTCTTGGGAAACAAGAAGAGAAAATTCAAGTTGTGAAGAAACAGCTCTCACTTTTCAGAGAATGTTGTTGAACTTTTGGGATGGACTTTCTAAAGTTTGTGTGGTCCATGTTGACAGAACAGATGTGGATGAGAAAGCTTTGGCTGCTGTGTCCTGTTTGCTACAAGTCCTTCAGAACCCGGAAGAGAAGTTGAAACCAAACAAAAGAAAAGCTGTAAAGATCAGGTTTTCAGAAGAAGCTGAAGTTGAGAACAGCACTGAGAATGAGACATATGTGGATGTGGGAAGTAGTAATGAACCTGGCATTATTTTTCAAGCACAGCATCTTTCCCCTCTAAGGAAAGAACCTTTGGAAGATCTAGTTTGTACACTTGCAGAACTAAGTATTGTTTATACCAGTGATCAAAGATCTGACCCGCACTTGAAGTTCCTCTCTGCTCTGCTCAGCAACTTTGCCTCTAGTAGAGTTTTCCAAGTACTCCTAGAGAGTAGGAGCAATATTCAAGATGCTATAAAACCTCAGTATGAAAATCCATCTCTCCAGTTTCTGTATGAAAATGTAATAGATTGGCTGAAAGAAGACTGGAGGAAAGAGACAGACTTTTTGGTTGATATTTTGTATAGTGTCCTCCATTGCTGCTGCAGCACCACAGAGAGAGAAAATATTCTCAATGATTTAACAAAGGTACAGTTGTCTTATAAACAAAATATCTAAATCCAAAATCTCGGTTACATATATTTATTTTGTTGACTGATAGTTTGCAAGATTAGTTTAGTAGTTTGGATTGTTAATTGGCTTGTTTGATGTTTGTCTGTGGCTTTCAACATTGTGTTGGATAATTCTGATGGGGATTATATGGTTTCAGTATTTAGTATTAAAAATGAGCAGCGTTACTGCAATCCTGAAACTAGATTTTAACTAGTTTTAAAAATTTCTTACAGTAGCTCACCCTAGCTATCCACTGTATGCCATGAAATGCTGCGTATGTGCCCAAATTAATATGGGGCACCTCTGCAAACTTACTGATGACGACTTTTTAAGCAAAAGAATATTCCAGTCATTTAGCATACCTTCATAAACTGGGAAGCTGTCCATAATGCAATCTCATCAGCGTTTTATTTCCTGGCCAGAATATAGAGGTAAATAAATAAGAGTCCAAATCTCTTTCCCCAGCTAGCATCAGTTTGCTGAGGCTCAGTTGGCTCATGAAGAATTATGAAGCTAAGCTAAGAAAAGGGTGGCTGTGCTTCTCTTGCAGTATATTTACTTATGAATTTGTGGGGGTGAGTGCTGATTGGAGGTCATATGTATGTGAACGTCTATGTGACAGAGGTCCCTAAACAAAGCCACTCTAGGAAATGAGCAGGGCTCCCCACGTTACATAATATTTCAACTTTCTCTGGTTTTAGATGGATCTGAAGTGGAAGATTCTCCTTCAAATAATTCAAAAGGTATTGTCAGCTTTTTTGTTCTTACTTGGTACATATTGGTTTGAGTCCGGAATAATTGCTTCCAGTCACACTTGGCGTCTGCTTCCCCCATGATGGTCCCATCCTCCATGATGGTCAGGAGCCTTCTGGAACAGTACCCCAGATGGTGTGAAAGGCTGTCACAGAGCAGTAAAATCCGCCACCTCCTGTATGTGTGACTATAGTCAAATAACAAATAGTTGATTGACAATTGACAGTGTTTGACCTGTCAGTTGACTGGTATGTCATGCATTCAGCTTGGTAATCTCTTAACATATGTTCTATTGCAAGTTTTCTTATTTGTTTTACACAAGTGCAAAAGCCCACATTTATAAAATTGTGTTGCTTTAGCTGTGTGTATTGAAGGTATTCTGGAGCTAGATGGAGGAGAAACATGTAACTTAGTGTATACAGCTTCTCCATATGTGTCATGGGATTCCTGGGTCTATTTTGAAAATTGCAGTTAGTCTAAGGCAAAAAGGACCATTAAATATATTATTGTTGGACTATGTTATTGTCTTTCTATTGATATGTATCAATGCTCCCAAGCCTCACTGTCTGGACCTGAATGCTCTGCTTCAGAGGAGATCTGATGGGGCAAGCCTACAGAGCACAGGACACTGGTTCAGGGCTGTTTCCCAAAGGATGGTCCTATTTCCGAGTCTGCCCAACATTTTTCTAGTGTGGCACTGTGTTAGTTTGTTGAAGGAAAAAAAAGTACTCTTTGGCAGGAGTCTTTTGGGGCCAGAGCGGGCCGGAGCAGAGATACATTTGGGGGGCTCTAGATTCACAAGAGAAAAGCGAATGTTTCTGCTTGCTTGTGTTCTGTGGCAGTCCCTAGGCCAAAAAGGTGCCTGTGAGCCCTGAAAAAATTCTTGGTTGCAAGAATACATCATGACACTCTCAACTGAAGGGTGAGCAAAGATGCCTTTTCTTCAGAGGAAGAGCCAGTATGGTATAGTATGAATCTCTGCTCTGCCATGGAAGCTTGCCAGCTTACCCTGGGGCCAGTCACACCCTTTTAGCCTAACCTACCTCAAAGGGCTGTTGTGAGGATAAAATGGAGGAGATAAGAATGGTGTGAGCTGCTTTGGATCCCTAATGGGGAGAAGGGCAGTGTATTAATGAATAAATAAATCTCTCACTACTGCTACAATGGGTCCATCTTTTGATCATAGACTGACCAAAATGAGCTTAGTATTTTATTTCACCACTTCCGGTGTTGTCAGGGGGCGTTGCATATGCTAATGAGCTCTTATGCTAATAGCCTAGTAGCTCATTAGCATACCATATGCTAATGAGCTCCTGCAGCTCTTTTTCTATGACATGACCCCTGCTCTTTGGTATCTTAAAGACTAGCAAATTTACTGAAGCCTAAATTTAAGGTGCTACAAGATTCCTTTTTTATTTTCATTATTTAAAAATAAATAAATAAAAAGTTTGGTCTAGAAAAATGTGTGCTCAAGCCCCACTGATCAGAATGGATTACATTCTGGATTTTTAAGCTTATTGCTAGACAGAGACAATTGTTATGTAGTGATCATGCCCCCTTTTAAGACAGGTCGTGTCATCTGAATTTTCTCTGTTGCAAATCTTTGCAATTTGAGGTTTGTTGCCAAGCCAGTATCTGAATCTAATAACCTGGATGGCTTCTAACAGTACTGCCAAAAGGCAGATCTCTTAACACTAGAATTTAAGCTGTTTAGTAAGTTACCCACTAAAATATCCATTTGAAGGAAGATATGGTCCATCTCCCACCTTTTTTTCTGTATACAGCTGGCAGCCACAAAATGAAAATGGCTGCTTTGCTTGCACCACAATAAGGGAAGGGAGAAAACCTGGGGCAGTCTCTGGAGCTGAATGGGAAGGGAACTATTAAAGGAGGGAAGCAATCCTGACTGCCATGGTGGCCCCCGCCAACCAGCTCAGCGACTCAGAGGAAGAGGAAGAGCCCGAGGAGCCAAGACCACCAGCTGAGGAGGACAAGCAGGACCAGGGAGAGCCTATCATGATGGAGGCCTGACAGGGCTCCTGCAGCACCAGAAGCTATCTTGCCAGAGTTTGCAAGGGAGGCCTCACCACTGGCCCTGGAAATAGCCACCAGGCTTCTGCTGGGCAAGATGCTCTCACTCTGCAGGAATGGTGGTGGCAGAAGGCCCAGACCGAGGTGGCCCCAAAGTGGGGGCAAAGTGCTCGACTGGCTGCATGCAACCCCATCCCAGAGCCAAACAGTGGGGACAATAATTTTTTTGCAGGATCTTGGCCCATGCACAGTGCAGCTGCAGGAGCTCAACACCTGCCAGCAGGGCAGCTGAGCCTGATAACATCCCACCCTATTTCAGCCAAGGCAGGGGAAAGCTGCCTTGATGGATCAGCCAGTCCCCTAGGCACAAGCCTGTGTGCCAGCTTCTTGCTTCCGGTTCCTGTTCTAGCATCCAGTTCCTTCCCTTCTGTTCCAGCTCCCGGCTGCCTGCATGTATCAATGCTCCCAAGCCTCACTGTCTGGACCTGAATGCTCTGCTTCAGAGGAGATCTGATGGGGCAAGCAAGCCTACACAGGACACTGGTTCAGGGCTGTTTCCCTTCCTATTCAGTTTCTGAGATACATTTGGGGGGCTCTAGATTCACAAGAGAAAAGCGAATGTTTCTGCTTGCTTGTGTTCTGTGGCAGTCCCTAGGCCAAAAAGGTGCCTGTGAGCCCTGAAAAAATTCTTGGTTGCAAGAATACATCATGACACTCTCAACTGAAGGGTGAGCAAAGATGCCTTTTCTTCAGAGGAAGAGCCAGTATGGTATAGTATGAATCTCTGCTCTGCCATGGAAGCTTGCCAGCTTACCCTGGGGCCAGTCACACCCTTTTAGCCTAACCTACCTCAAAGGGCTGTTGTGAGGATAAAATGGAGGAGATAAGAATGGTGTGAGCTGCTTTGGATCCCTAATGGGGAGAAGGGCAGTGTATTAATGAATAAATAAATCTCTCACTACTGCTACAATGCAAGTAACTGGGTCCATCTTTTGATCATAGTTAGCCTGACCAAAATGAGCTTAGTATTTTATTTACGTGTGTGTGTGTGTATGTAACAGAATGTATTTAAGGGTCACCTGTTTCCAAATGAATACGAGGACCGCTTAGGATGGCTTACATAAAAACCTGAAATTACATAGAATAAATAAATTACATTAAAAACATGAATTAGAATTAAAATGTACAGGTTTCTTTGAAATAATAAATGTGTTAATATCACAGGCCTGGCATTGGTAGGAAGTGTGAGACACTGACACTGTTAAGCCAGACCTAAGATAATGTCAAAATAAGCAGTCAAGACCGGGGTTTCTAATATGTGGAATGTAGCCTCATTAGATTCACTGAAAAGAGGTATCCATGATCGTTTCAGGTCTAGTTAACTAATGTGGTGGAACGTTTAGAGCACAGGATATGCAGCGCTTTTACTGATCACAGAGCAATTTAACATACTCTGTCCTTTTCTATCAATAGAGTCCTTGATTGGTGAAGTTTATGTCAAAAGGATAATTGACAAACTTCAAGGCATTGGTAGGAAGTGTGAGACACTGACACTGTTAAGCCAGACCTAAGATAATGTCAAAATAAGCAGTCAAGACCGGGGTTTCTAATATGTGGAATGTAGCCTCATTGGATTCACTGAAAAGAGGTATCCATGATTGTTTCAGGTCTAGTTAACGAATGTGGTGGAACGTTCAGAGCACAGGATATGCCGCGCTTTTACTGATCACAGAGCAATTTAACATACTCTGTCCTTTTCTATCAATAGAGTCCTTGATTGGTGAAGTTTATGTCAAAAGGATAATTGACAAACTTCAAGCGGCTCTTTCTAAAGCGAAGGATCTTTCAGAAGCTGGAAATGCTGAGCCATCTGTGTCATTCATCTGTGATGTAGCCTCTAACTTCTTTAGCTCAGTTAAAGGATGCTTGTTGATGCCATCATCAGAAGATTTGTTGTTCACCATCTTTCAGTTGTGTGCAAAAAGCCAGGCTACAACATATTTGTCAGGTACATTTCCATTTAGCCAGGTCAGCTGCTTATTGACGCTTCTTTGGTGGGGGGATGCCCAGTATGTGGGATTACTTCTTCCACCTCCTCCAGCAGGCAGGAAAAGGAAGGCCTGGTTAGTCATCATCCTGCTGATTGATGCTTCTTTGGTGGGGGGGTTGCCCAATATGTGGGATTACGTCTTCCACCTCCTCCAGCAGGCAGGAGAAGGAAGGCCTGGTTAGTCATCATCCTGCTTGCTCCAGAGTGCTCTGGCTTCATTCCCCACTCATGGGATTCTCCCTCAGATTTTTAGAAGATATATAAACACTGGGGGTGACATAAGGACAGCATAAAATCGTTTCAAAAGCAAGTCAGTTCTTAATCATAGCGCTGAGGTAGAGAGATTAACATTTGCATTACTCTCAGTGTAGTCCAGCAGTTAAAGCACTGTGCTGTTTTCTTTTATTGATGTAGATTTCCTTGTAAATAAGCTGAAGCACACTTGGATGTGTGGGTTAACATCACTTGTGCATCAGCCTGGTGGTATGCATAAAGAGAGCACCTTCCTGCAGAGATCTGCATTCTGGGTGAAGAACCAGCTTCAGTCATCTGTGATGGATGTTAAAAGGTAGCTACATAGTCTTATGACTTGTTTCCTTAGGCTGCTACAGATTTTGCTATTGTGCTTTATTCTTCATGTAAAATGCTGGTTTCCTTTCATGTCAGTCTGCAGGTTTTGATTTCTGCAGTCAGTGATTTGCTAACTGAACTGTTGGAAGCTGATGAAGTTTCTGCTTATATTTTGAAAGACTACATTGAATGGCTGACCCCAAGCAAATGTGAATGGGAAAAGATGCAGGATTCCCTATCTACTGAGGTACAGAGTTGACTTATACAGTGCAGTGTGTCCTCACATTACCAAAGAAAATTTGTGCTGTGAACTAAAAATCTATGCAAGAGATGAAAACTTGAATATGGAGAGTGCAAACATGTATATTGCACAGGATATTTATTTCAAATATAAACATTTACATGTTCTCCATTACTGAAGAAAGGTGTGTAGTTACCTCAAAGGTTATAGGCCTTGCACATTAAGAAATCCTTGTCCTTTGCAGTGGAAGGAGAGACTGCCCCCCACCTCCTTTTCTGGTCTTCTGTGCTCCACATTAACAGCTTCATCAAGGGCTACTGCTATACCTTTACCTAATTGGGGACAGCATTTTTTCTTACCTCCCCAACTCAGATAGGCTTTTCATAATGGCAGTAATATTCTCTGCAGATATAGCCAAGAATCCTAATTTGCAGACACACTGTCAACAGCCTTGGAGTGAAGGCCTTCAGGAGTTTGGAAGGAGTCAGTTCTTATAGCACAAACAGAGATATCAGGCAGCTATAGTAGCAGAAAGATGGGGCAGACCCCCAAGCTTGGGTCTGAGTGGAAGTGAAAAAATCTCCACCCTTCTTACAAACTCTACCTCTCTTATTTATCATTTACAGATTCTTTTGTAAATACTAACATGTTTGTAGTAATTAAGTTTTAGATATAACCATAGTGATCAGTACTTTTAAATAAACAATAGTATTATAGTTGTTTCTAGTAGATGCACTTTTCTGTGTGCTTTATGTATACCTGTGTTTATGTTGCAAAAGCATCTTTTCAGAAAGAAGGAAGTTATTTAGCTGGGGAAATTGCAAATATATAAAGTATTGTAAATGCCCCAAATCAACTTGGTGTGGGTCTTTTACCCTCTTAATGTGTTGTAATGAAGTTGACTGTGATTTTCAAAAGGAATTGTACCATGGTCTGATCTTGTAAATACTTACGTACATTGTAATCTCATTAAAGTGAGCAAGATTATTTTGTAACTGCTCAGAGGCATGTTACCACTGCTAATGCTGGTGTATGCGGCAAAGGTGCTTTGTGTATAAACTGGGAAGTTAAGCCTTGATTTTTTATTTCTCTAGAATGTAATCTCTCCTTATATATAATTGTGTTTTTTAAAGTGAGCAAGATTATTTTGTAACTGCTCAGAGGCATGTTACCACTGCTAATGCTGGTGTATGCGGCAAAGGTGCTTTGTGTATAAACTGGGAAGTTAAGCCTTGATTTTTTATTTCTCTAGAATGTAATCTCTCCTTATATATAATTGTGTTTTGATTATGGACTCTCCTGGACATTCCACACGCTCCCAAATCAGTTGGCTCCCTGATCTGTCACACAGAAGATCTCCCTATCCTCTGGCTGCGTTGCCTGAGTCCTGCCTCCAACATTTTAAAAGTTATGAATTGGTAAGCATAATTTTAGATAAAATAATCCACTTTTATGTTGTGCTTTCTATAGCTTGCTGTTTCTTGAAGCTCTGACTGACTTAAAGCACTGTGGGTATTTTTCTGCTCACACAGAACTTTCTCATGCACATTCTGCTCATTGGCAGCACAGATATGAGCTTTCTGTACCCAAATCTGCCTCCTCAGTTGAATTGAATGGGGAAGACTTTGCATGCATAAGAATGTTTATGTGAACAACAAGCAGACCAGTGTGGCCCATTGAATGGTACCCTGAATTTAAAACTAGGAAAAAGGGAATGTCAGCTGGTCTCAGTTGGAATTCTATCTGTAAAGATCTTGGTGAACTAAGTCCTGCTAGAGACTAAAGCATTATGGTTTGATCCATTGGTTCCATTCTGCTTTTGTTTTGCCTTTGCTTTGAAAGAAGAGGACTTAGCAAAAGGGGAGTCATTGGATTGGATCCCACAGAGCTGTTCTGCTACAGAGATACTCTTCACCTTTGTGAGAGGAAGACCCTTTTGCATCAGGGGAAGGTTCCTCGTACCAAAGGAAAGCACTATCACTAGTAGAATGGATCTATAGGGTCCAGACCAGTCCAGATCTAGCTTGGGGGCAAGGTAGTCAGTGGATCCAACACAGCATTTATAACATTTATAACAGTAGTAACCTACTGCCAGTTTTCCTTAGTGACTGTTAACATCCCACTGTCTTAACATCCGAACTGTGTTAGTTCAAGCCCTGCGCTGGTGTGAGCAGCCAGCCTGTTGTCCCCAGCTCATCCACCCAGCGATTCAAAAGCTTCAGCGAGTAGATAAAATGGGAACCACTCCTTAGAGAGGGTGGGCACACCAATCTCCCTTGTGGGAGGGTGTTAGCTGACGGTCGGGACTTCCTGGTCGTGGTCGGAAAAAGGCGAAAGAACTTCTCGGCTACAAAAATCCCTGCAGTGGATGTCTCCGGCCAGGCGGTGGTATTGTGGCGATGTGACATACGGGTCCTGAAGCCTGGTCAACAAGCAGCCGTTCGGAAAATGACTGAGCCAAGCCAGAAGACATTTCCACCGTGCAGTGACAGCGTGTGCAATTAAAAATGAATATATGTTGTCCTCCTTATCCCCTTTGAACATTGTTAGTCCACTGTCTAATGTGTAACTGTACATCGCTTTGAGCCCACTGGGGAAAGCGATTAATAAATTGAAAGTATTATTATTATTATTTTCATCTGGGCATTTCATTCCTTTTCAAATGTTTACTATGGAATGCTTTATGTTGTTGACTTTTTTCTTTAGTTGCAGAACAGCTTTATGCATTACAATGGATTGAAGAACTAGCAAACCCACCGTGCCTGCTTCTTGAATTTCTTCAGAAGCTCGAAGTAATGAATATTTCATCTGAGAAATTATGTGCTCTTAGTAATATTCCCTGTCTATTACAAATCTTATTTAAAAGGTAAGTACATAGTCTAATTCCTGTGCTTTTGTTGCTTTCTAGTAGAAGTTCTGTCATTCTGCCTCTTTGGATATAATTTTCCTTATCTTCAAAATATTATTGTCTTGTGAATTCTTCATGGAAATGAACATCTTTTTATTTCCTAAACAAATCAGGTGTATCATGGATACCCTTCTGTTCTTTCATAGATCAAAAGAGAGTGGAAGACTTTGGACCTTAACTTTGGCTAAAATGATAAATACAAAGAATATTTCATCCTGTGAGATAAAAGCCCTTTTCAATACAACAGAAAGGTAGTATGCTCTGATTTCTTGGAGAGTCTTATTGTGGGATGGATCCAACCAGCTTTTCTGATGATGAAAGAGGAAGAAGGGGTTCCTCATTCACCGCCAAAAAAAGGGCTGTGCTGGGGATCATGGTACCTGGATGTACAAAAGTCTTGTTGCATAGGCGTTATAGTTGGATGGGGGGCGGGGGGGACTGGTTGATACTGAATGAAAAAGCTGGCTGGGTCCAGCCCTCTGTCTGCTGTTGGCTCATTGACAAAGCAGGAATTGTCATTGTGAATTTAATGCTAGAAAGAGAAGCGTTATTCTAGTCTCAAAAGAGGTGGCAGGGACAAAATCACATATTAGCTATATGTGCAGTGTGTGGATGTTCTAACTTGGTTACAGTTTGGAGCCAAGATGGCAATCTCATTTCACTTTATTTGTGTCCTGCTTATCCTCTCAGGAGCTTGGGGAAGCAACATGGTTCTCCTTGCCTCCAGTTTATCCTCACAAGCCTATATGGTAGGTCAGACTTAGAGAGAGTGATTGGCCCAAGGTCACTCACTGAACATCATGGCTGAATGGGTCCCCCAAGTCTTCATTAGAGACGCTGATCATAATGATGATGATGATGATATTAATACTACTACCAGTACCATTACCAGTATTAGTATACAAGATTTGTACCCTGCCTTTCTGCCCTCATAGGGCCACCAAGGCAGCTAACAATTTAAAACATGCATATACCCACCACCCTGGCTCTCAGGTGTGACAAAGATTCGCTCCAAGGAAAGCATATTTACCATATGAGGTACACAGACAAATAAATAATGAGGACTGATGCAGGTAATGCTGATCTAGCCTAGCATTTGAGTCTTATATAAATCCCAACCAGAAGTATGCCCGAAGTAGGCTTGAAACTAAAAGGTCAGTTGGGGGCGGGATTTTTCCCCACCAGGCAACTGGCCGGCGGCAGGCAAGAGCCTGCAAACGCAGGGGTTCCCCTGCTCCCACCGTGGGGCTGGCAACCCTAAAGGCATCTTTCCTAAAACTGCATATGAAGTCTTCTCTCTCTGTTCCATGGCTCTTCCAGACTATTAGATATTTCAATATATATTGAATAACCAATATTTGTTTCCATATTCACTTTGTCTCATTTCCATGGCCAGTTTTTTCCCTTTAACAGAAGGCAACTTGCACACACTTCAGAACCTGTCTCCATTTTTACTTGAAGAAGATAAGGAAGAGCTTGTCATTCAGTGTACTGCTAAACTTATGATGTGCGACAAAATTGAGCTTTCTGAGATTGATGGTCAGTCCCCTTATTTTTTTTCTCCAGTGCTATATTAAATTTTAGAAGCAGGATTTTCAGTGCAAAAATGTAATCAGATGTTAGTTGCTTCTGTCTTTCAAGACAATATGAAAACTCCTTAAGGGTCATAATTCTGTCTGTTGACTTGTGGATTTCATTTGTACGCTTTATTTCTAAATGCACATTCTGATCTTTGTTTTCTTGTTATGTGCCAGGACATTTAATATAGCCTTTTAAACCTGGTATTTGACTCTGTTATAGGACCTTTTGGATATCTTGCTGTTTTAAATTCTTGCTTGAGTGGTGGAAACATTGATTGTGGAGAATTAATGCCTGGAATATTAAAAATAATTATATCCTGGCGACATGACTATGAAGACATCTTTCTTTTTAGCTGGTGGGTGATACTTATGTACTTTCTTATTATGATTACATTTTTACACATTTGCAATTATAGTGTTTACTAGGTTCACTCTGAAACTCTCTTCTGTTGAACGTTTTGGAGAAAGAGCTATTTTGGGCAGAGGAGTTACTTCTTCATATGGAGGAAGACTCACATAGTGAAAGTCTCAGATCTCCAGTATAGGAATGTAAGCCTTCTCAGAAAGTAAAACAAAGTTGTACAATGCAATAATGCTAGTAATTATTAAGGAGCAGCTGAACAAGGGTCAAAAATAAAGAATCTTTACATATAAAAACATGCGCTTATTATCTTAACTCTTCTTCTCCATGTCCAAGCAATCTAAAGGAAGCAAGTCCTCAGTTACTTGGATTCAATATTGAGATGATACGTTTCCTTTCTCTGTTGCTGAAAAATTCTTCCTCTCTGCTGGATAGCGAGTGGGATTTTGTCATGTGTTCCATGCTGGCTTGGTTAGAGGTAAGTAACAAATATAAAGGCAGAAAATGATATCATTACTTCTATGTAAAGGCTTACATTTATAGACATATTTCTGTTTTAATCCACAGGGAGGCAGTGCTACCATAGGATAGCATGTAAAGTTTGTAAAACACCCTGATTGAATAACATGGTTACAATGATATTCCATATAAACTCAAGCTAGTCATGTTTACCAATTTGTTTACAACATACTCTGCCAGATTAATTTACATTTGATTGGTCTCTTTCTCACAACAAACTGATAAATGTTTTGCCTGTTCAAAAATATGTATGGACAAGTGGGAGACCTGCAAGAACTCTCTCCCATTATTTTCTCTTATTCTTCCCTGAAAGCCCCCATAGACTCTCCCCTTTACCTACTTTCATCTTTCCTTCCCAACCACCAGCCAACCTTCCTTCCTTCTCTCCCCCTGGGAGCCTGTACCTAGGAAAACTATGGCTCACTTGTGGACACCAGGCCAGGCACAGTTGCATGATGGGGAACCCCAAGGACTTACAGGGGACACCTCATTTTCTCTGCATCCACTTAGCCATGCTATTTCCTCTTTCCTCCCTCTTGGTACCCCCATATCTTTGCCATTCCCTACTTCATTTTCATCCACCAACCAGAGATGCTACCCATCTCCTGCTATGTCTGTTGTTTATTTCATTTATATCCTGCCTTTCTGCACAGTGAGCACCCAAAGCAGCTTATATAATTCTTCCATTTTATCCTCACAACAACCCTGTGAGGTAAGTTAGGTTGAGAATGTGTAACTGGACCAAGGTCACGTAGTGAGCTTCCACAGCAGAGTGATGATTTGAACCAAACTCTAGCCACTACTAAACACTGACTTCCATGAGGTGACTGCTGTTGAATAGGAGGAGCAAGTAGCCAGGCCTAGGTGGGTCATGCAAGTCACCCAGTGGTTGCTGCCAGGCCTGACCCTGATGAGTACACCCTTAAAGGCCAAAATAGCCCTGGAAACAGCTCTTCCTTTCCCTCATCCTTTTTCTGACTCAAACCAAGGCTTGCAGGGTGGCAATACTGGTGTGGTTGCCTAGCAACAATAACTGAGGGTATTTGTTTTTTAAGCTATGGGTGCTGCTTCTGTTATTTGACAGGCAGGGTTTAACTCAATGTAAAAAAAATTTTTACAGACTTTTCTGCAAATCTGGGATACTTAAAACAAATTTTACAGACTTTTCTGCAAATCTGGGATGTTTTTCAGGTTCATAGACCTGTCTTATCTCTTCATGCCCCCAGTTACTGGATTTAAGTACCCTAAGAATTAACCATGTTGAGAATTAGATGTATCAACAAATGGGAAACTACAAGGACATGTGGGGTGAATTTTTCTCTCCCCCACTAGTTCCTTCTTTCTTTTTCTTACTGCCTCCTCTCTTTTCCATCCACCAGCCAACCTATGTTTATTTTCTCCCCATCTTCAGTTTTCCATCCTACCCTACCCCAGCACCCTCTGCCCAGGAAAACAACGGCCAGGTTGTGTGGTGATGGTTACCAAAGCAGGCCCAGTTGCACAGTGGGGAACCTGCAAGGATTTTCTAAGGGAACCCATTTGCCCCATCTCAACCTCCCCACATTATTTCCTCTTTCTCTTCACCTGACAGTCCCCATATCCTCAGTCTTCTCGGCTTCCTTCTGTCCTTCCCACCCACCCTCCAGCAATAGTTTTATCTGCCCATCCATCTTCAGCTGTATTTATTACTTATTTACTTCATTTATATCCCACCTTTGTCCACAATGAGGACTCCAAACAGCTAACTTCATTCGCCTCACCTCCAGTCTATTCTCAGAACAACTCTGTGAGCAGGGGTGGACTGGGAATGAAAAACCCTGGGAAAGAGCCCTGCCATAAAGGAGGAGAAGGAAAGGAAGAAACAGTCTGTTTGATCCTGCTTCTCTTTCACAAAGGGAGGATGGATGGAAGGAGAAAGAGGCAGCCTGCGTAACTAATTGGCCAGGTGCTGCTTCCCTTGCCTTGTGCAGACGGGGCACTGCCTCCCTCACCTTGGCTAGGCCAGCTGGGCACCACCCTTGCCTTGTGCAAGGCTTGGTTGGAAGCTGTCTGCCTTGCCTTGCTTTGCATGAAGCTTGGCTGGGTGGTGCCATCTACCTCACCTTGCCCAATGCAGGGCTTGCCCTGCCATCTGCCTTGCGTTACTTTGTGTAGGGCTCAGCTGGTCACTGCTGTCTACCTCACCTCACCTCACCTCACCTTGTGTGCAGCCTGGCCGAGCATTGTCTTTTTTTTTTGAGATTTTTAAAATTACTTTTCAAACACAACAAACAAACAAACATAAAACTGGGATAGTACATATATTTCTCCATTTTTAAAGCCTTATACATTATACAATGTATACATTATACAATGTATAAAAAATTTTCACCTTATGTTAAAAAATTTCACCTTATGTTAAAATCTAGATTTTTGCATATATATACGAGTACATTTCATATTTTCTTCTAATTTGAGTTTATGTCCAAAAAGATTTCTACTAAACAAAAAAAGAAGTTACTAGTTTTCTTGTTCTATACCTTCTATTTAAATCATTTTATAAATACTATAAAAGGTCTTATTTCTCCATACCTTTCAATCAAAATACATATAAGTGAATTGAATCAATACAAACCTATATTATCTACTATGGAGTGTCATAGATTATACAGTATTTTCATTTCTCCATCTTATACTAGTGACTAATCCTTTACATATATGTGTCTACATTCCATATTCTCTTTTATTTAAACTTTTACCTTAAACAGATTTTGTCTGATATTCTCTCTTTTTTGTGTGGATTATGTTTAACTATTTTCACATCTGTTTTTAGTAATCCAATTTCACAATATAATCTCAGAGAATCATACAACACATTTTAAAACTTTTTGTAATATTTCATCATCTTTTCCATTTTCTGATTTCTTCTCTTAAATTTTAAAATCTTTTTTCTATGTCTTTTTTCCTTGTAAATAATGAAGTTTTCTTCTTGAAGTTGCCATCTATAGTCCATTGTCAGTAGAATTTAGAATTCTGTAGATTCTTTCCTCTTGTAGTAGTGGTGCGTCATTCAAAATGTTAAGGGTTTTTTCACCTGTCAATTTTCTAGACATTTCCCTGGATCTTTTATTTCTCTTTGCTGGAGGTAAATACACTCTGTTGATATCCACTTGCTTATAGACTTCCTCACTATGTTCTATATCTCTGAGATTTTGTTCCTCTTCCTTCTCTGGCTTCCAGGCTTTTTCCATGTTGGTTGAAGCCTGCTTTGGCAATATATCCAGTTCAGCTTGTATAGCATCAACAATCTCTCTTACTGCCAGTATCACAGCCGAGGTCATTGAGTTGGAAACCTTTTAAAGAAATCTGTGTCCAGTCAATATCTAAAGGTCCCACACTTGTTGAGGATGTATCTCCAGACATCTTGTTTGAACCACCAGACATTCCACAGCAACATATTAAAAACAAAGAGTCTCAAATTTTCCCCACTCAATAATAGTTTAAAGTCACACCAGTTCCCATTATCTACCAACACTAGTCACTATAGCCATATCTGAAAAAAAAAGATTCACACCATAGCTTGGGAGTCTTATCAGTTGCTTCCAACAGAATAAAGTACAATCAGAACAGCTTGTACCTTTATAGTAAAAATACACCATGTTATGAGAATGTAGCACAGAACCAGTTCAGAGTGGAATCCAGGTCTTCTTTTTCTCCTTTTCCATAAGGTGTCTGTTTCTAGTTCAATAAAGTTCACAGAGAAATATTATAGAATTTTGTAAAAACTCCATATAAGAATTGTGGTCTCAGACAGCAGCTCTTTCTTATCCTTTTGGCCCACAGCTTAAAAGGAATTTCTTGAAGTTCTTTTCCTAGCCGATTGCAAGAGGAAGGGGGAGGAAAAACTTTCACCTCCTCCTTTCCTTTGACTCTTTAAAGGGGCAATCAATCAGTCAATAGATCCTCTAAGAATGTTGTATTTACATAAACGTACGGTGATTTTTCTTCATCGGTGTTATGGATGAGGTCCTTTTCTTTTTCCCTCCGTTGGGTGCTTGCGGTTGCACTTTCCTGTCTGACATGGAGGGCTCCTGCTCGGCTCTTTCCTTCAGGACATTTCTGGGGCTGCCACTCACTACTGCCGTATACGAGGCGCCCCGATCGAGTCCTCTGACTTGGGTCCCTCTCCGGGCTGCCACTCTCTACTGCCGTATACGAGGCGCCCCGATCGAGTCCTCTGACTTTTGTGCCCGCTATTAGACAGGCAGGTATCCAAGCCTTGGTGAGTCATGTTGGGTCTGGCCCCAATGAGTCCTTCTTCAAACAACCCTAGAAAGGGCCCTTGTGGCTTTTTTCTAACAGAAGCCAAGCCTGTTGTGGTTGCCTAGCAACAGCCACTGAGGGCATCCATTTTTAAAAGCTACTAAGGATGTGCATTCAGATATACCCGAGCTGAAAATATAACCTGGCTGGGATGGCTTCCAAATGTATCTGAGTTTTCTTGGGAAAACTGGAAGAAAAATCCAAAGAAAATCACAGATATATTCAGGAATCTCAGGAAGATCTGAAAGCAGCAGAGAACCGGGAGCAGATTGCTGTGGTTGCCTATAGCAACAGCCATTGAGGGCTTCCGTTTCATAAAGCTACATGTGTTTGTGTTATCATTTTCTTTTTCTCCCCCCCCCATGGGTGGTGGTAGTTTTTTTTTTTTTTTTAAGATTTCAGATTTTTTTGCAAACCTGGGGCATTTTTCAGGTTTGTAGAAATACACGTCTTGTCCGTTAGCAGCTGCAGTCACTGGATTTAAGTATCCTCAGGTTTGGCCGAATTGGCAATTAGAATATTCAAGTAGGAACATGCAAGGATTTGCGGAAGGCATCTCATTTC
>NW_015173679.1:970282-985378 GCF_001447785.1 Gekko japonicus | reverse complement strand
TTCCCTTTTCTGAGAGCCCCATAGCCTTTCCCCTTTTTCTACTTCCTGCTTTCCTTGTAGGGTTGTCAGCCTCCAGGTACGGCCTAGAGATCTCCTGGAATCACAACACATCTCCCAACTACAGAGATCAGTTCCCCCTTAGGGTTGCCAGCTCCAGGTTGGGAAATTCCTCGAGATCTGGGGATGGAGCCTTGAGAGGGCAAGGCTTGGGGAGGGAAGCAACCTCAGCAGGATGTAATGCCATAGAGTCTATTTTCTCCGGGGAATTGATCTCTGTCATCTGGAGAGAAGTTATAATTCTGGGTGATCACCAACCCCCACCTGGAGGTTGGCAACCCTAGTTCCCAGGAAAGAAATGGCTGCTTTGGAAGGTGAAATCAATGGCATTATACCCTTCTGAGGTCCCTCTCCTCCTCAACCCCCCCAGGCTCCACCCCCCAATTCTCTAGGAATTTCTTAACCTGGAGCTGGCAACCCTATCTCCTTCCTGCACATCAGGCAGCCTACCTTTATCTGCTCCTCTGTCTTAAGCTCTTAACCTGGAGATCTCCCAGAATTACAACTGAGCTCCAGATGACAGAGATCTGTCCCCCTGGAGAAAATGACTGCTTTGGAGAGTGGATTGTATGGTATGATATCTGACTGAGGCCTCTTCACTCTCCAAACCCTGCCCTCCAAAGACTCAACCACTAAATCTCCTGGCCCCAATAAGTCCTCCCTCAAAGGCCAAAATAGGCCTGGAAAGGTCTCTCTCTTTTACTGACAGACCATGGCTGGAATACTGTGGTTGCCTAGCGCCAGCCATTGAGGGAATCTGTTGCTTAAAGCTACAAATGCTCCTGTTATTGTTTTCAGGTTTTAAAATTCCCCCCAAAAATTTTTAATTTCACATTTTCCTGCAAACATGGGGCCCTTTTCAGGTTTGGAGAAAGATATCTCTTGCTCCTTCACAGCTCTAGTCACTGAATTTAGATATCCAATGATCTGGCTGACTTTGCTATTAGAATATATGATGATGATAACAATACAGAATGAGAATCATTAAGGCATTACTTAAGCTTTAAAGACTTTTGAGTATACTCAAAGACAGAAATTGCTTTTATTTGTCATAAAAGAAAAAAAGAGCTTGATTGAGATGATAAACTAAAAGAATGTATAACATGATAGAGGTAACAATTGTGTGGTTGGGTATTAACAGGATGGAAAAAGAACAGAAGTCTGTGTCTGCCTTTCTTTTCAGACCACAAGTGAAAGCCAGGCAGTCTTTTTTATTGCACTGGTACAAGTGTTTGCCTGTGTGAGCTGTGACTTGACTACTGCCTTGAGTGCCTACTTCCAGGCATTAACTCCAGAAATCATTGAAAAACTTCCAGCAAACCTCATAAGTGAATGGCAGGAGTTCTTTTCTGAAGGCATTCATAGTTTACTTTTACCTTTGATGGTAAAAATCACAAGTAAGTTTGTGGCAAAAGACAAGTGTGCTAACTGACATAGTATGGAATCCATGACACACTGTCTACAGTGCCAGGTCATTTATTTTAATAATATATATTTCTATCTGTTTAATTTAAATAAAACTGAAACTGCACAACTAGAGATGTAGTGCAAGCTATAGCCAATGCTTCTAGGGTAATGCATGATCCTAAATTAGAGATATTCTTTGCATGGTTTCAGCATCCTTTCATTCTGCCTATCCCTCCAGTTTTTCTCCTGTTGTTTTCAGTCCCTTCCCATTTCCCACTGGAAAACTCCTTACATAGAAGAAGAAGAGAAGAGATTGTATTTATACCCTGCCCTTCACTACCCAAGGGAGTCTCAGAGTGGCTTACAAACTCCTTTCCCTTCCCCTCCTCTCCCCACAACAGACACCCTGTGAGGTAGGTGGGGCTGAGAGAGCGCTGACAGAAACTGCTCTTTTTCAAGGACAGCTGTGCCAGAACTATGACTTGCCCAAGGTCATCCAGCCAGGTACAAGTGGGGAATCAAACCTGGTTCTCCCAGATTAGAGCCCACGCACTTAACCACTACACCAAACTTGCGCATTTGTAAGAATATCCCTCAGGAAGATTCTCTAAGTTTATGTTTATTCAGTGCTCATAGTGACATTAGTTGCAGTCTCAAACTCTTCTTTTTCACAGATCCTCACCACTTAGATAAAAGTTTATATCCAGGGATTGCAACTTTTAGTAAGGGGGCAGACAGTACCAAGACCATAATCCTTTTTAAAAATACACACACACACACACACACACACACACCCTTCTGTTAAGGCTGTGACCAGTGGTCTTGTAGGAAGACATTTACCACATATTCTGAATAGCCTTTGTATTTAACAGTTGCCACCACTGAATAATAAACTCAATATTTAAAGGTATGTGAAAAGTCAGGCCTTTTATCTCATAGTCAGAATCATAAGAACATAAGAGCCTTGCTGGCTCAGACCAGTGGTCCATCTAGTCCAGCATCCTGTTTTATGCAGTAGTCTACCAGTTACCCTAAGGGAGTTAACAAACAGGACATAGTGGCCAAGGCCTGATGCGGTAGTCTACCAGTTACCCTAAGGGGGTTAAACAGGACATAGTGGCCAAGGCCTGATGTTGCCTTCTTGGACTAATAGTCAGAGGTTTGTTAAGTGTGCAGACTCTAATCTCGGAGAACCGGGTTTGATTCCCCACTCCTCCACTTGCAGCTGCTGGATGACCTTGGGCAAGCCATAGTTCTGTCAGAGCTGTCCTTGAAAGGGCAGTTATTGAAAGAGCTCTCTCAGCCCCACCTACCTCACAGGGTGTCTTTTGTGGGGAGGGGAAGGGAAAGGAGCTTGTAAGCTGCTCTGAGACTCCAAGTGAAGGGCGGGGTATAAATCCAATCTCCTCCTCCTCCTCTGAATGTGGAGATTCCCTTTAGTCTAGCATTTGCAGTGGACATATCCTCAGTGAATCTAACTAATCTCCTTTTAAAGCCATCTGTGCTCATGGCCCTCACTTCATCCTCTGGTAGCAAATTCCACAATTTAATTGTTCGTTTAGTAAAGAAGTCCTTTCATTTATTCATCCTGAATCTATTGCCTATGAACTTCATAGGTGCCTCTTGAGTTCTAGTATTATGGCAAAGGGACAAACAGCTGCCTCTGTCCACTTTCCCCACCCCTTGTTGCCAGAATTACAACTCTCTAACCTTTCAACATAGGCTAAATGGATGAAATAGGATAAACATCCATCCATTTAATATCAGTTTGTTCCATCTGCTTTTCCACACTTTTAAACTCATTAAAATTATGAGCCAGTTAAAGTGTCTAATAATGATTTATCTTCTGCAGTCTGTTTATATGTTTATTAAAATATTTTTATCCCACTTTTCCTTTGGGCTGTTGAAAAAACATACAAGAACAGTATCACACGTTTTCGGTATTCGGCTGGTTTGGGAAATAATAGTGCTCTTTAATTTCTGTGATAAACTGCAAAACTTAATGAAAATTGTCTTTTATGTTCTTTGACCAGGAGACAAAAATATGTCAGAAACGTCATTTCAGAACTCTGTGTTGAAGCCCTTGGGTGAAGCTCTAATATTTGTCTCAAAGGATCAGTTACTGAACCACAAACTTCCTGCCAAATTTGTTGCTAGCCAGAAGACAAACCTTCCTGATAAAGTGCAGACCTTGTTAAATACACTATCTCCACTACTGCTGTTCAGAGCTAGACCTGTTCAAATCACGGTATACCACATGCTAAATAAGTAAGTTGGTTACTCCTCCATATATATAGTTTGATGTCTTTCTGTTTTCATTTTCACCTTATCAATAGAAAATTTGCCTAGGGGGGAAAAACAACTAGGCATCATCTTGCATTAATGAATGAGTCTTAATGTTCCACATGATGTACAAACAATAAATAGCGTCTTATGCACTAGCAGTGATCTTGGTTAATCATATAAATTAGGAGCCTGTTAAATCCTTACAGTCTTTAAGTGCCCCCCAACATCATCCTAAGACACAGGGATCAGCTGCTGCTTTTTCTGCCATAAATACATATAACTGGAAAGTCCTTGGAATAAGGGGCTCAGAAAGTGTTTCATCTGTTCTACTCTTCTGCAGAGGAATTGCAAACCATTGCTGTACCGTGGTGGGTTGCTCCACAAATTCGTTTCCTGAAGGCAGAGTAAATGAGTGAAAGGGGGAAACGATGAATCTTCTACTCCTTCTGCCTCTCCTCACCCAGTAGTGAGGTATTGCAGGTCTCCTTTTGCCATATACAGTGGCCAGTATATTAAACGTAATTACTGTTGGGGTGAGGATGGCAAGAGAAGCTCTGCATTACAGCGTGTTGCATTATGAAAGTCACCAGCTTAGGACAGAAGCCTTTCTCATCCACAAACAATTATGCAGTCTTATTGTAGCCTGTTTTATGTAGATGACTGTAATGTGTAACAGTGTGTTCACTTTAGTACTTAATTACCAGTGGTTAATAAAATCAGAATAAGATAAATTCCACGCTTTAAAAATATGGACTGATTCTTTTTTCTTTTTTTCAATTTCCAGGTTAATGTCTGATTTGCCTGAATTTGACAATAAAGACCTCAAGTCCTATGGTGATGAAGAGGAAGAACTATCATTGTATGTTTCTTTGCTAATATCTGAGGTTGAAATTGACACACTTGCAATAGTATTTGAATATTAAAGGTTTATAAATCTAATGCAGATACTTTGTGTTCAAATTTCAAGGCTTTCTTTGCTCCTACACCATTTTTCCTAAACATGAGTTTCAGTCAGATGGAGACCTTCCAAAACCCTCAAAACAAAACGTAATTTATTAGCTCTACCTGCATAAATTAATGTGGCTCCTCTGGTATAACACCATATTTTTCAGGCTTTGAAACAAGGGGTAGAAAATCAGTTATTGCTAGGTACTTTCACAGCTAAATGTGTACAGACCTGACAGACCTGCAAAAAGACTTGTAACTAAGGAAGGAAGCTACAGTTAAAAGGGACTGGCAGTCTGTGTTGTGGGTTGCTAGTTAGTGTTTAATCATGATTCTCAGCACAAATTAGGGAGGAGAAAGAGGCACACATGTGATTTCAGCAACAGTCTGGGTTTGTGCACATTTTATTTTAGTTGTATTTGGTTTGTATTTAGTTGTATACCTGAAGGCTGCCTGATTTTTTTAATGTTCTGAACAGGAAAACCCATCTGACAGTAAAATCAACAGTTTTCTTTCTCCTTTTCATTTTAGGTCTCCCCCAGCAGCTCTTATGACTATTCTTGCCACTCAAGAAGATTTACTAGAAAATGTCCTAGAATGCATTCCAGTTGGAGAGTTTGCAGTTGTTCAGCCATTGAGTGAGGAGTTTTGCCTTGTTTTAGGGTATCTGCTCACATGGAAATTAATATTAACTTTTTTCAAGGCAGCATCTTCTCAGGTAAGTGTAACCCAGTGTGTAAATTGTACTTTCACAGATCTGTACATGAGATGTTCTGTGGCAGTTGGAATAAATGGCATTTAATTGTACAAAACAATATAGAGATCTCATTTCTGACTATAGGAAGGAAAGATTTGGAAGTGCATAAGGTGCTTCTTATACCTGGTAACATACCTGGCTCTTACATATGTGAGCAATCTGACTTTTACCAAGGGAACTATATTGCTGTGTTTATAGATAAATGGTATGCTGAATGTTAATTAACGGTATGCTGAATGACCCACAGACATACAGCTTTTAGTGCACTTTGTATTGTTTGGCATATAGTTTAGCTAGACAGGATTATTTCATCTTCTCTGAATGACTGCATGTTGGATTTTGATCTACTTGTCTATAAACTGTAGGCACAATTTCAGGTATTTAAAAAGTTGTGGAAGAATAGGACTATAAAGCTCCAGTTTTTCTCCATGCATCAGTAACATATTATTTATCCAACAGGGTATATGCTGTAGTAGCACACACACACCCCCAAATGGAAATTAGGGTGGCCTAGCATTCTGTTGCGTGAACCTTTTGTTCAATGTGGTTCTTGTTCATGGTCCTTTTCTTTGTTCCCTTCTATAGTGACCCACAAACATACAGATTTTGTTGGACTTTGTAGTGTATGGCATATAATTTAGCTAGATAGGATAATTTAATCTTCTCTGAATGACTGCATGTTGGATTGTGATCTGCTTTTTAAACAGCTTGAGCAATGATACCATCAGTGTACTTAAGAGTATGTGTTAAAACTTGATAGGGGAATATTATTATCTAATCTGCTTTGAATTCTACTACAACTTTTGTCTTGTTGGATACATTCTTTTGTCTGTCTGTTTTTGAGAACACGTTTCATTGGGAATCATTTTAATATATTTTTTCTTCACTGTCAGTTACGAGCTCTTTATTCACAATACCTTCGAAGAACTAAGAGTTTGAATAAACTACTGTATCACCTGTTCAGGCTTATGCCAGAAAACCCAGCTTTTCCAGGATCAACAGCTGAATTTCCTAATAAGGACACAAAAACATATTTTACTGAAGAGCTTACTTTAGATGTTAAAGGTCAGTCAAAATGGTTTGAAGCTTTTTAATTGTTAAGGTTAAACATACTTTAAAGTGAAACAAAATGATCCCATGCAAGAGTCTCGAGTCCCGTTTTAGACAATGAGACTTACTCCCAGGGGAGTGTTCCTAGGAGAGCAACCTGAAAGACCCTTTATTTCTAATTTTGAATCATAAGTGAGCTATTGCTAGAAAACACCTGGAATTAGACATTTCCTTCAGCACAGTCACTGCAAATATTATATTGTCATTGTTCTGTCATGATATAAATCATGCAAGGGGGAAAAACCCTCCTAACACTGTTTTGGAGTTTAGTTCTCAGACTGTTAAAAGTTAATTCTACATTTGTCATTTGTTGTAATAGTTACACTGCATGTTTTGTCTTGAGTTTCCCAAGTCAAGCTCTTGGGTTATGTCTGTCATCATATATTCTCATTATATAACTGGTGCATTCTGCCTCTCATATCAAGCCGTTTTCAAATGAGCACTCCATTTACAGGCGTGTTTGGCAAAGTCACTACCTCCTGAGCTGCCAGATTCTCTGCCGTGTTGCTCATGAACTTTAGCACATGGAACTGTGAATACGAGTCCTTGAGAGTAAGCACTGCAGCCTTCTGGTTTAACCAGGCAGATGGCTCATCTTTGCACAAGCAGGTTTATTAATGACTAAGAACCATAGCCCACCAGTTGAGACAGCAGCATGTGGGTAACTCCTGTGTTGTGCATGTGTGGATTGTAAGCATGTACAGTACAGCATGTTCAGAGACTACGAGTGATAGCTTTACTGTCCCAGAAAGAAAACTGTCAACTGTCCATTGTTTATTTTGACTTGCGTTTCTACTAAGCAACTAATTTTCCTTTAGCGCTGGGAAGGTGAGGAGCAAAGAAAATTAGTCACTGTGGAGTAGGCAGGGGAGTTGTCAGAATTCTCAACAGGCAAAGCCTTGTCTGCTCTCCCTTGGTGAGTCTATCATGTACCCCAGCATCAAGTTACAGATTTTATCACATCATGAGAAGAAAGCAATTGAAATTGTGGGAGATCTGTGGAGGAGCTATAGTCTTAACTTCTCTTATTTTATAACCACTTTCCCAATGTGTTCTCCAGACATGTCAACACTGTCATCACAGATCCCACATCTGGCTTGCTCAGTTTACTGCATGACATTAAAAGATTTGCCAGCCATGGTTCGCCTTTGGTGGAATAGCTGTGAGAAACGAGTCTTCAGCATTGTAGATAAATTTACAAGCAAATATGTCAGTAACATCCTTTCATCACAAGAAATATCTTCGGTGCAGACCAGCACACAGTTGTTTAATGGCATGATGGTTAGTATAATCTTCACCAAGTCTGCATGCATTTATATATTTGTAAATTAAACTTCCCATCTTAAATGGGCTGAAGTCAGCATAGTCAGAGCAGGCAAAAAGTCTGGAAAGCTTTCAGACTCTTTCCTTCTTTTTAAAAAAACAAGTACAAGATGTGGCAAAAACAAGAACACCCCCGCTCCCAACTCAGTTGCCTTGGTTAAGAAATTATCTTTTGAACTCAACTGATCTGAATATTGTGATCAGTGGCACAATAAGCTCTCAGCTAGATGTAATGCACTCTGTGTAGGCCTGCCCTAGAAAACAACTCAGAAACTACAGCTCATTCAAAATTCAGCTGCATGCTTATTTAAGGGTGTTTGTCATATCATACACACACCTGTGTTAAAACATCTTGCTTCCGGGTCCAATTCATGGTGCTGGTGATTACTGATATAATCTGGGGGCCACATAAGTGAAGGACCACCTTTTCTGATTTAGATTTATAAGCTTTGTTAGCTCTGCCTATCAGCATTTGTTAACTGTGCCATTTCCTCTGGAAGTCCAGTAGTCCAAGAATAGGATTTTCTTGAAATTTGCCCCTCAAATTATGGAATAATTTACCCTGAAGCAATGTACTGGGCCTCTGCTGACATTTCATAAGGCCGGTAAAACCTATCTGTTTCAGAACGCTTTCTGTTATCAAAATAAAATATATTTTTACATGGATTTTTTTGGGGTATGTGTTAGTATACTATAGAAAACACTGGTTCTTTTATATTTGTTGAAACTAGATAGAATTTTAAACATTTTTGGAGCTTTAACAGATGTCTGTTTTAAAGTTTCTTGGTATTACCTGCCCTCTGATATTGGGATGGATAGGATGGAAATATTTTAAATATTTAAATAAATATATGACTATTATACAATATGCTTCAAGTCAACCCTAAAATATATAGATATTTGAAGTGGTACCAAAAGCCACCTCCTCAAAATCAGGTTTCTAAATGGTGTTTTCAGTTAGCACAAAGGTTGCCACAGGACACATATACTATCCTGAACAGTGATATTTGGAAGTGTCTTGTAATACCTGAAATAACACAGGTGAAGCAGAACTATTTCTAGGATAATTGTCTTTCTTGTGCTTAGTAATAGAAAGGAAAACAAAAAGTCAAAGCTTGCCAAAGAACTGATCCTGTACTACTTCTAAAAATGACAGTTATGTAAACAGAATGCTTTATTATTTGTTTGACCAATCAGGTGTCCACTTATGCTTCATATTTTAGCTAAAACTCTGTGTATAATGCTCTGCTGTGATGTACATTTAAAATCATTTGGCACTATAAAGATCTCTGGAAAGTGAGAAGTGTTCTATGCACTGAAGATTTCTGTTTTCCACAGGTAAAGGCTCGATCTGCTACTCGAGAAGTCATTGCTACATACTCAGTCGATGATATATTCATCGAGTTGATAATACAGCTTCCCCAAAATTACCCCCTGGGCTCCATCACTGTGGAGAGTGGAAAGAGAGTTGGTGTAGCTGTTCAACAGTGGCGCAACTGGATGCTACAGTTGAGCACATATCTCACTCATCAGGTATGTTTCTAATCAGAATCCTCTCAGTTTGGAGAACACTGTAGTAGTTCAGTCTTTGCTGTATAATATCAGAAACAACCCACATTATACCAGAGATTTGCTCAGAGCAGCAAACAGGTGCAGGAAAACCGTGCAAGCCCTGCTGTTTACCGTCTGACAGTGCCAGTTTGACTTGACCAGTATAACATTGTCCATCCAGAGGACACAGCTTTTTCTAAAAGACAGTGCTGCTTTGAAATTTCTTACAGCTAAGTTGTTACTTTATTTCTTTATGGAAACATTTATATCCCGCCTTTCCTCTTGGTTCAATCAAGGCAGCTTACAATAATAGTTAAAACATCTTACCACCATTTATATTTCCCCTGAAATATCTGTATAGATGAAGGGATCCAAGAAAAGCTGGGATACTGTGGGAAACAATATAACAATGTATTACTGACTACTATGAAGAATTTCCTTTCCTTTTCTTTTTTTAGAATGGAAGCATTATGGAAGGTTTAGCATTATGGAAAAACAACGTGGATAAGCGTTTTGAAGGTGTTGAAGACTGCATGATCTGTTTCTCTGTTATACATGGTTCTAACTACTCTCTTCCCAAAAAAGCCTGCAGAACATGCAAGAAAAAGTTCCATTCTGCCTGCCTTGTAAGTACCTGGAATAGACACACTTTTCATTTAAAACAACAGGAAGTGAAACAGAGCCAAGGATTCCCATGGGTAAATAACTGGAGTAGTTATACGTGCCACTCAGAGGCAAATATGTAGAAACTGCATCATTTTAGTGAAACTGAGAGAATGAATATTCCTTGACAAGGCAGCACCTATCTATCCCCTTAAATAGCTGATTAATATCAAGCATATTTGCTCCATGAGAATGACTGCTTTTAATTTTTTGTTTTACCTTTTCCAGTACAAGTGGTTTACATCTAGTAACAAGTCCACCTGTCCGCTTTGTCGAGAGACCTTCTTCTGAAATACATCTCTACTTCTGTGAATTTCTCAAACACCAAGCACACCTGGATTCAGTTATGAAATAAGCTAATTTTAGCCTTATTTAAAATAAAAATCTTGCATCGTTTGGTCATCATGATCCATGTCTACAGCATACAATTTCCATTAAATAGACTTATTTATTCTTCCCCACACTTACCTTTCAAGAAGAGTGAGATAAGGAGTTTGAAATCAAAGGGAGATTTGATTCCCATGTTTCTCCCCCCCACCACCACCAAGTGGTTAGAACATCCAACCCTTAAGCCTAGGGCCTTCTGTCTACCTCACACTTTCAATCAGGGGAGGGAGGGGGGGTTGACTGCACAGTCTCTGTTGATCCCAGATGAGAACGGGCTCCCAAACTTTCTAACACCAAAATTTGCCATCTCATGTGTAAATCAAAGAAACTAGTGATGTCTCTAAAGGTAAGCCAATAAACCCACTGAAAGGTTACAACGGTGGTCCCCAGTGTGATTCCTATGAGCATCATGGTGCCCACCAATTTGGTTCCTAGTGCCCATTTGCTTCTTTCTCCAAGAAAAAAAACAAACCCCGCCAATCCTATTAGTTTTTCTGCATTTCTGGAGTATGAGATATATCAGAAGAGTCCAGGAGCCATCGCCTTTCTTGCTGCAGGGAGCACCCGTTTGGAAACAACTACATTTATTGTAGGGGGATGTACGGCATGGAACTTCCCAGTATTTTATGTTTGGGTCTCAGCCCCCATGGCAGCTACTTTGCTGTGTACCCAACTGTCATTTCCTAAAATGACCACAGTTGCAATGAAGTTCCAAAATATTGGAAAAGTGCATGGAAGATGGCTGTAGCAACTGCTCACGATGCTACAAGATGAAGAGAGGCAAAAAGTAGTCTTATGGTAGCACTCTGCTGACAATCAGGATAGTAGAACAGTCCACATTGCATCACTGGTAATGGACTTCTCCGAGTTATATTTCTTGTAAAAGTTTGCAATAAAAAGGTACACACTTGCATACCATGGGGTCCAAACATAAATCCTGCAGTATAATATTTTCCTGCCTGCTCTCCACCTTCATTGTAATGACTTCTTTCCACAGTGGTGAATTTGCACTATTCAACAACTAACTAAGCAGATAAAATTAGCATCTTTCAACACCATGACAAACTACAAACAAATTCATGACAGCATAATTATACAAAAATATATTTTTTTAATTGTGATTTACCCCCCAGTATAATAGCATATGAAGTCTTCAGGATTTACAGAATCTCAGTACTGAGAGATTTTCACTTCCGGCTTGTCTACATACTGCTTTGGTGCCTTTTAAACCAGTTTTCTGTAACATTTCTATAATTTCATCTGCAATTAAACAATAAAAACTCAGTTTAAATTCAGCAGTCACCAGCCATATCCTATTAAATAATTATTTGCCATGTCTCGCCTCATGAGGAAATCTTTTCCCTTTTGCTTATTTGACAAAGTGCAAAAAACAAAGGAAAAAAGACTGAAGCTAGAAAAATAACAGGATAAGTGGTATACAGGACAAATTTAGAGTCCAGTGGCACCTTTAAGACCGACAAAGGTTTATTCAAGGTATGAGCTGTCATATGCTGCTTGGCATTTTTCAAATATACAGGACAGCTACACATAGGGAGGGGCCATAGCTCAGTGGCAAAGCATCTGCTTGGCATGCAGAATGTCCCAGGGTCAGTCCCTGACAACACCAGTTAAGGGGATCAGGTAGTAGATTATGTGGAAGAACCTGCCCTGAGAGTGTAGAGCCACTGCCATTCTGAGCAGACAAAATGACCTTGATTCAGTATAAGACAGCTTGATGTGTATATACTCCCTACGAGAGCTCCTTCAGTGCCCCAAGTGGACATGTCCAAGTTTTTTTTTCTTTTAACTCTGAAAGTGTGTGAACATGGATTTATAAAGGCGGATTACCAGGAACAAACCGACTTTACAAATGCTGTTAACTGCACTGTCACTTCTGGCTGTCTCTATTTCTGCTTTACCATTATTACCTGCTTAACAAAGATGTAGAAATTCTGTTCTGGAAGGCACCCTTTGGCCATTTTACACCTTTTGATACATGCTTAATAAGATTTTATGTTCCTTACAAGGCCATCTATTGATAGTATGAGTTCAATGGCAATAGTTCCACCTTGAAGGGCATATGTAGCTCAGATTAGGTATTAGAAAAAGTAGTTGCACCCAATTCAGTATAAAATCATCCCCAAGACACATTCACAAAGATTTCGCAAGCAGTATTTTCAGACAAGTGAATTATTAACATGACAAGACTAAGCTTTCAGTGAACTAAAGAATTTAAAATAAACAATACCTGGATTATTTTCTTTAACTGTAACTAGGTAAAATAAACCTCTTGTTGAAAGCAAGTCTGACACAACTGGAAAGAGCCTATCCATAACTTCTCTGCCATTTTTACCTCCAGCCCAGGCTGCTGCTATTCCATGGCTTTTCACCTAGAATAAATGAAAAAAGAAAATTGCAGTCAGATCACACAATATTTCCAGGAACAACTCAAGGTTCAGGTGTTGACCTTTAAAGCACTATACATTTTGGGACCAGCGCACCTGAACAACCATCTACTTCCTTAGGAACCTACCCAACCTCTATGGTCATTGTCCAAGGCCCTGCTAAAGGTCCCCTGCCTTCTGAGATTAGGCAGGTAGCAACCCAAGAGAGGGGTTCATTGGTTGTGACACAAAAACTCTGAAACTCACCTGTCCCCTTCTGTTGCCATCTTCCACCAGTAGGTGAAGACTTTTTTGTTTCATATGGCATACCCTCAAGTAATCCCTTTTTCCTGCTGTTTTAAATATTTTTGTATGTGTATTTTAGCTTGGTTTTAGTTGTTTTAGTGATGTGTTTTTGTTTGGTTAATTGTTTTTAAGACATGTTTTCATGGTGTATGTTTTTAATCTGTTAGATGTCTTGAATGGCCCTGATGAAGCCAGAAAGTCAGGGTATAAATTTTGCAAATAAATAAAACAAACTTACATCGTAGGATAAATAACATGATTGCTACATTTACTGAAACCAAGCATCACCTCACTTCAGTAGCTGTTATTAAACTCCAATGAACATTTTGGAGAACTTAAATAATGAATCTCAACATTTATTTTCAAGGATTACTGATGAGCCTTAGCAAACTGCAAGCCTAAGCACATTTACTAAATAGTGGGTTGGATGCAGCAGTAATTTCTACTGGCAAAATGGAGTTCTGTATGTGGAATGAGACTTCCTTGCTTTCCTGTTCCTGGTGGATAGGGGACCCTATGGAACAGCATGTGGGTTAAACTGGGTTGGGGGGATCCTGCAATAGGAGGAAAAGAGTTGGGGGGGGGAATCACACACAGCAACACACATAATTCATTAGTGGAAATTTACTACTAGATCCTCCCCAACAGGTCCTACATGCCACCAGCTACTACAGGGATCCTCCTTAATTAGCAGCACACTTATTCGAGAGCAAGCCCCATAGATCGGAGGACTGTACTTCTGAGCAAGCATGCTTTAGGATAAGGATGCAGGTGTCAGAAAACACATTCTTAACTAATATTAAGAATAAGAATTCCTCACAAATTACCTTATTAAATATAAAAATAGGTATGAGACTGAAGGTGAATTGGTAAATATTAAAACCTCCATAGACCTTCACCAACATTTTCAGATAACGCAGCAGAAATGGATAAACTAACTTTACAATTACATGAAAAACAAGAAGAGGAGATTGGATTTATACCCCGCCCTTCACTACCCAAAGGAGTCTCAGAGTGGCTTACAAACTCCTTTCCCTTCCCCTCCCCACAACAGACACCCTGTGAGGTAGGTGGGGCTGAGATAGCTCTTGACAGAAACTGCTCTTTTTCAAGAACAGCTCTTATCAGAACTACGGCTTGCCCAAGGTCATCCAGCCAGGTGCAAGTGGAGGAGTGGGGAATCAAACCCAGTTCTCCCAGATTAGAGTCCGCGCACTTAACCACTACACCAAACTGGCTCTCAAAGGAAACTTTGAAATAAAATGGGTGAGACTATCATAGAATCCAAATAAATAAATAAATCTGCCAGATAAATGTTCCAAGCCCAGCGGAGTGGTAGGACTCTACCCAAGGTGAAACAATTACAGACAACTGCATAGAAGACTTAGATTCTATAAGTACAATGTAACCAAAACTGATGTATGAGTATAGTATCCATTCTGTTAGATTTTTCTATTCTGTTTCTTATTTTGTTTTTCTTTTTCTCTCTCTGTAGTACCTTTCTTTGAAACTAATAAAAACATTTTTTTAAAAAAACCCTAAAATTTTCAGATAACTACAGTGAAATACTGCATATGTTGTGTGTAACAGCTGGTATCTAGTATGCAATGAATGCCTTCCTTAAATACATGGTCTCACCTCAACAGAAGGAGTTACCACATAAGGTGGGTTAAACAGCAGCAAATCAACTTTCCCAAGAAGTCGTGGCAACAATCCTGTTACCTAGACATAAGTTGAAGCAAAATAAAAGAAAGATGCCTTTTATTCCTTAACAAATTCCATTTTGCATTAAATGACACACATAAATCTCATTACATGAAATGTAATGGGAGTCAAAATTTCTCATGTGTAGCCCAAATACAGAAAACTCATCTTCCAGATTTGGGGGGGGGGGGGGTGTACTATTTTTGAAACAGGGGA
>NW_015173679.1:930093-970027 GCF_001447785.1 Gekko japonicus | reverse complement strand
GCGGGAAAGAGAGAGAGCCGAACACAGATGTTATTCTTATGGATTCGGTTGTTTTCCTGTTCAAGTTACATAATTCTATGGTATTCTTCCTGTTCTTGTTAACTGTATTTCTGCTAAGTGTAGTTTTTATGTAGCTTACTGCTTGCGGAGCACCGAACTGAGCTAGGGTGACTCCCTCCAAAGGAAACAGGAAGAAGTTTCAACTTAGTCCTGCCTCCCTAGAGAAGGATGGGAATCACCCACAAGATGTCCTCCAAGCCTCAGAGGAGAAGGACCCTTCACGGGTAAGTACCAATGGTCGTTCCAAGCCCAGCGGAGTGGTAGGACTCTACCCAAGGTGAAACAAAATGTTAATACAATTCATAAGCCCTTAGACATTAACACAGGATGTATAGTAGTTGCCATTAAAATATACTAAGCCCCAATTCAAATGGCTGTCTCTTCAATGGGAAAGAAAACTAACATGGGCCAAGAGAGCAGCCTCTTTCCCATTCCTGTCACACCAACACTATACACTACTTGTGGCATAAACTTTTGTCCAAGTTTAGCACAACCTTTTTGCTGCTCTTTTGGTCTCCTGCTGGGACTTTCTCAAAGTGACAGTTGTTGTTTCTGACAGCCCCCACTGCTTGCCAAAGCCAGAGGCTACCAACACCACTAAATCTGGCCCAGGATATACAAGAAAGTCAGGAAAGAGTTTATGACAACAATAAATCACTAACTAGAAAAAGCAGAGTATCTGAGCTAACTTGAAGAGCTTGCTAAAATTTATCAGAAACAGCAACTTTTTAATTGCAGTGATCATAAGACAACTTTAATAACCCACTAAAATGGCTGACATATCAGATGGATCAGTTATAATCTGAATCTCACCAAATCAGTAATTATGGGTTGAATGTCAACCTTATTACGTATAGCTGTCTCCACTGTGCACAGACCTGCCACAGGGTTGATATCAGTACATCTGTAAGCACAAAATGAGTAACATTTTAATTAACATGTTCTATCATTTATGCATCTAGAGAAATTTAGCCATTTAGCAGACCTTATGGGCAATATGATACATACGAAGTACTTATAAGCTGCATTGCCTACTAAAATCCTAGGCAATGCAGCCAGTGTGGTGCAGTGGTTGTAAAGTCACACAACAACTGCGGGGCCACTGCTTCAAATTCCTGTTCATCCATAGAACTCACTAGATAAGCCTGACCTACCTCGCAGGGTTACAGTGGGGATAAAACTGAGAAAGAGACATAATGGGTTCAAATTCCTACTGTGCCATGAAGCTCACTGGGGGATCTTGGGCACTGGGAAACTTACAGTGCAATTCTAAGCACACTGTAAGCCACCAAGAAGAAAGGCGGGATATAAATGTTTTAATAACTAAGTATATGGAGAAGTAAATCCCATTAAGTTCAGTGGGACTTACTCTCTGGTAAGTGTGCTTAGAATTGCAACCTGTGCCTTACCTTTTAATGTGAAAAATGGCAGAAGGGCAGAACGCACGCAGGCTGGCCTAAATTGTTGGAAGAGCGGTGTGATAAAAATCTAATCAAATATGTTATTATTTACCCAGTTTAAGTATTAGAATACTGTTTACAAACACCACACCCAGAACTGAAACATAACTATGATAGCATACTGCGTATTTCTAGTAAAGACATGAGGAATGTTGCTCAAAGCTATGTTGTACCAATACAGTCAATACATTAGTTACTGTAACTAAACAGCTGGTAAATAGCTTTAAGGGGAGTTCTATCTGCCACTAAAGCAAAGAAAGCACAGTTGTGACCACATTTACCACCACTAACCAAACCTTATGAAAGAAGAGTATGCTTCCAATCAATATAACGGTTCAATTGATCATGTCAAACCATAATTAAGGAAGCAGGTTATCTAAAGTGATAAAGTAAAATTATACACTAGAGCTGGCAAAGCATGGCTTGTAACATGATTTTGCATGCTGTCTGCGCTGGCTAGCCATAATTGTGCCCTTGCTCCAGAGGCTGCTACACAACTAAATAAGAGTGAATATGAAGCAAAGAAAGAAAAGTGGACAGCTGTTTATTTCACTACTACAAATAAACAGGTAATTTTATATGACTTAAAGCAGACAAATACATCCTACTCTTCACCTAGCCCTAAGTAATATGAAATGGCATAATACTTACATGTATAAAGCTTTGGATTCAATCAGTGATGCCACAAAAGTTGAAACTACTCCAGATCCAGATCCTACTTCAAGGCAGATTTCAATGCTAAATGTTTTTGACATAAAATATTGGAGAAAAATGAATGTCATACTGCTATATAGAGAGAATACGTAAGAATGGCTATATGAATTATAATATTTCTGATTAATTATTCTATACAATATTGTAAAAATCCTGAACTTTTAAAATCTGTAGTTCCTTATTCATGAAAAAGGTAAAGAAACAGATGTTCAGCATAAGCTTTAATTTGGTAGAATACTCTATAACTACTAAGAACCTTCAATTCATGTAGTTGTCGATTTCCCCTAAACATTACATCTAGTTTGCCAGGGTGCTATACCTCACTCAAAATACAACCAGAATAGTTTATGTGCGCAGAAAGTTGGGGGTCTTCAAAACAGCAACAATCCCTGTAGTTTTCCTGTTGCCATTGCACTTGCCAATTCAGTGCAGCATCAATGGTTTGTCCTGATAAGTGAGTTTTCCTGACCCATTGTTTCACAGCTGCTATTCCCACCCAACACCAGGGGCCTTTTTTTAAAAAAATGGCAATATCAGAATATCTAGATCACAATGATGTTGCAATGTTATAAAAATGTACCATTATGTTCTCTGAATTCCCAGCTTGCATTTTAAAAAGTCTCTACCCCCTTTTTGTTTTGGAGATAGAAGGGAAAAGGTGGATCTTGGCAATGGAAAGGGCTAGAAATGCATTTTAGAAAACAAAGTTGGGAATTCCAAAGACTTCACAGATTGATCCTCATAATGTTATAATGCTATAGCGATCTAGATATTTTTGAAAGCCCCATGATGACATAGGGGAGGGAATGGTAGCTGTAACGAAAGCCCCATGACATAGGGGAGGGAATGGTAGCTGTAAGTGAATGCAGCAGAGGAAATGGCAACAAAGTGGATGGCACCCTTTGAAACACAGCATCCCTTCCACCATAGGAGGTACTGGAAAGGCCTCCACCTGTTGCCTGAGATAACTGCTTCCACTAATAAACTCTTCCAACATCTGATTCAACGGGGACTATTAAGAGCTGCAATTTCATTCATGCAGAGAAAACCCTACAATGAGACCAACTGAAGCAGCTGCCTCCTTTGTGCAATCTGTATTTTGGGGAGCCAGTCAAATCTGGCTCACAGGACAAGTTATCAGCAAGTTCTGCTAAGTCCAGCTAAAACCACTGAAAAGCAAAACTATTGTGCCTAGTGGACTTCTTGTGGCTTGTTCATTACTGGAAGAGGCTGCTATTAAAACTTTATGGACCAAGTTCCACTTACTATTATTGAATACATTTGTATGCTGAATCTATGATAAGAGTTCAAACTTGATGACGCAGAGGTTCCCAGGAGGTGTCCTATCTAGACACTAGCTAGACCCATACTTGTTAAATTTTTAAGTTTGCTGTAACCCACCCAAGCATTATCTGGGATCAAAATGTCTTGGGCCTGTTTAGCTGTTGTGCTGCTAAGCTTCTCTGTGTTAAACCCTGGAAGATGCAGACTTTTAACAGTTCTTACACACACGATTCCAACACACTTTGACTTTACCTGCATTTAAATGGCTTTACCTGAATTTTTAAAAAATGTTCATAGGAGTGCAACCACAGAGAGCTGCATACACTCCGGCTACTGTACAGGGTTGCCAACCTCCACATTGGGCCTGGAGACCCACCCAGAATTACAACCTTATGCACCAACCTGTAAGAAGCAAGCAGGTCAGAATAAACGTTGTTAAAAGTACTTATCAATGTTTATATTACATAGATTACAGAGACTGTCTCCTCATCACCATAGAAACCAAGAGCCTGGCAGAGCTGGCAACCTTTTGCACCAACCTGTAAGAACCAAGCAGGTCAGAATAAACGTTGTTAAAGGTACTTATCAATGTTTATGTTACAGAGACTGTCCCCTCATCACCATAGAAACCAAGAGCCTGGATGCGCCCTCTCTATTAAATGCCCCTCAGCAGGCATTCTCAGTTCCGATTGGCTGTCGCTCACTCCCCCTCCCTCTTCCAAGAGATGCTTCCCGTCCCTCACTTCGCGCGTCTCAGTTTCTCGGCGTCTTGCTCCAGAGCGTCCAGGAGCAGGAAGGTGTCCTCGGCGGGCTCGTAGACTTCGGCAAATGGGCCTTGCGCTCCAGCATGCTCATACCACGGCGTGGGGATCATGATACTCCCTTTCCTGTCCCGCCCACCTGCGCAAGCGGGCTAGGGCCTGTCTGACTTACGGGATTGAATGCGCTTGAAAACTAAAGCCCCGCCTGTCTCTAGCCCCACTGCCTCCCCACACTTCATTAAAAGGCTTAAGAAACGATGGACGAGCAATGGATTCTGTGCGAATTACCGGGGTGGATTGGGCATTAAGGCCACCCCTCTCCCCTCCGCCTCCAGGGCCACCCCAGTCCGAAAAGGGCGCAGGCGCAGTGGCGAGCGACGGAACAGGATGAGGCTGCTCCGTCATCTAATCAGTCTGTCAGTGTAATTTTCGTCGCAGGGTTAGGAGGAGAACCCTGCAGGCAGTGCTCAGCTCCTTGGTGGTAACGGGGACCTGGCATCTGAAGAGGCTGCAGACTAATTGGGGCGGTGCAGCAGAGCAACGGAGCGGTGCTCGTCAAGCCTGGTTGCTGCAGTTTTTCTTTTCCACGCATGCCCCTGCAGACTACACCCCAGCTATTTATTCATTCAAATTTGTACCCCGCCCTCCCAGCCAGGGCCGGCTCAGAGCGGCTTACATAAAATCAGCAGAAAACGTTTAAATAATACAATAAAACATTTAAAACAATATTAAAGCAGATGACTTTAAGGGAGGTTTGAAGAAGGAAATGGGGTGGGCCTGATTTCTGTGTCAGAAGTCAAGGAACACAGGAGGCAACTGAGAATTCATGCAGGAGTAACCTGTGTGTGCAAGTTGGCAATCGGTAGTTAAGCTTTGGGAAGGTAGCTCAGTTATACAGAGAGGTGGAATTTGTCCCTAGGACTCCAAGGCCACCACCCCGGGCTCAGAGGGGGGGGGACATTTCGCCCCCCTTGCCATTAGCACTGCTGCCATCACGGGCAGCCATAACTTTTTAAAGAGCCCCTAACAAGACCTGGGGGAGCCAGAATGACCTCTCGCGTGTGATGGCCATGAATACTGTGGTCTAAGTAGTGGCCATGGACATGGTATGGGATTTAATGGTATGTTTGGGGTGTCCCAACACAAAAACCACAAGCATCCATGAGGATCCATGCTCCAGAACCATGTTTTGGCAGCATGGTGTTGCCACGAAGCCGTGGACTTGTGATTTCTGTGCTGCATTCTGTGGCCATGGACAAGGCATATTATTTGATGGTGATGTTAGGGTGACTCAATGCAAAAATTATAAGGATCTATGAGGATCCGTGCTTCTGAACCATGTTTTTGCAGCATGGTGTTGCCACAGAGCCGTGGCACCGTGATGTCTGTGGTGCAGGCTGTGGCCATGGACATGATATGGGATTTCATGGTATGTTTGTGGTGTCCCAACAGAGATAACCCAAGCATCCATGAGGATCCGTGCTTCAGAATAATGTTTTTGCAGAATGGTGTCACCACGAAGCCGTGGATCTGTGATTTTTGTGGTGCAAGCTGTGGACGTGGACGTGTTATGTGATTTGATCGTGTGTTTGGAGTGACCCAATTGAAAAACCCTGAGGATCCATGAGGATCCGTACTTTGGAACCATGTTTTTGCAGTTTTGTGGTGCCACGAATTCGTGGGGACATGATTTTTGGAGTGCTGCCTATAGTCTAAGACATTGTTCTGCAGTATGATGGTGGTTTTATTTTGTTTCAGCATAAAAATCATATGAATTTATGAGGATCCGTCCTTTGGAATCATGTGTTTGCGCTGTTGTGGTGCCACGAATCTGTGGATGCGTGATTTTTGTTCTGCCCCCTATAGATTAACACATGGCCTACAATATGATGGTAGTTTTATTTCGTTTCAATGTAAAAATCATATGAATTCATGAGGATCCATGTAGATCCGACTTTTACCTTTTTCCAACAAAAACTGGCTGCGACGGAATCCTGTATATAAATGGAATAAAGGCAGTCTTTAACTAGAATACAGCTGAGTACCTTGATTGGATCAAGACATACCACACAATAGCTGTTGCGCTTTGGTCATACTGGATTGAGTCTGTTCCCCAGACTTTCCCTGCATATTTTATTTATTTTTATTTTCCATATGAATTTACCCATAAATTAAGGTCATCCTTTGAGGTCCTTCTCTGCATAGCCCTACTTTCTAAAATTAGGCAGATGATAGCCAGAAAAGGGGCCTTTTTTCAGTATTAGGTTAAAAAAAAATTATGGTGTGGTCCAGTGATCAAAGGACACATGCATACTTGATGTCTGTGTGAGTAATGCCTATGTGGCGTCCTCGCTTATTGGGGAGACGGTTTTACCTTTAAAACACTCTCTGTGTACATAAACTTGGTAGATTTCTGCTGCCACCAGGATTAAAAATTGCAAGTCTCTCTCTTTTGGTAGAATGACCCAGGGTCTGGACACTATGTCCCTGATTGCTGGGACTGTTGTTGTTCAGTCGCACAGTTGAGTCCGACTCTTTGCGACCCCATGGACCAGATCACGCCAGGCCTTCCTGTCTTCCGCCATCCTCTGAAGTTGGCTCAATTTCATGTTCGTTGCATCTATGACACTGTCTAACCATCTCATCCTTTGCTGTCCCCGTCTTCTTTGACCTTCAATCTTTCCCAGCATCAGGGTCTTCTCCAGTGAGTGCTCCCTTCTCATTTGGTGGCCAAAGTATTTGAGCTTCAGTTTCATTATCTGGCCTTCCAGGGAACAGTCAGGGTTGATTTCTTTTAGGATTGACTGATTTGATCTTCTTGCAGTCCAAGGGACTCTCAAGAGTCTTCTCCAGCACCATAGTTCAAAAGAATCTATTCTTCGGCGCTTGGCCTTCCTTATAGTCCAACTCTCGCAGCCATACATGACTACTGGGAATACCATTGCTTTGACCATGCAAACTTTTGTTGGCAGGGTGATGTCTCTACTTTTTATCATGCTGTTTAGGTTCACCATCGCTTTCCTCCCAAGGAGCAGGCATCTTTTAATTTCATGGCTGCTGTCACAGTCTGCGGTGATCTGGGATCCCAGGAACGTGAAGTCTTTCACTACTTCCACGACTTCCCCTTCTATTTGCCAAAGAGTGATGGCAAAAGTCTGTCACTACTTCCACGACTTCCCCTTCTATTTGCCAAGGAGTGATGCCATGATCTTAGTTTTTTTAATGTTGAGCTTCAAGCCCACTTTTGCTCTCTCCTCTTTTACCCTGAGCAAGAGGCTCTTTAGCCCCTCTTCACTTTCTGCCATTAGAGTGGTTTAGATTGCTGGGATAAGTTTAAACAAAAAAGGATTTATTTAATAAAGAACAAAATAGGTTTCTGGTTATTCTGAACTGTTGCTGAAGAAAGCAACTTGCAAATATAACTGGCAAAAACTTGGTGTCACAAACAGTGTCTCAGACTCCAATACTCCACTCTGACAGGCTTTGATATTCAGTCTAATCTCTCTCATATATATATATATATAGAGAGAGAGAGAGAGACAGAGCCACACAGGCTAAACTCTTTGTCTTATTCACACAGAATAGACTCAAACTCTTATAGTCACACAGACAAACTGTTTGTCTTATTCACACTCTAAACTTAACACACAGAATCACCTCATAGACACCACTCCTCCCACTCTCTCAGTCATCAGCCAATCACATCACACTTATCTCCCTCTATCACTCTCCTTATATTACTGCAGTCACACTAAAAATTTAAAGAAACACACACACCAAAACAAGAAATCATTACAGCCTACTTTACAATATGGTCCAGGTTTAATCAGAGGAAGTCAGAGTCACTCTGAAGAAGCCAAACTGCCACCTCTCTTATGCTAAAGAAGATGCTGGTTTGAGGCCCACACAACTAACAAAGGGATTTTTTTAACAAAGCATTGATGCTCCTTGGTAAGTTTGAAAAGAGCACTGAGACCTGAATATTTATTTATTTACAAAATTTGTATGCTGTGTTTCTGCCCTCACAAGGACCCCCAAGCTGGCGAACAATTTAAAATATACATAATAAAACCTCATTTTTAAAACTGTTAAATAACCCCCAAACACACCTAATTAAAACAATTAAAAACAGAGTAAAAATACATATAAAACATAAAAAACACTAATTAAAATATTGGTTAGGAAGAAGGAATGCCAAACAACACAAAAAGTCTTCACCTGCTGGCAGAAGACAGCAACAAGAAACGACAGATGAAACTCCTTGAGTAGAGAGTTCCAGAGCTTTGGTGCCACAACTGAGAAGGACCTCTGCTAGGTTGCCACCTTCCTAATCTCAAAAGGCACGGGCACCTGAAGCAGGGCCTTTGAAGATAACTGTAGTCGTCAGGTTCATAATGGAGTAGGTAGTCCTCCAGATATGTTGGTCCTGAACCATATAGGGGTTTGAACGTCAACACCAGCGATGTTTCTTCTAAGCTCCACAGTGTTGAGAGCAAAAATTCTACCTTGTGAACAAAAAAAGCTAGTAGCATTAAAGTTGCGAGTGAGTCTACATTCGACTATTGCATAAATTAGTTTCTTAGAAGATTGTTTCCATAACCTTGTAAAAATCTCAGAATGAATTCCTTTACACTATATTTATATTATATTTTAACAATAATTTTAACATTATAAGAGAAAACAAAATCAAGCCAAATTTCATTACAGAAAATATTGTCCTCTATGGGGGTAGACCAGGCCTCCACAGAACAGGTCTACTCACCCCAGTCTACTATAGTGATAGACCTGGCCTTGGACCATTGCCCTGCACTGAGCCTTAGAAAACATACCAGCACTGGGTGGGGTGGGGAGGACTCTTGCAGTCTACTTTGGGGTTTTTATTTAGTGAAATATGACAGTCTAACAGGTCAAATATAACAGAGGTGGAAGAATCATTGTCAGAACCCTGCCTAACCTAACAAACAGGAAGTTGCTTATATGTTATCAACCTGCCGAAACTACTTATTTATTCAAGTATTTATACAAGTCATACTGAAAAGTATAATAGGGGTGTGCAAAAAACCTATTTTTCCTGCCCCATTATAGTCTATGTGGAACATTACAGTTGATGGGCCTCATAGGCTATAATGGAGAATTGATCCGGGGTACCTGGGGCTCTGGGGCGGCTGTTTTTTGAGGTAGCAGCACCATATTTGCAGCATAGCTGCTGGTGCCTCTCTTCAAAGCCCCCCCCCCCAAGTTTAAAAAAGATTGGACCGGGGGTCCAATTCTATAGGCCTCAAAATGAGGTGCCCCCATCCAATGATGGGGCCCCAAAGTTTGTGAACACTTCTCAAGCACAGCCCCCCATAGAGTGCACTGCAGTAATTTAATCTAGATGTAACCAGGGCATGCACCACAGTGGCAAGATCTTGTCTTGATACCCAAAGTGGTTGTGAGGGATTCCTGCGGCCTGAGCACCCATTGCTGTTCCTGGGCTTGTTACTGCCAGAACAGCAGATCCTCATGCTCCTCATGGCCCGGGGCTGCTGGGAGCAGGGGGTGGGGCTTGTTCCATGTGCCTGCCCCCTGGGCTCTTTAGTGCCGGAGCTCCTCTCCTGGGTGCTCCTGGAGGAAATGACCCCTGTAGATCCTATTATGTAATTTCAGTACTGCTTAATGTGTCATGTTAATACTTATGCTATGCTCCTTTCTGGTGGTTCCAGTTTTCTAGAAGAAGAAGAGCTGGTTTTTATATCCCACTTTTCTAAGGAGTCTCAAAGCAGCTTACAATCACCTTCCCTTCCTCTCTACATAAGTCACCTTGTGACTGAACTGTGACTGACTCAAGGTCACACCAGCAGCTGCATGTGGAGGAGTGGGGAATCAAACCCGGTTCTCCAGATTAGAGTCTGCCACTCTTAACCACTACACCATGCTGGCTCTCTAATATCCTAATGCATCAGTTATTGAATATCTCATTTTGTTGATTGTACTGACTCACTATGTGTAATCCACCTTGAGTTCATGTGAGAAAGGAGGACTATAAATAACCTTAAATAAACAAGAGTTTTTAAGGTCCAGTTCAAAATGTGTTTTCCTAGTGTTTTTATTATGCATCAGTTTGGGTAAAAAGATTATTCTTAAATACAAGTAATAAATAAGCTGTTGATGTGGGATTCACAAGAAACTACTATGCTTTCAGAATGTTCTCAGAAGAATGCTTTCAGAATGCACTTTTTTTTTCCCTTGGAACACAATAGCAGCCAGCCCTGCTATGTAACTTGATGGGCAAATATGATATTCTGGCCAAGAATGAAGATCAGTTCCATTTCTTCAGCTTGTTTTTGGGTGGCCAAGAAAGCTTAGCTTCAGCAAAAGCTCTTGTGGGCTGATCTAAAATTATCTCTGTTTCTTTCTTTCTTTCTTTTTTGCAGAACAACATTGGAAAGCTGTAGTGGCCAAGAATAGAATCCTATTTGTGAAGGTTTAGTGGCTTGTGATGTTGCATGAAGCCTAATGCTAAGCACAATATTATTGCATTGGTGGGAGATTATTTTTATAGTGTTTCTGGTACAAAATAGTAAAGCATGTGGTATTTGTCTTTTAGTGTGCTCTTCTGTTACCTTGTACCAGTCAGAGCAAGTAATCTTAATATTTTGATACAGGATTATGCTCTTCTTTTTCTGACTTTATACAAAAAATATAACTTCTATAGCCATCACATCAATCATTTTGAATAGACATTTTGATCATCATGTAGGACCTATAGTCATGTTAGCCATGTCCATTACCTCACTGTTGCACAAGGAAATCTAGCAACACTTGAATCATTTATTTCTTCGCTATATTGACGTTGTGGTAGCCTGGTTGCAGAAAAAACAAGAACTGTAGCATCTTAAAGAATAGCGCTTTGTGACATAAGTGTTCATGGACTACATCTTATGCATCTATGTAAGATAAAAAGTGATCCACTCACAACAGCAATAATTTGGAACAAGTGGGGACACGCAAGAAACTTGCAGAGACTATGAATCCCTTCCCCCTCTTTGCTTCCTTCCCTCTTCCTCTTTCAATACAAGACCTTATGGGCACTCAATGAAATTGCTGAGCAGTCAGGTTAGAATGGATAAAAGGAAGTACTTCTTCACCCAAAGAGTGATTAACCCATGGAATTCACTGCCACAGGAGGTGGCAGCGGCTACAAGCATGGACGGCTTCAAGAAGAAATTGGATAAGCATATGGAGCAGAGGTCCATCAGTGGCTATTAGCCACAAGGTATAGATAGGAACTCTTGGTCTGGGGCAAGTGATGCTCTGTATTCTTGGTGTGTGTGTGGGGGGGAATAGTGGGAGGGCTTCTAGTGTCCTGACCCCACTGGTTGGACCTGCTGATGGCATCTGGTATTTTTGGCCACTATGTGACAGAGTGTTGGACTGGATGGGCCTTTGGCCTGATCCAACATTGGCTTCTCTTATGTCCTATCAATCTTCCCCCTCTTTCTACCATTTCCCTCATCTGCTTATCCCCATCTCTTTTACTCCCTCATCCCTTCTCTGTCAATCTACCCACCTTCTGTGATAACCTACCCGCTTCCCCCCGCTTTCTCCCATTCCCTTTATCTGTCAACCTGCCCCCTATTTCACTCCTTTCTCCCATTCTCCTTATCTGTCAATCCATCCCTCATCTTTTTTGTTCCTCCCCCCGCATTTCCTTCATCAGTCTACGCAACCCTTGCTGATTTCCCTACCTACCTACCACCCCGGTACTTCACTCACCCTCACCGCTGCAGCTCTCCCCACCTACCCCCCTTAGCACTCCACTCACCCCCACCCTTGCAGATGGTGGCATATCCCACACGGGAGGGTTACCTGAATGGGCATGGGGAACTGGGTCAGTTGCAGAGCTCAGGTTTACATCTCTTTGATTATTCATTGTTAGTGGTGAGTTGTCATTTTAGTTTATGAGCTGGCTGTAGGCAAGTGCAGGCCTATCAGCCAAGGCCAGGGTTGCTGGGTCTCACTTTGTGGTGGAAGACCTCCTGCCCCCACCCCGGGTTGGCTGTTTCAATTGCTACTAAGCTGGGTGATGAAACAAAAATGGGGATGATTGGCAGAGTCCTGGTGAGACATCACTTCTGGTTAAACCACAGAGTTTTTGCCAAATTCTACAGTATCATTGGCAATGTGATGATATCACTTCTGTCATGCTAGAAATGACATTTTTACACTGCCGGCAAGTCCCCCCCCCCCCCTCAGGATAGTTTCCTGCAGGTTGCCAGCCTCATGTTGTTTAGGATAGGCCACTGTTTGCACTGATTATATGCTAGAGTAATTTTAGTCAATATCTCTACAACATTTTCTCATTTTCTCTTTTGAATCTATTGTCTTCTAGAAATGTTCTGTTGTCTGAAAGGAACGGTTACTTGTATAAAGTAAATTAACTGGGATGGATTTCATTATTCTTGTAATGGAGAATTGCATTAGGAGCTGAGACTTTTGTATTGTCAATATTTATTAAATTAATCCATCTGAAGGTTGTTTTGTCTCTACAGATGGCCAACCTTTGGATTATAATACAAGAAATGACTTCACAGTTTTGAGCTGTAGTAGATGTTGGTTTTGGCCACCTCAGTCCTCATGAAATCTGCTTAATTATTGCTTTAAAAAAAATCTTTAAAGTTGTGCTTATACAACATTTATTTTTAGTGCTTACATAACCTGAATCGACTGTTTTCCTTGGATGAAGGCATGATGTTGTAGCCAAAAGAGTGTCTATTTCAATTTCTAGAAATTACTGGCAGTTTAATAATTTGTTTTGACAGCTATCATGTAATTATATTATAGAAATTACACAGGTTTTTAAAATGGAAACTGTCACTTATACGATGCAAGGTTCAACTTTCTTTGTTACTCTGAGAAGTTGTTTAACTGAGGAACATGCAAGACAGGATTTCTACCCAGTCAAGAGGTTCACCGTTTTGCTGGTTACAAATCTATTTATTTATTTAAAACATTTTATGCCACCTTTCCACCCAATCAGGTTCCCCAAGGCAGCACACATAAAAATATTAAAACATTTGAGCAATTAAAAACATTTAAAATTATAAAATAATTCAATAAAAACTCCTAAACAAGAGCAAGAGAGGATGGGTAATCTAGCACTACTAACACTTGTCCCCACATAATAGAAGTGAAGAGCCCAGACTTGCTGTAAGCAGTTAGCAGCGCTGTCCTAAAATCCTGTCATGCCATCACCAAACTGGTGCTTTGACAGTGTAGCCGTTCCTGTGCTCTCCCGCCAGAAGAAACTGCAAGTGTTGCATCACTAAGGTACTGAGAGCATAGGAACAGCACAGGAGTCCATAATGACACTGTGACATCCACTAATCTTGGGTTGGCATGGTAATGATGGCCATATATCTGCCATGTGTGGAAGGAGTCAATCAATGCATGGTAACACTAGCACACCTCTCTGACATCACTATGCCCAGCCCCCTATTGACAAAACAGATGGGGGGGGGAATAGCTCAGTGCCCTAAACGGTATGATTACAATGTGCCTAGCAGAAGCTTTGTGACTATTATCATCTGGGGATCTCAGTACATGGGGGTTCAAATCCCCTTCCACAAACAGCTACTTTTGTGACAAGTGGACACAAAGGAAAGGAGGAATGGGCAATTCAAGCAGATCATCCAACCACCTCCACAGCTGACTTGGAATGAGGACCCCCCCCCAAAAAAAAACCCCTCAGTTTTTCTTAGACAAGGGTTTAGGTTTCATTCAGGGAATCATGCACATTGGAGAAGTTTTTGCAACACAAAAAGAACAGAGACACCAGTACATCCACAGAAGGCATCCTTCCCCCCCAAAACTGTTGGGAATAAATTAGAGCTTGAGCTCTAGTGACTGAAAAGATGAGAATAAGGCAAAACTAACCTTTTGGTCAGCGGCTATCCTGACAGACACAAAACAGAAGGAGTTGGCAAGCCTTTACCCAAGGCACAGCATTCCTTCAACCATGCAGCTAACTGAACACATAGAAAAAGGATACATCACGGGGCATTTGGTCCTGATTACAAAAACAGGACCAGAAAGACTGAAGTGAAAGCATGAGCATGGTGGGAAACTGCAGGTCTAATATTCCAGTCAAGCTTTGCCTTGGCTACTAGGTCGCCTGGGAGGACCCCTATACATCTTGTCAAATCCAGTCACTGAGAATGAGCAGCTCATTTTGCTTGGCTTTCTCAGACTCCACTCATTTTGCTTAGCATTCCTCCTGTCTAGCTAGCACCCCCTCCCCGCCCGGATTTATGAAGCTGATTCCCAAGCCAGCAGGTTTTGTTCTCCATCTCCCTTCTATGCCATACAGCCTGTTTCATGATTTATTTGTATCCACAAAGATCTGGGGGATTGTGACCCTGAGAAACCTGTCCACTGCTAGAGCAGAGCTGTCCAAAGAGTGTGGTGTAGTGGATTGTCAGATTAGGATTTGGGAGACCTAGGATCAAATTTCCGCTCTTCCATGAGCTCCCTTGGATAGGTACACTGTTTCAGACACACCTACCTCACAGGGATATTATGAGGATAAAATGGGGAGAGCCATGTTTTTTTCTAATCTGAGCTCCTTGGAGAAAGGGTGGGATGAAAATGCACACATAGTTCCCTCCTCATGAGAGCAGCATTTTTGAAGACAGTGTAAGGTAGTAACAAGCATGTAGTAGAAGTAGATTCTAATGTGCCAAGCCCTATTAACAGAACACAGCTATGAAATAACCCAAACATTTGTTGTTCAGGAATCGAGTTCTGTAAGCAAGTCAGATGAATGGAGGTGCCAGCTCTCTTGTTCAAGCAGGCTCCTGTGCCTTTAGCAGTGGCAATGACAAACAACAGAACAACTGGTAGAATTTCTCTGTATTTGCATAGGTACATATTCACTGGCCAAACAGCTGTTTGTTGAACACCTTTCAGTTCTGCAAGAACTCTGCTAGAAGAGAATGAGCAAACACATGACAAAACAGCTAGGTGAACACTAGTACTGCAGCCGTCGGTCTTGCTGTAGACCTCACTCACAATTGTCATTGTACTATGACTGGGGTCCATCCTTTTCTGTTGGAGCACTGCCTAGAAAGAACCGAGAGAGATACAGAGACAGTAAAATGTCCCTAATGACAGTAGTAAGCATATGTGCTCAGGCATAATGCATGTTTGTACAATTATGGTAGTATAACCCTGAACACAGCCCTGGGTCAGGGGCCATGTTTTGGGGTCACCTTCATGACTTCTCAGGACATATGCTGTCTGGGATGGCAAGAGAGACTTCATGTTTGATATTAAAGCTGATCATGCTACAAGCAGTCAGTGCACTAAACTAATGAATAAATAAGCAGTTTTTCCTGGGGGCCTGGATACTCCCCTGTGAATATTTATATGTTGTGGCTTTCTGAGGGCTCATCAGAGTTCAGGCCATAATAAACTATTGAGGTTTGCAGAACAATAATCCACTTTCCAGGAGCATCCAAAAGTAGAAAATAAAGCAGAATCAAATATTGTCAGGAAACATGGACTAGGATTACTAAATGAAGCAGGAGAGCAACTCGTATAATTTTGTTAAGCCAACAGTATTTGGTGTGGGGAAAAAGGAGAGCTATCAGACAAAATTCCACTGCAACATGGAGTTAAGCAGGGCTGTGTTCTTGCTCCTCAGTTATTCAGTCTGTATTTATATGATCTGAAGAAGCATCTCTTGGATCCCAGTTTTTATTGTCCATCATCGAACAACCAAAATATACCAGTTCTGTTGTATGTAGACAATACAGTGCTCCTGTCAAGATCAATTATTTGCCTCAGAAAAATACTGAAGGTTTTTTCCTTCTATTGTCAAGAGGAGAAACTTTCTATAAACTATAATAAAACTAAAGTTTTGATATTTCAATGCATCCAGTGCTTATATAATTGGAAAACAGAAGACCAATCAAGCTTGTCTCCCAATATCTGGGGATCCCAATTCATTCTTGTATTTCATGGCACCCTCATATTTCACATTCCACCAAACGGGCAATTCAATCAGCTGTATCCATTTCACATTTCTTTTTTACAGGTGGAGGACAGTACATTCCAGCAGCCACTGTGGCCTGTGTGGCAAAGATGGAAGCACTGTTACTATATGGTGCACCCATTTGGACTAAAGGGATTGAGGCTCTATCTGATCAGTTTGCTAAGCCGCTATTACACTTCTTATGTATGATTTTAGGCACCCCTAAATGCATCTCTGGGCTTTTCTTACAGGCAGAGTTAGGTCAAATTTCTTTGGAGGCAATGGCATGGATCAGATATTTTATCACATTAAGACTCTCAAATCTGAACTGGGACACAGTTTATTACCTCTTATTCGTAACGACTCATTTGTATCATCATGGGATAAATTAATTGACAACGTTGTCCACTTTAAGTTTGCCAGTAGTTAGCCGAATTGCCTTATGTCTTTATCAAGCTTATGGGAATTATGATATTAAAGGGCAACTGGCATATCGCACAGGAACATAACCTGTGTATACCAGAGTCAGAATTCCCAGAGACCGTGGATAGACAAGACTAGGTTGACGTGATAACTGGTCTTTTACTTAAGAATTACCAAGCATACAATAATAACTAGCACACATACACAAGCAATACAGATCTAGGAAAAATAGGCAGGAAAAGACAGTGACTTTTACATTAGCAGGAATATTGTTGGTGGGTGATACGTTACCTGTCCGGCAAGATGAGTAGACTGTGCAGCAAAAAGTTAATAAAATGAGAGAGGGAGTGGGTCGTGAGTCAGCCAGCGACACATGTGGAGTGGTCCCTAAAAACAATACCTTAGTATGGATAGGATAAAAAAACGACCACTGGACAATGAACGGTTGATGTGCGCAAGGGATTGACACTTCTTGGGGAAGGGGTGAAACGGGAAGGGGGAAAGAAAGTGCAATCACTTTAACGATTCAATGCTTGTCATGGGCATAATCTGCATCGGTGGCAGGATGGCTCCAGAGCATCTTTTGTTTCTGGCTGGGCAATAGTCTTTGAGGATGACTCCGGTGGAGAAGGAATGTGCTGCGTGATGGAAAAGCAATCCCTTTATGGCTTCTGTGCAGGAACATCTGGCCTCTGCCAGAACATGGCTTCTCTCTGGTCTGCTGCTATGTCTGTGTTCATGGCGACCGGGTCTGCCTCACAGTGCTTGTGCAGATACATATTTGGCATGGGCGGAAGTCCTCTGTAGTCCTGGGTCCAGATCTGGTATGGCATGCGTCTGTGGCACCAGGCTGCCCTGGCCACAGTATACAGTCCATAGTCCAGCATGGCATTGGTAGCAAAGAGTCTCTTTAATAGCACAATCTGGAACTGCTTCATGGCAACACAGTAGACACAATAGTGAGACTACTTATCCTTAAGGATGATACTTTTTGCTTGGGTATGAAGGGTCCTTGGTTAAAGTTGAAGAAGTTGAAGAAGACCTCTGTTCTATGTCAAGTAAATAACTGAGATATGATGTAGCTACACTTCTTATTGTAACTGATAAATGAATGTATGCCTACTCAAATGACGTCTTCTTACCTGTAACCAGTGAAGATTTCTGTATGTTATCATTTTGCTTATGTCATTTTGAGTATAAAACCTTATGTTCTTCCTTCTTAAAGTTAGAAAACAGTTATTTTTGGCGGGCACTTTGTTGCTTTGCAGTTTTCCTATTTGTTGGAATACATAATTAAGAACTTTTCTCCTCACTGGCACTTCACTCGTTTTGTTCTTTTCTGGGTCTGGGGACATGCGAGCCACATTTGTGGAACATTGTTAAAGAGTTTCTGTTCCTTGGCTCATTCTTCTACCATAATGGAGACTGCAACCAAGAAATCAGAAGGAGACTGAGACCTAGAAGAGCAGTCATGAAGGACCTAGAAGGGATCCTTAAGTGTAAGGAAGCATTGCTGGAGACCAAGATCAAGACAATTCATATGATGATATTCTCCATTGCTATCTATTGATGTGAAAGTTGGAAAATGAAGAACACCAACCAGAAGAAAACTGATTAATTTGAAATGTGATGTTGAAGCAGAATTATACAGATACCCTGGGCTGTCAAAAAGACAGATAAGTGGGTTCTAGATCAAATCAAGCCTGAACACTCCCTAGAAGCAAACATGACCAAACTTGAGGCTATTGTACTTTGGTCACATCATGAGAAAGCAAGACTCACTGGAAAATGCTACAAAAATTGAAAGCAGCAGGAAGAGGAAGACCCTAACATGAGATGGATTGACTCAATAAAGGAAATAATGGCCTTCAGTTTGCAAAACCAAGCAATGCTGTCAACTGTAGGATGTTTCGTAGGTGATGAATGCATACGGTTGCCATAAGTTGGAAATGATTTGACAGCATGTAACACACACCGAGAGGACCATCCAGGAATCTGTGTTACAATACAGCCTTTCCTAGAGACCCAATCATGAAGGGAGCCAGGACCATCAGCCCTATTCTAGCTTCTGTTAATTAGACTTGCTCAATCATCACACTTAGGAGATTCAGTCATCCCATTTTTTCCCCATTGCATCAGCTGGTACCCATCACTCCTCCCTCCTCTCTTATGATCACTTTTGGCCATATTCTGCTTTACCTTCACAAAAATCCAAACCAACTAAAAACTGCCATGATTCTGAAATTCCCCCAATCAGAGAGCACCCAAAACTCTTCAGTCACAGAAAAAATTCTGGAAGAATGGCCCAATGAGAGAAAGGTTCACAAAATGCCACTAAAAAGGTTTGGTCCCAGTAGTAAAGGCCCAAAGGAAAATAGGATAAAACCAGCATCCTAGTAAAGGAGAGATTAGAGTCAATTTGAACCCCAATGACTGCTCTTTCAGCCCTGAAATCATTGGACAGAGACTCCCTCCTTCCACCTGAACTCCCCCCTCCACCACTAATTTGGGACTCCTTCAACTGATTGCAGATTTCAAGACCAGTCAATATGTGAAACTTTCTGCTTGTCTTCTCTAAGCCTCTCACTCTTTCTTCTCTTGAAGCCTCATCCCTTCATTGATGCACAGCTCAGAGAGAAGCTGTATCTTCTGCCCCTTTCTGGGGACAGTGTATACTTATAAAAACACTGAGGGTGTGTTCTGACTTTCTGGACTAGCCTGAAGTTAACTAGCATAACTGTGACAGCTTCTACTAGGAATTAACTAATTTGCTTGTTGTTGCTTATTCCCCAAACCCTTATGTGATTTTTATTTGCCATCTGGTTATTTGCATTTCAGTGTTTCCCCAATTTAGTATTTTTATTGCTGTTTCAATTTACCTGCATTTCTTACTTTTCCTTCCATTAATTTTACATGTTCAGTAAAGATTAAACTAATAAGTATTGTCTCCCTCACTGCCTGCCATTCTTATCCCTCCCTGAGGTACTGCCCCAGTTTGCGTTCATTTCAAGCACAGACAAAAGATCACTTGACACAGAAATCTAGGCATGCATGTGGGAACAGAGTTCTACACATATATTCAGCATTTCTGGCAACACAAGTGGCACCACTTAGACATTCTTACCATACCCACCCTTTTGTGTTATCCACACTTTGTGATTCACATGATTAGAGAGAAGGTGAAATAACTGAGCCAATATTTCCCCAGCTCTGTGGGGAGAAGCATTAAAACTCTCTGCAGCTTCTGACTGTCCTGTTCACAGAGCTCCGATTCTGCAAGGCAGACAGGACTACAACTGTTTGACCAGCAGTAGCAAAGACCTGGGGTGCAGAGTCTGGCCTTCACCCAGGATTGTGGTTTTGCTCCCACACCTGCAAATGGGGTTTCTCAGCCCAGTTTTGTGCCAGTGGTGTAATGATGTCACACTGGCATATCTCCAAGGGCTCCCTCCCCTTTCTGCACTGTGCATACTTACCCTGTGTCCCGAGCTGCTAGCAACTGTGGAGGGAGAAACTGTTGTTAAGCCAGAATACTGTAACTGCATACTGCAGTAGTCAGGAAAAAACACAAGCTATTTGCACTAAATCACACTCTGAGGATGGGCTCCCTTTCCTTGCTTAGTAGTTCAGAACAACCACTCCTGTAGGACAGCTACTTCAGGACAACCACTCAATATTGTAATAACATCAATGATATCATTAATATCAGTGAATAGCCTGTGCTTCGCTGATATGACCCAGACCATGCGCTAATTGATTGTGGACTCCAGCCATTTTGTATGCTGTTGCTAGCACTTTATGTACTGTTTTTAGACAATTTATTGAGACAATTTTAATTGAGAAGTTGTTTTACCAGTAATAATGATGTGAGCCGCCCTGAGCCTGCTACGGCAGGGAGGGAGGGAGGGATAGAAGCCAAATAAATAAATAAATAAATACCTACAAGGGGAAAAAATGTCAACATGCTTGCAATGCTTGTGTTGTGAGATTCTCCCCCCCCCCCACGTTGCTGCAGCAGGTGATGGAAGCAGGAATCCCCAGCCCTGTTCAGGGGCTTGGCAGGCCTGTTCTGTGATTTTCAGATCTTTGAAGTCAAGTGTGTTCTGGAGTGAGCTATCAAAATTACAAAGGCCTTGAAATGTTTGCTATGTTTGCCTGAAGGATCCATTTTTATAGTGCCACTTTACCAGTTTAAATGGTATGTCCTATGACTTTATATACAGTTAGTGACCTTTACCTAACCTCCAACAGTAATTTAAAATATACAGTGTGTCCTCTCAATAGTCTGAAATATAGAGCCTTTCAAAAGGGATAAACAAAATAATTGAGATGTACCCTAGCAGCATTTAAATCTCAGTGAAATGTTTCCTGGAAAGAAACCCATTTTTCCGTTCTGAGACACAACATTGTGTTTTAAAATGGAACACTGATGAGAAAGGTAATAACTGAACAGCAGTGTTTTTGGAATGAATGCTTTGCCACAGTGCTCTCTAAGGATTTAGTTGTTTATCCTCAATGTTATACTGTCAGTCCACATGTCTGAGTAAATTCTGTTCTCTATAATAGCCATATCCTGATTAATCATCATTGAAGACAAAATTTTAGAAGGAATTATTGGGTTTGTTGTAGCTGTCCCCATAGAATTCTGGACACAATACTTATACACAGACATTGTTCATGAACGTGTGTATTCACGTTTGAATAGCACTGCTTTTAATGGACACCTTTCCAAAGTACTGTAAAAATGATCAGCACTCAGAGGTAGCTTTGAACATGTGACATACACCATTGAGAAAACAAAAGACAGACATGATCAATTAAATGAATTAAATTAATTAATCGAGAGGGTGGTGGCGGCACAGCTCCAGGGCTTTCTGGATGATGCTTCCGTGTTAGATCCCTTCCAGTCCGGCTTTCGCCCGGGACACGGGATGGAGATGGGGTTGGTTGCTCTTACTGACGACCTCTGAAGACACTTGGATCAAGGCGGTTCGGCGGTGCTGCTACTGCTGCTTGACCTGTCGGCTGAGTTCGACATGGTCGATCACCAGCTGCTCACCCGCTGTCTTGCCAACGCGGGGATACAGGGGCTTGCCTTACAGGGGCTTGTCTCTTTTCTCCAGGGTTGGGGACAAAGGGTGGCGCTAGGGGAACAGCGGTCCGGGAGATGCCCACTTGAGTGTGGGGTGCCTCAGGGCACTGTGCTTTCCCCAATATTGTTTAACATCTATATGCGTCCCCTTGCCTAGGTGGCTAGGAGGTTTGGGTTGGGTTGTCATTAGTACGCTGATGACACCCAGCTCTACCTGATGTTGGGCGGCTGGTCGGACTCCAGACTGGAAGATCTGGACCAGGCGTTGCAGGCCGTGGCTGGTTGGCTTAGGCAGGAGTGGACGGGTAGGTTCGTACGGAAGAAGGTGATCCTTCAGGTATGCTGGCTCCAAGCCACTGAAATCAATGGACAGAGACCCCCTCCTTCCATCTAAATGCCCCCCTTCCCCCACTAATTTGAAACTCCTTCAACTGACTGAAGACTTCAAGACCTTTAAAGGTCAATACCAGTCCCCTGAATGAGCCCGGAAGCAAATTGGAAGCTAGTATAGATGGAACAAGACTGGTGACATGGTCCCTACAACTCACTCCAGTCAACATTCTGACTGCAAAATTGTGTACCAGCTGTAACTTCTGGGAAGTTTTCAAGTGCAGCCCTCACAGAATGCATTGCAGTAATCGAATCTATATGTTACCAGTGTGTGAACTGCAGTGGCAAAATCTTTCCCGCTCAGGAAGGGCTTCAGCTGACACACTAGCAAATGTCGGTGAAAGGCACTCCTGGCCACTGCTGCCAGCTGCCATCTGGGCTCAACAGGCTATTTATTTTTATCAGTAATAAGGTTTATTACAGCTTGCATTGTGCACTGAAGATCTACTTCATTCACTTTAGGTAGATAGATGATAGCTAGATAGATAAACATTTCCAAACTATTGTTTTGCCATAGTTCTTGTCCCATCCCATGTTTGCCTCTGAGGATGGAAGTCTGCAGCTGTGATAGTGAGAACTTTGGGGCACACTTTGTCATAATATTTTACTCACTGTGATTATGGGACATATTTTAAAGAAAAACTGACTCTTTTCCCTCTCACTAACCCACCATTCCTATTGTTCCATTTTCCTTTTCCATTACAAACATATTACAATTGTCAGCATACAATAACCAACAACAACCAAAGCTTGAGAGACAAGCCTTTTCTGATAACCTCTTTGAAATTGGATGTTGCATTTTTTATTAAAGCATTTCTATTGGAGGTATGATAAACAATACTAGAGACGAGGGTTAAACAATTTATTTAGGATAGGATAGAAGCCCTGACCTGGATGGCCCAGGCTACCCTGATCTCATCAGATCTTAGAAGTTAAGCAGGGTTGGTTGTTAGCAGTCAGACCCCTCCTCCCACAGAAAGGTAGTTTAGCATCAGAGAGAAAGGTGAACACCCTTCTTACAAATATCTCCACCAAAAATTATAACTGCAACGTTGCCTGGAAACTGACATGTCACACAACATGGTTACCAGTAAGAGACAAGCCTGGGCAAACACTTCTCTTTTTGCAAGGTGAAGTCAGAACAGCTGACTTTCTTATGACCTCTACCCACCCTTAAGGAGATGCATAATTAAGGATAATAGGTTTCCCAAGAAGCTATGACCTCACCTTGGTACTAATCCCATCAACTATCAAACCTTTTTTCTCCTTATCTATGGACCGAAAATTAGCAACAATTAACCCTATTCTTCAAAACTGGTAGTTTTCCCATCCAGTAATTATTGGGTTGTTGAGGAACTTTTACAAATTTAGTCCACCTCAGGATGAGTCTATCAAGGTTCTTCCAAAGCATTGTCCATCTCCAAAAAGCTAATCAAGTTATTGTTTTTGAGGCAAACATATCAGCATAGTCCCAGGTAACATTTTTCCTATATCAAGTGCACCTAGCCAGCAGGCAGTGTGTGTGTGTTCCGGGACTCTTCACACACTCCCCACTTGCGCGTGGGCCTCCTTTCTCCCTCAGTGTGTGTGTGTGTGTGTCTTGGATCCTAAATACACCCCCGCTTGCATGTGGGCCTCCTCCTCTCTGTGAAATGCTGGTCATTTCACTGCTTCTGCAGACCTCGCTCTCCAAGATCAGTAACTATTGCCTTCCCTGAATTGCTTCCCCCCACTTCTCACTTTTATCTTCCTCTTAGTTTTTTCATGTGTTCCCCATGTGTTTTGTGTATATATTTTGCCTTTTCATTATTTTTCAATAAAAACCTTTCTGGGTGAACATCTGCCTGGTTTATTTTTGAGAGTTCTCTAAGGGAAAAATCCCCGTAAACATTAGTGGAGATCCTGAGTTATCCCCTCTTGCTCTGTTTCCTTTAAACTAATTCCCCCAATTAAATAGGAGACTGCCTCTTTGGGTAACATGGCCATTGTTAGTATTTGGATGGGTTACCACCAAGGAAGTCCAGGGTCACTATGCAGAGGAAGGCAATGGCAAAGCACCTCTGAATGTCCCTTGCCTTAAAAACTCCATGAGGGGTCACCATAAGTCAGTTATGAATTGATGGCACTTTCCATTCCATTCAGGATAATTTAGGGTAGCCATGTTGGTCTGCAATAGAACAGCTAGATTCAATGATTTAGCAGCCCTCTTAGGATTTGATGGCAACCCCTTGGCAAAAGATAACTGTGTTGTTTTGGTGCCTTTTATTTCCTCTCTACATCAGAGTCCATGGATCAGGCAACCCAAATTTATGTGTTGTCTAGAACCATCAACAAATAATGACCAAATGCAGCTTCATCTAAAGTCCACTAGATGACAACTGAGCCACACTGAAAAGCCCTGAAATGCACTGTGTAGCTATTTCTTTAACTGTCAGTAGGCAGAAATGTTTTACTTTATTCTTCTGCACCAAATGTTCTAGTTGAAGACTACCAGTGAAACAGCAGCCTGGCAGAAGCCTCTAACATAATGTGTGTCTGGAGAGGGGTAGCCATTGCCCTGGAATGCCTGACAACTAATTAGTTCCTGAGCTGAGGAGAACAGTCTTTTTGTTAAGTCTACAGCCAAGTGGAATTAGTTTTCACAAAGCCTGAGTTTGCAGAAATAATATGATTATATTTTTCCTAGCAAATTACAGTGCTTAGTTCACATAGTTAAAAGAATCCATAAATTTTTGTTTGTTGAGTGAAATATTCCAGATGGTAACCATCATGAATTTTACAGTATTATTTGATAGAGGAACTTGGCAATTAAGATTTTATACACACACGTACACACAATAGTTCATGATAACTAGTTTTATGGTATGGTATATTTTAAGGAAATGGATGACTTTTAAAAAAAATCCACAAAACTACTATAAAATTCTTGCTATAAATTTTTACTGTACCTGGGCTCTTACATAACTTTTTTTGGTATTTGCAGTAAAACAGAGTGTAGTTAAACTGCTGTTCTATTTAATTTGCAGATACCCTAAGGTACACATAAGACTTTAAAGGATATGACTTATAAAAATTCAATCTATATAAAAATCAGTTTATTTTAGCACATTTTTGCCCAACTTGCTTGAATTCCTTTGGATAGATTTACAGACTGTTTGAGGCAACAATGCTTACTTCAATTTCATATGTCCCAAGGGCTAAATCTATCCAAATATTTCAAGCTTTGCTTCATATCACAACTGTATTAATTATTCTAACAAAATTAGCTTAACTGTAATTATATAATAGAATCATGGTTCTCTCACAGGAAATACGTTTTTTATACAGAATATATAAACAATAACGGAATGCCAAAGCATTCATTCTCACTATGTCTTCTCCTTGATGCTTCTGTTAAAGGCATATTAGCATCAGATCTCTGCAAACATTTTGTCATGGTTAGTCCATAGTTACAATCCTATATGGAAAATACTGTGATTTGACATGACGTCGTCCACAATGCCACAAATATGCCCCAGAGTAGAGAGGGAGGTCACCAGAGGGGTAAACTGGCCTGCTCATTTTTTATTCAGGTTTTTTAAAATCTGTTTTGTGTCAGACTTTCCTTCCCGATTAAAATGAGTAATTCATTTTTGGATATATTTTTAGTTCATAATACACAAAACAAACATCATAGATCTTGGAACATAAGCAAAATACTTTCTTACATAGGCTTGACCCTTTGAAATCACAATCTAACTGCAGTAGATAAGAATTTTGCCACTGATAAAACAATCTTTTCATTTCTACAACATAGCAAAGAAACCACAGATTTGAATGATCTACCAAAGAGTAGAGATCTAGGGCATCAGCAAATTAAATCAAGGTCCAGAATAAAGACTGCAAAATAATAATGCAGGCAGAACAAACTCAGCAGCATTACTCCCTCAAAGACATACCTTTTCAGCTCAATGAATTCACTTAAATCTGCCCTCCAACAAAACTAATAGTTGGGCATTATTTACTTAGTAGCAGGGTTCATTTCCTGCAGGAGCGCACAGGAGCAGAACTCCAGCAGTAAGGAGCCCAGGGGGCGGGCACATGCAACAAGCCCCACCCCCTGCTCCCAGCAGCCCTCAGTCAGAGCAAGAAGCAGCCAGGTAAGCTGCAGAGCCCCCCCCCTCCAAAACAGTCCAGTGGTACCTTTAAGACCAAGTTTTTTTCAGGTACAAGCTCTCCCTCCTCCAAGAGGACAGATCTGCACATTTCCCCCCCCCCCAATAGCTAGCAATCCAAAACAGTCCAGTGGAGCCTGAGTAGTGGGTGTTGCCTTCTGACACACTTCTGGTGATGTCAGGGGGTGTGGCATATGCAAATAAGTTATGCTAATGAGTTATGCGAATGAGCTCCTGCACCTCTTTTTCTACGAAATGACCCCAGCTTAGTAGAGTAGATATTTGAGGATAGTGAAAGAGGTAACATATTTAGCTTGATAATTTATTTGATAGATCCATGAAGAACATGAACTTCTAGTAGCAATGCCAATCAAAGTACTAGCAACCTGTAGAGTAGATATTTGAGGATAGTGAAAGAGGTAACATATTTAGCTTGATAATTTATTTGGTAGATCCATGAAGAACATGAACTTCTAGCAGCAATGCCAATCAAAGTACTAGCAACCTGTTTGAGGAAGGACTGGCCTGCATAAATATTTTGGATGGAATTCTCCGTAGTTGCCCACAAGATGCAGCTTAAACAAGAACTGCTGTTTACTGAATTTCAGCTGAGACTGCCTCACACTACCAATGCACTATATATTTGAAATGCACAAGATTTCTGCTGTCAGGACAAATTGGGTATGTTCTGCCAAACCTGAACATGATCTCTTTATAAAAAGAAAGAAGGAACACCCAAACACATAGAAATTGAGGGGCCCCCATAACAGGTAAATCAGCAAAAAATTAATTTAAAAAATCATATAGTACCAAATATTTAATTACACAATGACAATATGTGGGAACAATGGATATTGCTGGCTTTGCTTCAGTGGTTAGGAGCATGGATTCTAACCTGGGAGAACCGGATTTGATTCCCCATTCCTCCACATGCAGCTGCTGGTGTGACCTTGGGTCCATCACAAGTTCTCTCAGAGCTGTTCTCTCACGAGCAGTTCTTGAAGAGCTCTCTCAGCTCCACCTACCTCACAGGGTGTCTGTTGTGGGGAGGGGAAGGGAAAGGAGATTGTAAGCCGCTCTGAGACGCCTTCGAGTAGTGAAGGGTGGGGTATAAATCCAATCTCCTCCTCCTCCTCTTCTTCTTCTTCTCCACATTCCTTTTGTTAGGTGCTTCCTTCCTTTCTCACCTTTCTCTATTAGGCCCCTGTTTCCTCTCTTTCCATCAGCCATGTTTGCTTCTGTTTGCTGTTTTATCTGCTCCCTTCCCTCAAGCTACCACCACCCCTTTCCTCTCCTCCTTTCTCTAGTCCATCAGTTTCTTTTCCTATTTCCTTTTCCCTAGGCTCTCCCACCTACATAGCTCATTTCTTAAGCCACCCAATTCATTCTTCCTTTGCCCTCCTAAGCTCTGTCAGTTTTTGTCTCCTTTCCACAGTCCTTCGCCCTCTGTTGGAAACCAGTGTGGCACAATGGCTAGAATGCCAGAATAGGAGGATCTACAAATCTCTCTATAACCATGAAGGTCATTGGGAGATCTTGATCCAGTTACAATGTCAGAGCCTAACCTACCTCAGAGAATTGTTATGAGTATAAAATGGGTGGCAACTCTACATACATCTCCTTGAGCTCTTTGAAGGAATGGCAGAATAAAAATGACGTGAATAGAATTGTAAACTGAGAGATTGTCTTTTTCTTAATCTCTCCACCTGGTACTGCTCCAGTTTTCCTTCGCTTGTACTGTGTGGTCTCCATATCTTCTTTCCTAGGCTACAACCTTCTCCATCCCTGTTGTCTGGATCACCTACCTCTGCCTGTTGCCTGTTCAGCCTCAGACCCTGCTTGCTATCTTCCCTTTATTCTAGGGTGCCAACCTCCAGGTGGTGGCTGGAGATGTCCTGAGATTAGAACTGATCTCCAGGTGACAGCGATTAATTCACCTGGAGAAAATGGCTGCTTTGGAAGGTGAACTTCATGGCATTATCCCTCCACTCTTCCAACCCCACCCTCCTCAGGCTCCAAAATCTTCAGGTATTTCCTAACCCAGAGTTTGACTTAGCCATTGTCAGCTAGAGCTGTTGCTGTCAGAACTTTTCAGTACAAAATTCATATTCACACCACTATTATTATTAATAAGAAGGACTTGATAAAACCCTAATAAGGTCCATGGGATAAGATTGCAACAGGATTTATTTAAATGCATTTATAATTTATTGAACTGACTTTGTTGAATTGATTAATGGATGGTTAGCCTAGTCTGTTCCAGATCACCCATTTAGATGTTGTAGAGATTTGTTTGTCAAACTCTCTGTGGTTTAGGACTGCATAAGTTTCCGTCCATTTTCCACACATCACTTGACAAGGCCATCATGATGACGTCAAATTGAAATTCAGAGTAATTAGTAAGCAAGCCAACAGCTTGGCGCAAGTGCAACAAATGGTCTTGCTCTTCCATCCAAAGAGGAAGGAAAGCATTACAGCAAATACTCTATTGGTATATCATAGAAACAAGTTCTGAAATTCACAGTCTGCTAATGAGAAAACTTTTTTAATTATTAATTTGCATTGAAGATTCATGACAGAGTTTGCAGTTCTGAAAATTCATCATGGTTTTGTGTGCCACAAATGCTTTCTTGGTGAAAAATGGAAAGAAACAGAATAAGAAATTAACTCTACCATATGGAAATGAAGAACTAACATGTGGAAGACAGTCTTGGTTCAAAGTATTAAAAGCCTTTTAAAAAATGCAAATCCTTATAGTTCCAATGACATGTAAACTATCAAATTGCTACAATTTGTCTTGTGAGGGCAAGACAAGATTAAGGAGCTGCGCTGAAACTAGTCTGGCCCATTAAGTCCCGTATTGCTTACCGGGAAAAGCAGAAGTTCTCTAGTGTCATAGGACAAATCTTTTCCTGCCCTGTTATCTGGGGATATCAGAGATGGAGCCGGGAGAACTTCTACAAGAAAAGTGGGTGGTTTACCACTGAAGTACAGCTTCTTTGTGCCAGGCAACCTGAGTTGTGTTTGTAAAGTAAGGCTCTCCCGTGCAATATATGCTTGTGTTAGAGAGAATTTCCCTATACTTTAAAAAATATGTGTGTGCATTTTGTGTGCTTGCCTGGAAGTCATGGTTAACTTTTGGCAACCCCTACTGGGGGCATGGACATTTTTCAGAAAGGTGGCTTACCTAGCCTGCCTCTGTGTTCTGTCTCTGGCATTCCTTGGAGGTCGCCCTTCCAAGCACTTCCCAGAGTCGTCCCTGCTTAGCTTCCGAGATCTGATGAGATTGGGTTCCGTTCAGCCAGGGATCCGGGGTCAGGATTTTTCACAACGGCTTCTAACTGCCAATATTTGTCTATGCCTGTCTGTTTTGTGTGCACCAGCCGCGTTAGCTTTCATAAGCCGGTTGACCAGAGCTGGGCCTTAACCCGCAAAGGGGAATCCCGTGCTCCAACCGGAAGGGTCTCTTTACTGAGGTAAAAAGTGTTTGTGGAGCAAAACGGTTTCTCCATAAGGGGCACCTGTCAGCCATCCCAGTGGCTGCCTCTCCTGTACCGGACCTAGTCCGTAGGGAGTGAAGACTCAGATGGTTGCGCTATCGCTTGTAGAAACAAAGTAGCTCCCACTTCCACTCCCGGCTGCTGCCACTGGGGCACCCATCAGTCCTTCCCAGTTTAGACTGCCCCTCTCTAAGGGAGAGCTTCTCCTAGAGAGCGAAATCTCAGGTAACCATTTGGGCGTTTTGTGGTTGGCAGAGGGACCATGGCCTCTTTCCTAAATATCTCTCTGATCCCTGTTTTCGTGGCTGCGTGCATGTCTGTCTGCTAACAGCATGGGAAACTGAGGGAGTAATCCAAAGTCAAAGAAGCCTTTAGACTGCATGGTTTGAAACTGGTCAAAATTGTGGGATTTACTGAGGGGAAAGAAGGTGAAATTCAGTATCCAGTAAGCCATTTGGTTAAATATTGTATGGGGGAATGGCCAGAATATCCTCTCCCAGGAGGACAGCGATGGCTGATTTATGGGTCTTTTGATGTACAACCGGTGTGGGATCTTTTGGCATATTGTATATAATAATAATAACTAACTTGATCTGTATTTTCACGCTTGTTGTAGGGTAGCTTCTGGAGATGTCAGGGTGTGTGGTACATGCAAATAAGTTGTAATAATAATAATAATAATAATAATAATAATAATAATAATAATAGAAGATTGGATTTATACCCTGCTCTTCACTCGAAGTCTCAGAGCGGCTTACAAACTCCTTTCCCTTCCCCTTTCCACAACAGACACCCTGTGAGGTAGGTGGGGCTGAGAGAGCTCTTCAAGAACTGTCCTTGAGAGAACAGCTCTGACAGAACTATGGCTTGCCCAGGGTCATCCAGCAGCTGCAAGCGGAGGAGTGGGGAATCAAACCCGGTTATCCCAGATTAGAGCCCACACTCCTAACCACTACACCAAGGCAAATAGGTTGAATGTGATTACGCTGAAAATTGGTATTATGCCATGACGAAAGAGGGTTTTTTAGAGGGTTGTACCCCCATGCCAGGAGCTGCGGTGGCTCAAGTGGTTAAGACGCTGAACTGCAGGCTGTGGAAGGTTAGTAGTTCAGCAGTTCGAGACCCGGGTGCCGCATGATGGAGTGAGCTCCCATCTCTAGTTCCAGCTCCTGCCAACCTAGCAGTTCGAAAGCAAGAAATTGCAAGTAGATAAATAGGTACGACTTCGGTGGGAAGGTAACAGCGTTCCGTGCGCCTTGGTGTTTAGTCATGCCGGCCACATGACCACGAAAATGTCTTCGGACAGCGCTGGCTCTTCAGCTTTGAAATGGAGATGAGCACCGCAACCCTAGAGTCGGATTCAACTGGCTTTCGAGCAAGGGAACCTTTACCTTTACCTTTACCTTACCCCCATGCCTAAAACTTTACAAACGGTTTTAAAATAGAATACCTGGTATAAAGATGTGAGCCTCCTAGAGCAGTTAGAGAAAGGGCCAGGCTACGTAAAGAGAGAGAGGCCCAAGATAGGGAGGTGACCGCTGCCACCTGGCTGGCTTTGCAGGAACTGTTAACCCCAGCAGAGAAGAAGAAGAAGAAGAGAAGAGATTGGATTTATACCCCACCCTTCACTACCCAAAGGAGTCTCAGAGCGGCTTACAAACTCCTTTTCCTTCCCCTCCCCACAACAGACATCCTGTGAGGTAGGTGGGGCTGAGAGAGCTCTGACAGAAACTGCTCTTTTTCAAGGACAGCTGTGCCAGAACTATGACTTGCCCAAGGTCATCCAGCAGGTGCAAGTGGAGGAGTGGGGAATCAAACCTGGTTCTCCCAGATTAGAGTCCGTGCACTTATCCACTACACCAAACTGGCTCTCCGATGGACCTTTTTAACTTTTCATGGCCCTCAATGCTGGGTCTATTGCCAGGTCCTGCTGACCCAGTTCCAGCTCCGAACTCAGCCCAGGATCCACCTCCGCCTCCAGGGAATCAGAATCCGACACTACCTCCCAATCCACCCCAGAATGACCCAGTGGAGTACCCTGATCCTCAGAATCAGCTGCTGCCACCCCCGGGGAACCAGAACACAGTGTTCTTCCCACTCGAGGACCAGGTGTCACCGCCACGGCGAGATCATTGGAGCCAAAAATCCTAACTATAAATACACGTTGATGGGGTCTGAACTGGCAGAGACAGATCAAGAGAGAGATCTTGGAGTTGTAGTAGATAACTCACTGAAAATGTCGAGACAGTGTGTGACTGCAATAAAGAAGGCCAATGCTATGCTGGGGATTATTAGGAAGGGTATTGTAAACAGATCAGCCAATATCATAATGCCGCTATATAAATCAATGGTGCGACCTCATCTGGAATACTGTGTGCAATTCTGGTCACCACACCTTAAAAAGGATATTATAGCTTTGGAAAAAGTGCAGAAAAGAGCAACTCGAATGATAAAAGGGTTGGAACACTTTCCCTATGAGGAACGGTTAAGGCGCTTAGGGCTCTTTAGCTTGGAGAAACGACGACTGAGGGGTGACATGATTGAGGTTTATAAGATTATGCATGGGAAAGAGCAGGTAGAGAAAGAGGTACTTTTCTCCCTTTCTCACAATACAAGAACCCGTGGGCACTCCATGAAATTGCTGAGCGGTCGGGTTAGAACGGATAAAAGGAAGTACTTCTTCACCCAAAGAGTGATTAACACTTGGAATTCACTGCCACAGGAAGTGGTGGCAGCTACAAGCATGGACGGCTTCAAAAGGGAATTAGATAAGCATATGAAGCAGAGGTCCATCAGTGGCTATTAGCCACAAGGTATAGATAGGGACTCTGGGGCAAGTGATGCTCTGTCATCTTGGTGCTTGGGGGGGGTCAACAGTGGGAGGGCTTCTAATGTCCTGGCCCCACTGGTGGACCTCCTGATGGCACTGGTATTTCTGGCCACTGTGGGATACAGAGTGTTGGACTGGATGGGCCTTTGGCCTGATCCAACATTGGCATCTCTTATGTTCTTATGTTCTTATCAGATTCTGGTCCCACCACAGGATCGGGCTCTAACATCACCCGTCCAAGCATCTGCTCCCCCAGACTTGTCTCAGGTTCCTAACCTTGGTCTGCAGGCGATGGGCGTGATGGCTGGCACCAATCCCTTCCTTTCTGGCATGAATCCCATTCTTTCCGAGTTGCTTGCTCCAGGTGCCACCAATGGACCTCCCTTTTTCATGGATGCTCAGGGGTTCCGCTGGCTCCCATTTTTCCCTAGTCCAGGGGGACATAATTTACTGCCCACAACATCAAATGTCAGGACAGTGGAAGTGACCCCCCGGCAGGTGAACCGGGAACTGCCTAGTGACATATTCTCCACCCTTACCCAACAGTTTTTTTGGGGGGAGAGAGATCGGGCCCAGAAAACATCCTCAACTGGGTGGGACCCTGGAGTGCAGGTGCAGACCCCAAGATCAGCCAGTACCCAGGACAGTCAGACCTCCAAAGAAAATACACCGGACGATGCCCCTCCTCAGACAATCCGCCCTAAGCCACCTCGGAATAATCGAGAGATTAGTTGGAGTAAAGGGGGAAAGACTGTAATCTCAAAGCATCCCCCTTCACCGCAGGGATCCTGGTCCCCCGCTTTACAACAATCTGACCTCATCACCGAAGAAGGCTTGACAGCCCTACTCGATTGAGTAATGGATAGAGTGACAGAACAATGTATGGGCTGTACGCCCAACACCTGCCTTTTTAAATCCGGAGGCTGCAGCTAGTGAAGAACGCCACGGCCAGGCTACTGATGTGTCTCCCTAGATGGGAGCACACCCGGCCGGTGCTGAAGGCACTGTACTGGCTGCCAATAGCATACCGAATTCGCTTCAAGGTGCTGGTACTTACCTTTAAAGCCCTATATGGCCAGGGCCCAACATATCTGAGAGACCACCTTTCCCTGTAGATACTCCAGAGAGCACAACGGTTGGGGGTGCAACACTGACTGGTTATTCCAGGCCCCAGAGAGGTGAGGCTCATGGCTACTAGAGCCAGGGCCTTCTCAGTGACGGCTCCTTATTGGTGGAATGAGCTCCCGGAGGAGATCAGGGCCCTGCAGGATCCTCAGGGCCTGCAAGACGGAGCTCTTCCACCAGGCCTTCAATTAGGAGCCACCCACATTACCATCAACGACCACTATTAATATCTGTGGTGGAGGCTGGCTGCAGTGAGATTGAGCCAAACTGCCTAGGAGCCTGTAATTGCCTGAGCCTGCATGACATGTTACGCCATCTTGGTTAATAATAACTGAGTACACTTTAATCGGAAATTGTTGACTATTTAGATGTTCTAAATGTTTTAGCAGTGTTAAATGTTTTAAGTTTTAAATATTTTGACTGTATATGAACCTTGGCACACTGTGCCAAGCAGTGTGAGCTGCCCTGAGCTCCCTTGCAGGGCGGGCGGGTTATAAATACAACAAACAAAATAAATAAATTGGTTTCCCCACCTAATCATCACAAGAAGGGAAAGGATGTAGAGGAGGGGGAGGGGGAAGGGACAGAGGAGGAGGCAGAGAGTGGAGATAAAGGCAACAAGGCGGCACCTCCTGCTTCTACACCCTCCAAACATTCTAAGAGGAAACAGACAAATCCTAGGAAACACCTGCCTCCAGACCAGATCCCACTCCTGGACAGCAATGACAAGGATAGTGCCGATGGCAAGGATGCAGGGGAAGCGCTAGCAGAAAAAAAGGGGGCAGCTGCTCCCATTATTAAAAAACGCAAAAGACTTTCCTCTGCTCCTACCAAAACAATGCTGCCCTTAAGAGAGGTGTTGACCACAATTGGACAGGTCTCATTTGTGTATGCACCTTTTTCCACTACAGACCTTTTGAACTGGAAGCGTGCTCTGCCCAAATATAGGGAAGACCCAGAGAAGGTGTCCCAAGAACCCTCAGATCTATGCCATATGTATCACCCCACCTGGTTAGATTGTCAGAAAGTCCTGCATCAGATCCTTTTCACTTCCATTGAGAATAAAAGTAATGGAGTAGTGCATCCACTGTGTTTCATATGTAATCACTAGAAAATTCTGGAAAAGGAACTTGTTTAAATAGTCAAAAGTTGCATCATGTTTACAAGCAGCTGACATGTCATTAGATAGCAAACTGCAGACATGTCTATGGTGGAATTCAAAGTGCAGGTCTTTACCCTTTCTACATTTTAATAGTTCCAGGATTTTGGAGAGATCTGCGTACCATGTGTGTCACAGAGTTTCATCTCAGACACAGATACAGAAAAATAATGTAGTTGCATCCCATCAGTCCCATTGGCATGATAAGTCTGAAGTTGAACTGGTTTTCAGGACTGAGGTCCAATGCAAAGTCTATACAGTTCTCACAAGAGAGCTGTCCAGGCCTATATGGTCGATCTGTGATCACAGTGAGTAATGGATAAGGGTGGTGTTTGATTTTACCAGAATGTCAGGCTCTGTGTAATAATATTTTACAACTTGGAATTATTTTGTTCTATTGTTTCACAAAACTTAATTCTTCCCACAGGTGGGTTGTAAAACATACAACATCTCCACTGTAAAGATGTCTCCAGTCTGAAAACCAAGGAGAGAATTTCAAAGCTGTGTCAGGCAGAAACATTTTGATATGACACAATGGTTTATAAAGGAAAACTATTCCTATTGTTTCCATCAGGGGTCATTTCGTAGAAAAAGAGGTGCAGGAGCTCATCAGCATAACTCATTAGCATAACTTATCTGCATATGCCACACCCCCTGACATCACTGGAAGTGTGTCAGAAGGCAACACCCACCATTCAGGCTCCACTGGACTGTTTTGGATTGCTAGCTATTGGGGGGGGGAACGCACAGAACTGCCTCACAGAGGAAGAAGAGCTTGTACCTGAAGGCGGGATGGGGGGGGGGCTCTGCAACTTACCTGGTTGCTTCTTGCTCCTTGTGGCCCGACTGAGGGCTGCTGGGAGCAGGGGACGGGGCTTGTTGCATGTGCCCACCCCCTGGGCTCTTTACTGCCCTGACAATATGTATAGAATCAAATGACCCCTGACAATATGTATAGAATCAAATACTTTATATCTCACTATGAGTTTACACTTGCTGGTATCATAAAAACCTGGCAATTGCTCTGAAAATAATGTTTTTTATGACAGATGATGGGGTCTAAGACTCCTCAATGTGTGGTTAGAAAAAAATCACTTTCATATTCTAGCTAGTTAATGTACTGGAACCTATTTGATATTTGGAATTGGGTCCAGTGATATCAAGATAGTAGAACTGTTTGTCCAGAATTTCTCCCATTTAGCTATTAATATTCAATCATATAAACCGAGAAGTAGACGCAAGAAAAGGAGACCAATGTGTTGTCAGGCTTCCCAATCAAACACTCAACAACGTTCCTTGATAAAGTCCAGTTTATTGAGGTCAGTACTGGTGGTACCATGAATTCTTGAGTCAGGAATAACCGAATGCAAAATGGTGGTTACAGATATACCCCCTTCAAACCAGACGCCCTGATATCACCAACCCAATAGGAAAGCACCTACAAGCACGGGTAAAAAGCAGCAGTTAGATTCCCAGTGGGAAAAGTGGATGAGGGAGAGCCAAGCCTTCAAGGCCACTAGGCAGATAGCAAAGGCAGCAGAGACGCGGGGGTGGAGGAGGGTGCTGGAGAGGATGGAGGAACACAGAAACCACATACCCCCTCCCACATTCCAAGGCTTGGCAAGCTTCAGCTGACACGTGTACCCACAAACATAATAAGTAACCTATTTTTTAATGTATAAGATGCTCATAGTGCAATTCTGAACAGTTATATCCTTCAAAGCCTAATGACTGCATTGGACTTCTAAGGGTATGGCTCTGTTCAGAATTGTACTAGCAGTTAAAAACATTCTAAAATTACTAATTTGATTTGTGTGACATTGTGAAATGTTCACAGAACGATTAAATTAGTCCAGCTATTATGTAAACAATAATTAGGTTAATGTTTTGAAAGGCACAAGACTACAAGAACAGCTTTAGGTATCTGACTGGGAAAGACAGCAAATTTGTACTATCAATAATATTTTAACAGCCAATTTAAATATTTTCATTTCAGAGTTGGTGTGATTTGGCAGTTAATTTTGCAAATGTTTTGAACTCAAATGTTTCCCCCCATTCAAGTTACTTAAAAAATGATGCTTTTCCTTTGGCTGCCCAAGGCAACACAAGAACATACGCATTATGTTTTAGCCTGTTTAAATTTATGATTAATTAGACTATGATTAAAATACAATGAAACACCAATGTTTTTGCTGGTTTTTTCACCAAAAGCCACTTTTTTGTTCATTCTGGGAATAAATGTAGCCAAAATTATTTCAGTAATTGTTAGTTTATGGGAAGATGTGAATGGTATGTGTAAAGTCAAAGCAGACTTATAACAACCTCAGCAAAGGGCTTTCAAGGCAAGTGAATGGTTGGCCATTGCCTTCCTCTGCAGAGTCTTCCTTGGTGGTCTCCCTCCAAGTACTGACCCTGCTTAGCTTCCAAGATCTGACAAGATTGAGCTATACCATACTGCCATCCCTCTGTAGCAGGGGGTAGAAGACCAAAATCTACTGTTAATTAATTGGTTAATAGTTGCAATGTCTGCTGCCCCCAAACTGTAGCTGAGTGAGGGACACCCAGCAGTGGAAGCGGAGGACTGGGGAACTCATAGGGCCCTGCTCTTCCAATGGGGACAGGGGCAAGGGCAGACCTACAGTGCATGTGGGGGTCCACAGTGGGTGGTGGGCAGGGATGGGCAGCAGGGTCGGGGGGGCAGCGCTAACAGCTCCCCTTTTCCCGCTCACAGAGCCAGCAGGAGCCTCCCAGGATGTTGAGCCCTGTGTTGTTCTGACGACCACCCTGGAGCACACTGATGCTGGTGAGTGCCATGCAATGGCCAGCTCCTCCTGGAGGCCAAGTTTCCAGGGACCAGAGAGTGAGCAGCCATGCAGGCAGGGGTGGGTGGTGGCCATGATCGGTACTCACCATACTGTCAAGGTGGTCTCAATCATGGCCGGGGGGGCAGGGGACCGTGGTGGCAGGTGGCCGCAAGCCCCCGGCGCCAGTCCCCTGAAGCGGCGGTGGCCTTAGCTCCAGGCCAAGCAGCCTGCTGGCCTGGCCATGCACCTGGCACTGTGGATACTGGCCTGCTGGCCGCAGGGCCACTCACAACAGGGGATGTGGCCCATGCTGGTTGTGTGTGTGTGTGTGTGTGTGTGTGATGTCTGTGGGCCTGTTTTCCAGATGCGGCAGCGGCGGCTCACCAGGGGACAACTGCCTCAGAGGTGGTGGTCACTGTGGCGTCCCAGTCGGCCTCGGATACTGGTAGGTTCCCATGTCAGTTGCCCATGCTGGTGTCGCACTGGGCTGCCGTCACTGACACAGACCCACCCATGTTCTTTCAGGAGAACCGGTCCCTGAACCTGCAGGGGTGACAGCAAATTCAACTTGAATTTTTTACACAAACCATTATCATATAATAAGTGATATCCCCAATCTCTTTGAATTTAAAACTCTCTAACTCTAGCCAACTTCCTTCCTTAGAAAAGGATAAACAAGGGATTGAAGGGTCGGACTCGACTGTGCGACTGAACAACAACAACAACAACAAATGTCTCAATTAATATGCATCGTAGTATAAAGAAATGTACAGAATGCCCTACCCTCCTTCTTGAATAGGGTGATACTTTAGAAATTTTGCCATTCTTGTTTTTTTTAGTTAAAAATAAACTGATCTAATTTTAATTGCCAGTTCTTCAAAATCTTTTCTGAAATATGGAGAGGTAACACATTGAATAGAAAAGATAATTTGAAAGAACAGACATTTTAATCCAATTAGATCCATTTTCATCACCTCCACAATATTTTATAGTTGTATTGATACATATTATTTAAGATTTTTGGAATAGATACTCCAAGATATGTAAAGCTTTTATGTACTAATGATATATTTAAAGTGTGAGAGACTTTCAATTGAACTGTAGGGGGAATATTATGGCATAATTTATCCGATTTTGTAACGTTTACCCTAAGGCCAGAAATTTGATTGAATTTTTAAAGTTCTTCCTTTAAAGGTTGTATAGTTTCTGTCAAATTTGTAAGAGATAACAACATATCTTCTGCAAACACTGTTAGCAGATATGCTTTTTCTCTAGACTTCTCTGATACCTTGATTAGATTTTAATGTATTACCTAATGGCTCCAGAGCTAAGATAAATAGTAATGGAGAAAGTGAGCATCGTTGTTTAGTATCACAATTAATATGTTTTGAGCCAGAAACACAATTGTTTATTGTTATGCTAGCAGTATATGACAAATAGATAGCCAAAAGGACGTTATTAAATTTATTTCAAAAATCATAAAAATGTAATACCTTTTAAAAGTAATCCTGGTTGACTGAATCAAAGGCTTTATAGATATCTAGAGTTATTAATGTTAATTCTAAATTCCCTTTTTAATGAAGCAAAAGACCCACAACTTTCTTGATTGCATATGCAAATAAACGTTTTGGAATAGAATCATATTGATCTGTATTTACTAATGTTGGAATATAAATGCTCAATCTAGACACTAATATTTTAGTAAAAATTTTATAATCTGTATTCATCAATGAAATCAGGCAATAAGATTCCCTGGATGTTGGATCATTATTTAATTTTGGTATTAAAATTAATTTAGCTTCCAACCTAGAGAGAGGCAATGGAGAACCTTCCATGATCTCATTAAATAGAGGAAGAGGATGGGTAGCCAAAATATCTTTATAGTGCTTATAGAGTACTATAGTGCAGAGTGCAGAGCCTATTTTAATACATTAATTGCCACATTAATAACTTTGAAGGTTATACTCCTGTTCAGGGGTCATTTTGTAGAAAAAGAGCTGCAGGAGCTCATTAGCATAACTTATTAGCATATGCCACACCCCCTGACATCACCGGAAGTGTGCACCAGCCCCTCTGACAGGCAGAAGCACCTGGGATCCATTCCTTCCCGCCTCTCCCTTCCCTTCGCCTCCAAGTCGGGCAAAGGACAAGGGGAGGGGGAG